>NW_023339729.1:4799338-4806917 GCF_004916995.1 Morone saxatilis
CCCAAACCCCCTCTCACACTCTCCACATCCTCACACACACACACACACACACAGACCTCAACCTGTTCCCCAAAGACTAAGGGAAGAGACGGGGGAAGGATGACTCTGATAAAACAGGTTCAGAGGTCTGGTAGCCACGGTGACAACAACCACAGCAATGCTGAGACTTTATTGGGGAGACAGTATTTACAGTACACGCGGGTGTGCATGTAAATGTTCAAACACAGGCAAATGTCAACATGTGCAAAGAAGCAAAATATCTGATCATATTAGCATGCACAACTACAAGAGATCTCAGAGACATGAAACAATGCAGGGTTGTGTGTGTTTGTGTGTGGAGGCGAGGGCAATTTGAGGAAGAGAGAAGGGCAATACAGACGAGCCACAAAGAAGTCAGCAGTCTCACAGTCAGAGAACTAGCGTGGGGAATACTGTGGGGCGTTTTCCACCAGTAGTGCCGCTGTGGAGCAGTGTTTTGATGAACAGCTCCCCATATTGTTTTTATCTTGTGTTCCACTCCAGTATGAGGTGATGCGGGATCTTTCTGCTGACTGTAGAAGGCGATAGCAGTGACGTAGTATTCCAGTTCTTAGGCTTTAAGGAGATTTCTGTGAGGAATACTGACTGTAAACAAGCCAATGTGAGTTTGTAATGAAAACCACGCAGAGTAACTCCTGCATGTAACACTGGCCACATGCTAGTTAGCTTTAAGTGTGGCTGCTTAGTTTTCAGTGTACCTGAAGACCCCATTATTTTAACATTCATAGTTTACTGTGAACTATCTTGCTTGCTATCTTGCTAAAATTGTGGTTTCTAGTTTCTAGTGTTTTCCATTGGTCGTTGTGGCTGGTGGATAGAGACCACAGTTTGTTAACCTCTGAAGATCAGATGAGATGAGAAGCCCACTATTGCATAACAGGAGTCAGAGGTATCCTGTGTGAGTGTTTCCGTCACTATTTGTATCTGTGTAGTCAATGTGCGGCCAAACAAATGACTCAAGTTGAGTACAAGATTGGACTGTGTGTGTGTGTGTACACACTTGGACACACTGAACATGCAGGTGGACACTATATTTGAGTGTAGAATTACACACTGCAGCACTGTGTGTGTACATGCAAGTGTGCCTGTGCCCAGTGTCTTTAGTAGACTTGTGGTAATCCTCTTAGCGTATGCTGCTTGATGTTCAGAGCGCATTATGTAACCCCTCTAATCCAGCACCGCATCAAGACAGACAGCAAAAGACCACAACGCACGCGCGCACACACACACACACACGCCACACCACACACACACACCAACACACACCACCACACACACACACACACACACACACCACACACCACCACACACACACCCACCAATAGACATCCGCAATAGACCATACCCAAGTCATGGAGCTTAAAGATATATGTCAAGTCACTGATGAACAAACAGACTATTCTCACTCTAAATACCAAGAAGTGAGATATCCACTACAAGAGAGACATTGATTTATTGATTATTGACACTAGATTGAGCTTTTCCAAGAGTGAGCAAGTCCAGAGAAACTGAAGCACCGACAGTCTCTCTGTGTGTGTCCCTGCTGCCCTCTTCACATATTCTCTGTATCTTCCCCGATAACCCGAACATCCAACAAAAAAAACAATCTCTCACTCTTTCCTCCCGTTCTCCATTCTGTTGCCAGGGCAACAGCGGCCATCTTGCCGTGCCCCATCTGTCTTGGGTACACATCACAGGCCGGTCATAAATGTGGAATGACAGTCAGAAAGGGAAAGCAGAGACGGAGTAAGAGATAGAGAGAGGAAAACAGGAGGATGCGGAGGGAGACTGACCAAGACGGAGAGACTCAGATTGTCTCTCCAGGGTTGATGACTAAATAAAAAGCAGGACTGGCCATCTTGGCAGTTGGCACAACCTTCTCTTTACCTGTGATCACCTAAATACAGTATAGTCTAACATTGGCAACATCTTGCTTTAAGGATCAGAAACACTCTGATCCAAATGAACAGGATAACAAATCCGACACTGAATGCCATCTTTCAGTACATACAGCTTTTGATAAAAAAAAAGATGGACAGTTAGGTCAGAACTATAAAAATATTGAGAATTGATACCGAGCCCTACCACACGCATGTGCAAATATATCAGCAAGCAGCGGTGCTTAACATATCACCCAACCCCATTACACTTACAGGCTATACAGTATTTTTACGTATCTTCAATAGATAGAGCTGAACAAGGGGTGTCCTATGGTCAGTGCCAAACCCTTAACCAGCATGTCACATTTGTTCCTCTGTTTCTTTATTCGCTGTCTAGTCCTTTGCTTGTTTTGGAGCATCTACAGAAAATGAGTAAATGAATAATCACAAAACTTCTGTTATCGCTCTCTGCGTACACATCAGACCTACACTACGCACATATAGTGGTTTAGTAAAGATTGGACACAGAAGTTGGGGCTGCAGTTAGTCCTAAGGCATCTTTTATACAGTTCACTACCCGCACGCTATACTTTTTTCTCCTGACACAAAGTCTTTACAAATCATGTGTTTTGGAAAATGTGACTGAAAAAGGTCACCGACAGTTTACCACAAAGGTCTAAAATGTAACATGAGTTCCTACCTGTACTATGAGGTAAAAGGGTAACAAACTGATATATTTATGTGAACTGTTCCTGACAGCACCACTAATATAACAACAGCCAAGTGCAAACACACACACACACTGCTGTACTCTGGAAGACTTGGGCCTCAGAGTTGGTTGGCTGCTTACATTTTTAACTTCTAAAATCTAGGATGAACAATGGCTGCTGGGAAATTCACTTAAGACTGGACACTCAGACACCATGAGCCTAGTTAGCATTGACACACTGACCCCACACACAACACATGCACACCCACACATTTACCACTGAATTACTTGTTTCATTTCCATTACAAAGGGGCAATAAGGACAGCAGCGAGGACCTTGTGACCATGTGCATAAGTACTGACGCTGCTACAAACTGGGATCCACTACCACGTCTCCAAGTTGGACAATAAGGAGTCTTCAGATAAAACATGCTCATTTTACTGCTTTCTCTGCATGCTTCATTTCACAGCATTGCTTTTTTCATTTTTTATCTAAAAATTGTTTTCTTTCTGTTCTCACTTTGTTTTCGGCATTCAAACGAAACTTAGCTTGAGAGTAATAAAAATCCACATTTTTACAAAAAGCTAGATCACAGGAACAACCTAAAAATCCAAATGTGTGAAAATCAAAACCACAAGTTAATTTACTTTGCGCACGAGCCATTACCGAAGAGTGCAGCCGATTTCAACTGAACACAGTATTGGAACCACAATGGAAGGTGACCTTCCATTGGCAGCTACATTTGCAGTTAGCGGAGTTGAGGCAGAGCAGCCAGAAGACATCAGAGCGAAAACCAGGTTATATTCTCTCAATAAAATATGATCCAGTTTCACTCAAATCACTGATAGAGTTGTGTTTTTGTACAGTTATCAGTAAGGCCCGGCCCCCAGAAACACTAGCTAACTAATGTCGCTAAAAGTTGATGAATTGATTGAATGACAGGTGAGTGGCATGATATTATTGGTTGGTTAGTTCATGCTTACGTAAGCATGCATCACATTTTGTTTTACAGAAAGACAAAGAAATTGAGCTTTTGTAATGTTTTTGGCACCCATTGTTAAATAGGGGTACAATATAACTGAGGATGCAATCTTAAACGGGTTAAAATGACATTTTTCCTTTCACCTGGACTTCAAAAAGGGGTGAAAGAGAATAACATAAGGCAGAAAGCTAGCAAAAAGAGGCAAGAAGGGAATAAAAAATAACAAGACAAGATAGATACAAAAAGAACATTCATGAGCAAGAATGAAAAAAGCCAGGCCCAGTGAGAGGTAGAGGGAATAACAAGTGTTGCTCTGGTCCTTCACTGGGTTGGGTTGGGTGTTAGGTTACTGTACATGCACAAATACAAATGATGAGTCACTTTCTAAAACACACAGGCACAGGTTCGCACACACTCGGCGTTAAATATAGACTCATTATACTCAAATTCACAGCAAGTCCACCACTCTCTCTGTAACTAGCCAGCCATTCCCTTTTAAATCCTGACCAACACATAAGACATGTACTAATTCATGACAAATTATTACCTTTTTTCCACCACAGCAACATTTCAATGACCTTTCTCCCAAAGCTCTGAGAGCAAAGAAAAAGATTTTTTTTTTTTTTTTTTCAGAGGACTATAGTGCCCCCCCTTCTTCTCGCTACTCTTGGCTGCCCCTTGCGTGCGTGTTCATGCACACGCCTAGGCCTGCTCTTTTTAACATTTTCTCAGAATTTTTGTCATCTTAAAGAGTACTAATTACAGGCTTAAACATGCGGGCAACTGTAGAGTACACACACACACACATACGCACTCCCACCCTCCCAACTCAGTCAGCAAGTGAACATAATTAGAGACTTGAGAAAGCTATGAATGAGTGGGGAGAAGAGGGGGGTTGGAATAGAGGAGATTAGAAGACATGAAAAAGTTTATCTTAGGAGTTTAGGATCAGGGTGGAACTTCACACTGACTTCTTGCAGTTTTCACTTTTTAGACCACAGTTTCTTCATTGGAGTTGAAGCTTTTACTCAAAGTCAAGTGGGAGCGTCGGAACAACTCCCACAATTCAGGCCATCCACACTCAATTGGGCTCAGTAGGAAAGCATTTGGGAATTAAAAAAAAAGTAAAATAATATTGAAAATAAAGTCTGTATCTTAAGCAACCAAACATTTGTCACCTTCTAGCAACCACTCCTATCTGTTTATGCTCTTTAGGTCATGTACAACATGAGCAATCAAACACAGGTAATGCATCACGATATACATTTAATTGCCTTTATTGTTGTCAGAGATATGTTATCAAGCTGCAACTATTTAAAAACTCTTCCTTGCATGACAACCGATTAACAACCGGACAAAATTGACATTTCCGTTTCACAACATCCATGTTTGTTTATAAAAGAATAGAAGAAAATATTATTTCCATGACTGCAAATCTGTTCATTCTTTAGGCATTTTATTGCTTTTTTTCTGTGTTGAAAGCAGGTAAATCAAAGCTACAAGTGCAAAAACAACACATTATGACACACGCATGGAAAGAAAGCAAAATCAAACATGCAGGATGCTGAAACACCAGCGGAGATACAATGTCAGGCAACACTCAGGCACAATTTTGGTTTTCACATATCTCCTTAAATAAAAATCTGACTTGTAAATATAATTGGAAAGTATCAATCAAACATGCACTATATGTTGCATGATGTTGTACCAGGAGGTCCTCGCTGCTTCTAATCCCAATCATTAATTATTCTCCCCGAGGGTTTAATTCCCAATTAGGGTAATAAAAAACAAGGTTTGAGAACCCACTGATCAATATAAACCATTTAATTGATTAAAAGCGTATTTGAACTGGAGGTGTGTCCGTCTTATTCATGATTGTCAACGAAGTTAATTATTTAAAGGCCCTGAAAACCGGTTTTATTAATAAGCTTCTTATGAGCAACATGAACACAAAATCTTCTGCTAAGCTTTGAACGCTTTTGGTTATTTAATTTATGTGTTGGACAATGAGGAGGACTTGAACGTTCCTCCAATAAGTGAAATAAACAGAAATGTCATATTTTTCCAGCTCCCAATAATCAAATAACAGTAATGGATGGAAACACACGTTTATTTAGCAGATCTTCTGGAAAGTCAGTTAAAATGTGTGCAACATTTGGATGGAAACCCGCCTTATCAAATCTGATCAAACCACACCCACACAGTCCTGATGAAGTAGAGTAACTGCATTTTGAGTGTGAGATGTAAAAGTGTCAATTTAGGATGTTTGCCTGTGCCTTATTTAGTCATGAATATCTTAAGTTATGCAAAAATATTATTAGAAATATTAAAGTTAAAGTTTTCAGGGGTTTTAAAAGACCCTAATTTGAATGACTGAATTGAGAAATAAAATGTTTAAGTGCTTAACAATAAATAACAAATAACATCATTTAAAGGTAAATTTGACCAAACTGTGTAAGTGTAAGTAAAGTGTACAATTTACATGTGTTTAATTATTGTTTATTAAAACTGCTTCTTGGATGTTGCTAATTAAAATTTGTAGAGCTGTATTTTTAACTAAACACAATAAAATGTAATCACATTTAAGAAAGAATGGGAAATTTCATGTATCTTTCTTTGCTGAAAAACTGGAATCAAACTGGATATTTGTTAGATTGTTACACCCTGAACATAATGCTGTTCTTTTCAGCAGCTGCATCTCAATCAGATATCAGAGCATCCTTGAACACCAAGAAAGAGTTTTCAAACAGTCGGTGTTTGCAGCAGCGTTATCACATGACAATAATGTCATTTTAACCAAAAATAAAGGAAATGAAAAAGTCACATGATGGATTATTGTCAGCGGGGGGAGAGCATGCACAGTTTGTTACTGTGCTGATATAAAGTGTTCAAAGGTCGCCCCTTTTATTTTGAAATCCTATGTGATGAGTAACTAGTATGACCCCTTAAAGTCACAGTAGGCCTAAACTCTGTCAGGACTTTTTTGTAATGGAAATTCCTCGAAGCAGCTCTTATTACCAGACCTTTAACATTTTGCCAGACTTTTCAAAACTTTCTTTCTCTGTTTCCAACTCTTTGCAACTCTATATCATCAAACTGTTCATCACGACCTCTCTTGATCCCCCTCTCTCTGTCTGTTTGCGTCTCTCTACCTCTATTTTTAGCCCTCTCTTTCGCAGATTAGGGGCCTATTTATAGACCCCCTTATGTTGTCCAATAAGAGGGCTCTCTACAGGAGAATGGCAGCGTCACAAGGATTCACACACCTCCCACTTGGCACTGAGCCCAACCTCTTTCTCTCTCTCTCTCTCTCCCCCCATCAAGTTCATCCCACCCTCTCCCTCTACTCCTTTGCGTTCTCCTCCCATCCCATCCCACTGTTCTCCTCCTCCTCCGTTCAGCCCCCTTCCCCTCCTTCAGCCCACCCCCCAATCTATACAGGGTGGCTCCTGGCACAGAGCCCACAGCTTCAGTGGAAACTTTACACACAGGAAAGAGCCTCGCGTCAACCCACCAAAGCCTGTCAGTGTGTGTGTGTTTAAAAACTGTGTCCCACACACAAAAAGACACCGTACGGAATCAGTAAAGACAAAATATCTACACTGAGCTAACTAGACATACTAAAATAACCATGCTTTGAAACTGTGCAGCACTTTAAACACTACACTTCTCTGGTTTGCTGAGAAATATGCAGACCAAGAGACTTACAGATGGACAGATAGGATTTTTTTTTTCCTTCTTCTTCTTCTTAACTTTTCCCCCTTTAAAATAGAGGACATTACATAATTCTCCAAACACTTCCTCTCTAAGCCGAGAGCACTCTGGCGTTTTATCAGACACACACACACACTTGACATATCCAAGCAGACAGGCAGCCTGTTCGGGCTGTCTGCATCACAGTCGCTATGACAACGGCTGGAGAACAATCCACAAAAAACAGCCACTCGGGAGGAGAGAGAGAGAGAGAGA
>NW_023339729.1:4807017-4808219 GCF_004916995.1 Morone saxatilis
CCCAAGTCTGTTTCCTTTACCTGCCCTCTTCAGGAAAGAAAAAATCTCACAAACAGTGGAGTCACATTTCATTTTCCAGAACATTTCCCTTTCTTTGTGGCTTTTCCCTGACTTTGTCTAAATGACAGTCACAGATACACACAAAAAATAACACAAAATCAAAATGCTGCCACTACTTCTGTACCTTAAATTCCTACTGCTCACACAAACACACTGGAGGCTGAAAGGTTAGGACACATTCTATACCATTTCTCTGCAGTTCAAATCTCAACTGGATCATTTTGTTGCTGGGAGCATTCAAGTCTGATAATCAGTGCAGATTATGCTGCAGAATGAAAAGGCACAAGAGGCTGTGACCACTCAGGTCAAAGCAGCCAAGGCCGCTGAGAGGGCACACTTTGGCTGGTCTTAAAGCTGAAGAGATAAGGCTGATTTACCTGTTTCAAAGTGTCATTGTGCAGCACATACACCGTGGGGTTTCCTATGGGTACATACAGGGCCACAATGTGGTTTACTTTTTAAAATCAGCTACAGTAACACCTCAACAGTGATGTATAGTTCAGGCATTGTCCAAACTGAAACGTGATCACGATGCTGGCCACAGTTACTTTTAACTTCCACTCATAGAGAAATTTGACCACAGTTAGGAGTGGGTCTCCGTCATGGTATGTGTAATTATATATTGTGATATAGTACCTTTTCTTGAAAACCTTTTGGGAAGCTGTTTATGGGTAAAACAAGACTCAGACTCAACCACACTAACGATCTGTGAGGCTGCAGGAGGTACAGTGACAATGCTACCATGCCAACAATTAGTATGCATAATGTTTGCTACATTCACCAACTTAGGCTAGTCTGTTAGCATGCTAACGTTTGCAAACTAGCACCAAATACATTGTGCAGCTAAAGCTGATGACTATTTTCATTAGTGGTGCACATCTTTGGTTGTTAAATGTACAGTTGCATAAAGGGTCTAATCTCTCTAGTAGAGATAATTCATTGGATAAGTGAAAATGTTGACCTTTTGGTGGTGCTACAGAAAAAGACAGGAGATTGGTGAGAGAATGGTGATGCATAATGAAAAGGGCAGGTGAAATGATATCTTACCTGTCCCACCCTGACCCCTCACCATCTGAGCTACAAGTCCTCCTCCAAAAACAATCCAATTTAAGAACAACTTTGTTTTCCTGCTGCAATACAAA
>NW_023339729.1:4808238-4815614 GCF_004916995.1 Morone saxatilis
AAATCTTCTTCCTGAGTTTAGTTCAGGGGCTCAGTGTTATAGTATTGGAAACAGGTTGTTAGATGCCATTCCCAACATGTCCTGGAGCGCTATTCACCAGGTAGTTTACATTATCATTGGCCACTTTAAGAGACTGCACAGGAAGCAAATCTTCTCAGCTGTGTTCTAGTATATTTCTGAACGCAGCTTGATGTTTGGGACTCCTTGTCATTGCCCTGTCTGAAAGCGCAGAAACTGAGTATTTAGTCTGAGCGACCGTTGCTGGGTAGGCGTCGAACAATCCTGTCATCTAACCATCAGGGTCTATTCCCAGAGCCTGATTCCAGCACCGCTTAAGACATTTAAAGTAAGAGAATATCTCTTTGTGTCTGTCTGCACACTGAAAGCAGCTTACATTTGCACGTACCATATTGTTTTGTTTTTTTCCAAACCCGTTTTCTTAGCACACAGGTGTAATGAACTGGAAAAGCAATGGTGTGGAAAATACACTGTTAATGTTCCAAAATATTTAGTGTACGCGAATAACAAAGATTAGGACTTTTCCGTCTCTCCAGGGACCTCCGTTGGCTGACAGTTAGGATCCTCGAGGGGATTTCTTTGTTATGTTTTGTGCAGCAGTCATTAAGTATCCATTAAAAAACTCAATGGCTCCTTAACTGTCAACAAGCCAAAAATAAAACAAGAATCCCACACTTGCCGTTTCCATGAACAGGGAGAAGTGACAATTACCGAGCTTGAAAAGAGCATAATCACTGCTCTTTCCTGCCTTGAGTGGAAGTTCTGCATTTTCAAACTGATAGAACTTTTCACACACGAAAGACTTTTAGGGGCATTATCACTAAAGGCTTTTTCGACTGAGCTTTAAGCTGCTAACTCCACAAAGCTCGCTTGACAAAAATCATACCACATCTGACCCAAATCTGCTCAAAATCTTTAGGGAAATGTAGTTTTACTTGGCTATTTTTGCTACTCCACATTCATCTTGTGAGTTCCAGTGCTTTGCGTGATACACTGAAAGGAACAGTTTGTGACAGCAGAGAACTGGGTAAACATCTGCCGATCTTGTCCCCACAGTGGAGTCCACAGCCTCTGCTAGAGGACATGGGGAGACAGGGAGAGACGGGAAAGGAGAAGATACTGATGCAAAGAATTGCTGGCAGAAAGACTGAGCTGAGGAGAGGGAATGAAAAAGTTAGCCCGAAAGGTGAAGAGAAAAAAAAACAGGAAAAGAAAAGGCACAGAGTGTCAAGAAAAAAAGAACAAGAAGTCAGGGCACAGAAAGTGTAAGAGATAACAAAGACAGGCTAGGAGACACGCAAGACAAAATAAATGTTCTCTGTGACATAGATACTGATACTTACACTGAAATAACAATTTTCAGGATAAACCATACAACCATATTACTACTGCCAGGTCCAAGTGTCACATTATATTGAACCACACAATAACATCTTAGCCATTTCCACTACAGTCCAGCATGGTCGCTATTTCTAGCAGGAATGCAGTGACGCAACAGTCGATGCCGTCTGTTTACATTCTCTGCATCGCAACCATCACAAAGCAGTTAAAGCTTGTACAGGTCTTGGCAAACTTTATTAATGCAGATGAAAAAGGAACAGCCAAATGTGACTTATGTTAAATAAAAAGCGTGGCAGGGAAAGCAGCAACAGCAATCTTAAGATGCACAACACCCGCTGCACAAGCTTTTCTGAGAGCTTTCTATTAAATATGAACGCTTAAAAGAATAGTTTGAGATTTTGGAACACACGCTTATTCGGTTTCTTTCAAAGAGTTCCATGAGAAGATCGACACCACTCTCGCGGTTGCAGCCAGTTAGCTTAGCATAAAGACTGGAAACAGGGGGAAACATCTAGCTTGGATATAGCCAAGCGTAACCAAATCTACAAATACGGTTTTGGAAAACTGTAGGTCATTTTCTGGTGCTTTTATAAATTTGAGACGATACAGTTTTTCCATTTCTAGTCTGAAGACAATGAGCCAATGACAGCAAACAAGGGGTGCTTTATTTTCCAGGCAACCTTACAGACTGCAGCTGGTTTGTATGTAGCATTAAAGGGTTGTGATTAACAGAGGATGGGACCTGGCTGTGCCTGATGTTATTTTGGTGTAAAGGTATAACTTTGAACATGTAGACAGTCTTGCCATAAAGACTGTAAGTATTGTATAATACACTGTCTAGTAAGTGCTCAAGATCAAAGCTATTTCCAGGGAATTTAACATTTTCAAGCACTTCTCAATCCTCTTGTGTTATTTGTGTTTTCCAATTTAAGATTAATAGAATTTCTGCAATCTGAACAAAAATGCTGAAATTCAAGGGATCCAATACCTTTTTGCTCAAAGTGTTTAATACTTGTCCAGCTATTGGTGGTATCCTTACAGGACCCAATATATTATAAGCCTAAGGAAAGAGGGCAGAAAGTGAGTGTGGTTTTGAAAAGAGCAGCTGGCGTGTTTCCTTGGTTGTGATCGATGCTATTTTAGGAACCATTCAGGAAGTGATCTACAGACGGGCTGCTGACGGAGTATTCAGCTCAACCAAACACAGCTCAGCTCATCATGAACCAAAACAAGTACAACTGAATGGAACGGGGAGCCAGTGCCCACAGAGAAAACAAGGCAGGATAACCATGAGGGGGCTGTACATCAGTATGGACATTTTCCATCTCTATTTGTTCTGAGCTATCTATTTCCTTTTGTGTAATTAACTGCTCAGCTGCTTATCACAGGGCATGCTAACACAGACCATGTACTGTATTTGTCTCAGTGAGAGTGTGAGTTATGAATCCTCACAACAGTTCCACAAGATTACATCGGATGTCTCTCGCAGCACTATGTAGCACATTTCCACTACGGGTATAAGACAATATTGTATCGGGATATTTTGTTTTGGGATATTATATCGATTCTCAAAAACACTGTGATAAATATAAAGAAGATATAAGATCCCACTGTTCTGGCTGCAGAAAAAGGTTAAAAAAATGTTTTAATGCAAAAGTAAACTTTTTTTAACTCAGATTTTGTGCATATGGTGGTGTGTTCTTTATACGTTTTCTAAAATGAGATTTTTCAATAGCTGACACTGACAATATCCACATTAGTGCCACCTTTCTCCAGGCCGATGTGTTGGTTTCAGGTGGAACATTAGGAGTCACCAGACAATCACTGTCATATTTGTAGGTCCCACTGCTGCAGTAGCACAAGACTTCCAGTCTGAAATCACCTGGAGTAAATCAGTTATCAGACAGTAGCATAGCAACCATGCTGCTAACTGTCCACACAGTTAATATCTTCCCTCACACTGTCCTGCTGTGCCCCACTGTATCCCCGCTCCATCTCTTCCTCTGTATTGCCCTCTGCAGTATTATCAGATAATGTGTTTTTTTTCCTCCTGCACTGCAGCCACTGTGGCACAATTACCCCGGCTGCTGCACTAATGGCTATTGATGCAGCTGAGGGCCCCACACACACACTTGCACACGCAAACATTCATAAAAAATTCATGACGCTGGCTGAATAGGAAGGTGCGGGGGGTCTGGCCAGCCCTAGATAGAAGAACAAATGTCATTTAACAAAGGAGGGAAGAGGCAGATGATACAGGTCTCGACATTTTGCGCAATATGACACAAAAAAACAGAGCCACACGAGTACAGATAAATGTGTGCACGCTAATTGTGTGAAGAATCACCAGGTTAAGTTCAAACAGCTCTGTTAGCTGCGATTGAACTGATATCTGCGTGTCTGTACAGATCTGTGGGTATACAGTAACAGCCTGTGTATACGTGCCAGTGTGTGCTGCTGGAGTCCGTGCGGTAGGTAATTCCCTCTTAGTGCGGGATTTCTCCCTGCCACAGACCTGCGCTGAGAGAGCTTTAGAGTGCTAAGCCTGCTAGCTGAGACTGAACCAGGGATCACCGGAGACAAGGGGCAAAGAGATGGAGAGGGAGAGAGAAAGAAAGGCGCATGTGGAAGTGAATGATCGAAAGAAGAGCAGGGAGGGAAGCTTACAAAGAGGAAAAATTAAAGGTCAAATGGAGGTAGGAATGGAAGGGTAAAGAGGAGGAGAAGGAGAAAGAAAAACAAGACAAGGATCTGAGCTGGGAATGAGCAGAGGTCACTGGGTGGAGGGTGGATGTAGAAATAAAGGGGAGAGGACAGAGGAGGGACATGTGATTTAGGGAAAGAAAATGATTTTTTCCAGGGGGAGGTTTTTTTAAATGGATCCTGATTGACCCTGAGTTTAAACAGACAAACCGGTAACAGGAAGGTCACTGGGCTTCTGCCTGGCACCAGCAGGAAGCTGAAAACTCCCTCAGTAGTTACCACTGACTAAGTAATGTTTTACAGTGTTTGCTTAAAACTAGGAGACAAAAACGTCACGATGAGGAGAGGTGTACGGGTTTCATTAAGATGGATTACAAAAATCTAGTTTTCAAAAAGAGGTTTAGTCTTAGCAGAAAAATGGGTCACACAGATCATGGCAGTGTTCTCCCCATTAAACCACAACACAGCTTACACTATAACAGTATATTTACTCAATTCAATGCCATTTTATTTGTATAGCGCCAATTTATAACAAAAATTATCTCAGGACACTTTTCAAATAGAGCAGGTGTAGACCGTAGTCCTTATAACATTACTATACTGTATTTAAGTGCAATCCTTTTATTTATACTCCACTACCATTCAGGGATAAATATAGTACTTTTTACATAAATACATTTATTCAGCTACAGTTACTAGCTATAAAAATGAAGATTTTACATAAAAGCACAAACATAATCATATAAATTGCATTGTTGGGGATTAAACCAGTGGTTCACAATGATTTGGGCCACTTTTTGTACTTTTTGCTGATAATACTTCTCATACTTTCACTGAAGTAGGACTTGTAATGAAGTAGTTTTACTTTGTTGTATCGGTACTTTAACTTAAGTGAAGGACCTGAATACTTCTTTCACCGTTGACTATAACTTAATAGTAAAGGATGAGTTACTAAATGTCAGATTTCTCTGTTTCTATGTGTTTCTGTCTTCTAGCATTATCTAATGAACAACAAATCACATGAGAATGAGAAAAGGAGGGATTGAAGAGTTGGGTTTATAATACAGTTCAGGGAGAGCAATTCCCTTGTCAGAGAATACAACAATTACAATGTGGTGGCAACCAAAATGATTAAACCGAGACCTTGTTCAGAAGGTTGTACGTTCCTATCTGGGTTTTATTATTGTGAGGCTTTTATAAGGGAAAATCATGTTGGATGAAATACCGACAAGCAAGGACACTGCAAGATTTTTTTGTCTAGTTTGGCCAAGGTTGACATTAAATTCCAAAATACAGTTTCTTTTTGTTTGTATTAGTATCAGAATTTAGTTTTGAAACAGGAAAATGCCTCCAAATGATGGCTATTTTCAGTCCAGAGGAAGTTAAACTGCAAAACTGCCAGAACTGACCAGCATTTGGCTGGTGGCAACTTCTGCTGTCCCACAGTGGATGGTGATACAACCTAATGTTGACTACTACTTGCTGCCACTTGACTGCGACTTAGAGCAAACATGCAAACACATACGGTGGTCACAGTTGCTGTGGACACACATGGTCCTGCAGAGACAGACAAAAGTTTCTTGGCATCCAACAACTTTGGACGTCTTTCTCCTTCCTCTTCCATGTCACACAGTATGAGTGCATGCATCCATTAAGACATGCATACTATTCTCAGCTCTATTCTGTTTGTACTTGTCATATAGACAAAGGTAGTGTGGGGAATGCGTGGTCTGTATCAGGACTCCCTGATTATTTGCTTGGATATAGAATAGTTGCCTAATTTTTGTTCACCTACCTCATAAAGTGCTGATAGTTGAGAATAAATAGGCCACAGCCAAAATGAACAGACACTTGGCTGAGGCAGTTTTTAATTTAGTAGTGGTGTGTGTGTGTGTGGTGTTGTGTGTGTGTGTGTGTGTGTGTGTGTGTGTGGTGTGTGTGTGTGTGTGCGCTATGTACAGATGATATTAACATGTCATATGTAAAATGTTAGATGATGAAAGAGAAAATTGTTCACGACATTCAGTCATGGCTGTGGGAGCCACACATACACTCAAATATCTACATGCACAATATATTCACTCTTCTCTCACATAAATGAGGAATGCCAGGTGTCTCTCTCTCTCTCCCTCTCTCACACACACACACACACACACACACACACCACACACCACACACAACACACACAGACACACACACAACCACACACACACACACACACCACACAAACACACCACACACACACCACACGTGGTGGATCACAGGACCTGGGCATCTCCATGATAACAACATCATCCTATATTTTCCATTTTTACTGTGTGTGTGTGTGGGGGAGTTGGGGGGGAGTTGGGGGGGTACAATGCAGGAGTGAATGGAAAAAGATGGGTTTCCCAACCATTCTTGTAGCAATAAATGGATAAAACCTAAACTGCCATTCAGATGATTCTTAATGCTATGGCACCTACTGTATGCAGAGGAGTCAAGCTCAGCAGGCTCCTCAAACAGAATCCACAAAAAGGACAAGCGCCAGCACACAAGCAACAGAGATAAGACAATAGCCAGCTGAAAGATACTGGAAGTCCTCCCCAGGTGGTTGTTCTGTTTACTTATGGAACACCTTTTCCATGGCCACTTAATCTCTCAAGTGAGCCAGTGTGCTTTGTAGTTATTGGACTTGAACTGAAACTCTCTCTTACAAGATATAGTTTATATTAGTATTCCAATGTCTGTCCCATCCTGGGAGAAGGCTCTTCATGAGGCTTTTCTTACATTTTACCCCACTAATGGGTTTTTTGGGGGGTGAAACAAGGACAGAAGGGTTAAATGATATATAATATATTATATATATACTATTATTTATTTTCTGTATTGGGCGCATATATAATAAAACGGAGGGTTCAGTCCCCCACAGACCACAATAATATGGAGTGTGGACTGGTAGCTGGAGAGGTGCCAGTTTCACCTCCTGTGCAACTGCCGGAGGTGCCCTTGAGCAAGGGCAACCTAAACCCCGAAAACCTGCTCATGAGGCGCTGGTAACGTGGCAGCCCATCACTCCACATTCTTCTCTTTTGCATGTCCACATGTGCATGAAGTGTGCATTGTTAAAAAGAACTGAAAAAAACAACTACTTCTTCTTCTTCTTCTTCTTCTTCTTATTTCTTCTCTTCTTCTTCTTCTTCTTCTTCTTCTTCTTGCTCCTTCTTCTTCTTCTTCTTCTTCTTCTTCTGGTCTTCTTCTTCTTCTCTTCTAACTATCTAGTCTACTACAACCAAAGTTATTCAGTTTACTTCTTATATATGACACAAAGGAAA
>NW_023339729.1:4815714-4823850 GCF_004916995.1 Morone saxatilis
TCTGTGTCTTTCTGTCTGTCTGTGTGTGTGTGTGTGTGTGTGTGTGTGTTTGTTTGTATGTGTGAGTTTGGGCTGCCAGCCTGTCACTGGTATCCACAGGCCTGGAATAACCACACAGAGCTTGTTGCTTCGGCGATAACTATCATTAACACACTGATTACAGGTCTGAGCATCTTAAAATAACACATACACACTGGGGCAGTGGATCAATACTTGCATGCTGGGGTAATGATGGGCCTGCCTGCTCTGCACAGATGAGAGAGATGATGCATAACGCCGGACGGGATGGATAGAGGGGAGATGTGGTGAGAGAAACAGAGAGGAGGGGATGTGTACTGAAAACGAGTGGGGTAGGGAGGTGAAGAACGATGAATAGAGAGTGTTAGAGATGGAGTTTTAGAGGCAGGGTAAAAGTCTGTTTGATTTGCTATGAAAAGTGGAGTTTACGCGAAGGAAGCGAGAGTGACCACACGCATATAAACACAGCAACAGACGCACAGAAACAAAAACCACAGCACATACTTGTTGTTGCATTAAATGAAGATCGCTCTGCCATGAGATGGGATCAATAGGATGAAAGAGCGAGAGAGAAGGAGAGGCAGAGATGGATAGGGAGGTGTATTGTAGAGGTGTTGATATAGATTAGTCTTTCTATCTTCTGGCTCCCCTTATGATTTCTGCCCAGAGGCGGAGTGGTGAACAAACACACTCAGACACACGCCAGGCATGGACACACAGATCCATTCACAGTTTACACGGGCAGAACAATTAGTCAAATCTTTTGCTAACTAAAACCAGCAATACCATACAAAATATCTAAAGTAAATGTTTCAATGTAAGAATGTATAGATTACAAGAATGTGTCAAATGTATTAAGTTATTAGCAGTATAATGTAAGTGTTATTTTTTGTCAGAGGAGCTCTGCTGGGAAACTATAATGTCAACAAACTCCATGCAGGCTATAAGTATGCCCTGTCAGACCAGAATGTAGCAGAGCAAAAATCATTTTTTGCATCTTTTGTTGCCATTTGTTTTTGAGTGTACAATGTCTATGGTGCTCTCAGAAATTCCCACAATGCAATCAAAAAATGATGACATGAACACTACTTTCTGCTAACAATCCCAAAACAGCTGTGCAACACTACACCTGTCAGTGGTGACGCAAAATGATGATGATTCATCGTCTGAAATCCCTGTAGAGTAATCTCCTTGGTGTATGTAGACCTTTTTCACAGAACCTTAATTAGTATCAATGGTAACACCGGTGTTTACCCTACTATTTCATGTCAAAATGGGCGCTGTGAAAAAGGTCTGTTGTAAATGACCGATCAGTCAATCAGATTAGAGACTACTTGCGGGGCTAGTCTGCAAGCTGCTTTAAAATGGCTTCCCAGCAACATGCTTGCGTATTCCAGCCACAATTACCCTCTCTAGTCAGTTGGCTTGCTAACTGCCAGTTATCAAGCTTCCAGTCACTAACCTGTTATAAGTCAACGAGTAGAACCAGTAATAAATTAATCACGCTCATCCAAGAGACGTATTTCTCTCTCAAAGGTGAACACGGTTCAAACTTAAAAGGGCCACTGTGCAGGATTTAGTGAAATCTAGGGGTGTATCTGCAGATCTGCAACTCCCTCACTTCACCCTCCCCTTCCAAGTGCAAAGGAGAAACTATGATGGCCCCGAAACCTGCAAAAAATGCAAAAGGTCCGATCTGGAGCCAGTGTTTGGCTAGAGCTTCTGATACAAACAGCTCATTCTAAGGTAACAAAAACATGTTTCCTTAATTCTCATATCTACAGACACATCTACACCTTCCATGGACTTAGCCATGTTGAACCGCTTTTTCTACAGTAGCCCAGAAGGACCAAACACTGGCTCTAGATAGGGACGGTGGTGTGTTTCGGGACCACCATAGATTCTGCTTCGAGGGAGTTGCGATCTGCTAAATGCCGCTAAATCCAAAAAGCTGGTCCTTTTAACAAGTAGAACAAAATCTTCTAATCTTCAGTGCGCCGTTGCCTCGCCTGTGCAAAATTGCCTTTCTCCCATTTCAACAGGTGACACACAGTAACAGGGGTGTCATGGAGATTCCAGTTAGGCACAGTCTGTACATGCATGTCTAATCAGGCAAAAAGAGTGAGTACACCTGTGTGGGTGTACCAAGGGTGTGTAGTGGCTTTGAAATATTGATGCATTTGCCTGTAAGAAGAAAATCCTGATGTTGTGTAAGGCTCCTCTATGCAGTTAGACTGCTATAACTACTCTACTACTCACAAGTATAATCTGACATGTATCTGACAATAAAGCTGACTTGACTTGACTTGATAATGTGACCCTCTGAAATGCAGTTCTCTCCGACAAAGTACTTCAGATTGGCAGTCAGTACAGTACAGAGTAAACGTAATCTCCTCCGATGCATGTAAGCACAATCCCAAGCGCACATACACACAGACAGTCTCTTACAGGTATACTACCTTTCCCAAACCATTCTAAGGACATAAATTATCTCGGTGCGATCATGTGTATGTGTGTGTTTTGTTTATGCATACTTGGATCTTGCATTTGTTTCCTGAATGCTCGCATACTGGGTCGGACTTTGTTCTTTCCAGGTCTAGTTGAAATGTGTATTTAGGCTGTGTAAACACATGCATGCGCACACACACTCAAAGAATTGCACGACGTCGAGGCAACAGCAGTCGACTACTGCATGACCTAGTTATGCACACAGAAAAATTAGAGAGAGGAGAGAGTGACATAACATTATTTTATTCAGACAACATCCTGCTGCTCTCATCAGCTGATGTATCATGGCTGAATTGATGAGGCTAGTTGATCAACTGATTGGTCAATCTATTCAAGTATTTGATCATAAAACATCTTTAATACAAGGAGAAGTGGAAGAGTCCTGCAGGCTGGATACACAAGAGACAGAGAGAGGAATAAGGAGACGGGTGTCGTGACTCAAGTTAGTAGGATGTGCTCTCGTGTGGCCATCGATCTGCACGACTAAGGACATCTGGAGCACAGAACACACACACACACACACACACACACACACACAACACACACACACACACGACACACACACACACACACACACACACATGGGTTTGTTCCTACCAGAAAGGCTCTCACACACGCACACACTTCCCTATTCAGCATGTCTCTGTCAACACACACACACACACACACAACACACAACACACACACACACCACACACACACACACACACCACACACACACACACACTCACTCAACACACACTCAACACACACTCATTCACACTGACGCGTGTGTGCAGCTAGTGAGATTCTGGCGTTGCTGCCAAATAGCCATCAGGGCCCCTCCACTCGCCGCCACAGTGATCTGTTACCATAGCAGCCTCTCTCCTTCACTGTAGCTCCTGCTCTCTCCCTCTCTTCTCCTTCAGCTCAGAGGCAACAGTGTACAGAGGGAAAACTGGTGAAAAAGAGGGAAAAAAACAGTCGTTCCTGCTACTGAGCATCCATAAATCTGTGTGTGTGTGTGTGTGTGTGTGTGTGTGTGTGTGTGCGCGCGCACCAGTCTGCCCTCACGACAGGCTCTGGCAGAGGCAGAAACCGACTGGGTTTCGACGTAGCCAATCGTACGCTCGCCTTCTGTGGCACATCGCCCAACCGAGCCAATCAGAGGAGCCCCTTTGAAACACACACAGATATACACATACAGTACACCAGCTAATACTAATATTACCCACAAACATACTTTGTTTTTGGCTGCAGATGTGCTTACATGTGTGAACAGAAATGGCTCCATATAGAGGAACAAAGGTGAAAATCCTCCCACTAATTTCCCATTCGCTCTCTTGAACATCCTGTTGCTGTCTTTCTTTGGCTCGGTCTTTCTCTCTTTCACTCAGTCCCTGTCTCACCTTCTTTCTGCCCCTCGCTCTGTGTGTTTGAAGTTGCCCATGTTGAGTTTAGCTGGCCCTTCTTGCTTTCTCTTTTGTTGTTGTGTCCAGGGAGGACAGGTGTTGGACACAATCTGTCCCTATCTCTCTTCTCTCACACAACACTCTCACACTCACACACACACACACACACACACACACACACACACACACACACACACACACACACACTTATGCAGAAACCCTCACACACACATACACACACACACACACAGCTGTCAGGCCCCTCCTGGTGACCATCTGGCCATGAAGCCAGGAGCCCCCCCTCCCTTCACTCTTTCTTTCTCTTCATTCTTTTCCTCTCTTGTTGTACTATTCATTTTCCACTACAGTCAGGACTAAAAACCTTTTTTCATTGGTGTCAGTAGCTAATAATTTACATATTTCATAGGTTCCCCATTATATTGAATATAATGGGCTTTCCAAACAGTGACTGGCCACCTTCCAAAGTGACCGACAGATCAGAGAAACTCACCAGCAGCCACAGGCAAACCAGTAGTGTGTCCTGATGAAGATTTTTGGCCCCATCCCAAACGAGTCATTTAATGCAGCGTCTGCTGATAGGGAGTCCAATATTTACATTTTCCTACATAATGTATGTTATGACTGAACACTTAGCCTGCAATAGGCCTAGGTACATGAATATTAGCAAATTCAAACTATCTGAATATTTCTGTTCTAAGCTTTCTATGGCTTCTTATATTATGTACAGTGACGGGACAGGGTGGTTTGCATAATATCCA
The DNA here is from genome assembly GCF_004916995.1 of Morone saxatilis. NCBI lineage: Eukaryota > Metazoa > Chordata > Actinopteri > Moronidae > Morone > Morone saxatilis. The sequence continues at coordinate 4,820,411 of NW_023339729.1, forward strand.
CAGAGACAGGGGAGTCATTTTGTAAGGTTTGGATAGGATTTGGACAGCTTGTATTCCCCCCCAGCATGAACAAAATACTGGAGGTCAGACACAACTACCTGTGTTTTGCTAACAAGCCAGTTTGGGAGAAAGCTAGGCTGAATGTAGTAGCTGTTTTTTTTCTATAAACTGAACTGACATAACTGATTTATTTTTTCTTTTTTGGTGATTGTTTTTCCCTTTCCCCCAATTTGAAATGTCAGATTGTCTTTGCACTGGCTTGTTTTCACCTGCCACCTGGGGGACGTAACACCTATAAGGCTTACGCTCCCCCAACTGGATCCTAACCCCATCCGAGCAGGCACCACAAATAAACAGTAGAGTCACTTGTGCTGTAACAAGGACATGATCCCCAACCGGCTTCCCACAAGTGAACAATGCCATTTGTTTGTAACCGTAACTCTGACTCGAGGTCCTCTTGTGAGCTTCTGCCAGAGCTTTGAACTGCATTTTTATGGTCCTCAGATTGCAGCAGATTGAGTTTTCTCAGTTGTCGTGGAGTTGGCTCAGTTGCTATCTGTTTGTTTGTTGGGACACAATGGCACCTCTGGAAGAACAGGATAACCTCCTGAAGTGTTTACCCAGTATTCCAAGATGGTAACCTCCACTGCTAGGCTTGTAGTCACACCATTTAGATTTAGTTAGTGTAAAGTAGAACTGGACTTGGCTGCTTGGTCTTAAATAAACATCTTCTGTCAGAATATACCAAAGAAACTTTTTAAGTCCTGTAAGTCTCGTTCACGAAATAATGACCTCTTTCTTCTCATTCGTAAACAATCCAGATATAATATAATGTTTTTTTTCTGCTAAATGTAACAAATTCCAGTATTTTGGATCAGATCATAAGCCGCTGTCTTCCGTATAGGATGGGAGTGGCTGTTTCTAAGGACTGGTGGTCTCACAGACCATATCAGTGTGCAACTGTGATTTCCAGAGAACCTAACTTTGACTCCCAGTTTGTCCTGCCACAATCAAATGAGGAAGAACAATAGAGGGGTTTCATTCACACAAATTCCACAGGATTTTAGGAAGCTAATAGGTCAACAGTCAACAATTGTCTCTTAACGGTTTTATTTCAAATCATCAGCGTCCCATTGTGCAACACAACTCTGTAATTTCACCATCAGATGCAGAATATACCCCACTAATCATCCTTTCGCACTGTTCAGTTTTGTCCGTCTCTTTCCCCCGTTTCTCTTTCTCCCTCTCTGGTGTGTAGTTTTTCGTAGCTGCTGGCTGGGCCCATGTTGTTGAGTAAGAGAGGGAGGGGGAGGAAGAAGGGATGGGGTGGGAGGGGGAGAAAAAGAGAGAGAGTGATAGAGAGAAAAAGAGAGGGGGTGGATCTGTTGATTTACTAAAGACTCAAACACGACCAGTCTCCCCTCCCACACACCCACTCACACTTCCTCCCTCTCCTCATCTCTCCCTCTCCCTCTCTCTCCCTCATCTCTCTCTCTCTCTCTCGCTCAAAAACTACTCACACCTCTACTCTTCCGCATCAGAGCGCGCCCCAGAAAGATCCATGAGCGGGTGACCTGGAGGTAACGACGTACACGAGACAGGAACAGGAAGACAGCAGCTAGAACAGTGCGACTAATAAAGAGTAAGAAGAGTATGTAGCTGCTCGGCGCGAGCGAACCAACACATACCTAACTATCCTGACATACACACACACACACTGAGTTTCCCCTCTTTCTCGTCCCTTCATTTTCTCCTTCTCTCTTTCTCTCTGGCTCTCTGCCTCTGTCTGCGCATCTGTTAGACATTCATGCTAGCTTGTGATGTAGCCTATATTCTGGGATACGCTGCTCGGATTTGATACACATTATAAATACATCAGGTTAAGATAAGAGCAACACACATATCTAGTCTTTGATTGAACATCACTTCAGCTATGTCAAAATACCGGGATCGAATTTGTGAAACATGAGTCTTGACCGACTTGCTATGGTTCTTATCTATAATATCAGTGTGGGTTATGATTGCTGTAGGCAAGGAGTTATGCTAGAGATGTCATGTCGTAACAAGTTATACTGCTCCTTAGCCGCTCAGCTCTGGTATTCTCTATCTATAGTTTTTGAACTTTCGTTCTTCCCTGCATTTCACCTATTGGTTCTCGTGAGAACGACCACCAAGACCCATTCAGACAACAGCCACACAAACCCCCCAATCCATTTATATAACGGGTTCTAAACAGTGTTCTTATTGTATGTGTGAGCGGAGTCCAATATTACGGGAATTTGGTGGCTACATTAGCAGAAAAAAAACATATATGGGATTATTATGTGTGAGGTTTGTTTACGAATGAGATGAAAGAGGTATATTTTGCGGAGGTGAGATGGGGTACGATGTGAGCGAGAGGGAATTAACAGGACTGAAGAAAGATTCGTGTTTTCTGTGGGTCCACTATTGCTGATCTATGAAGTATCTAGGTCAGCATGAGTTTTAGAAAACAGCCAGACTGATGCACACAGTACCCAGTTCTTCGTAATGTTCATACACTAAATTTACTCTCTATTCTTAATTATGGTGTGGTAGACTAACAAAACATCCACAAAGCAGATCGCAACACGACATCTACCATACTACTCGAGAAATCACATCAGTAGGTCTACACCACCTCATTTCACTCACGGCGAAGCGTTCACTAATTCCCATCGTCTTTCACACGAGTACGACCCAATATTGTGATCACCAAACACCAAACAACAAAACAACAGAGGTAGCAACTGAGCAATACTCCACGACAACTGAGATAAAACTCATATAACTAGCTTGGTCAAAATGTATCCTACGCTAGGGACTAATAACCAACACAATGCAGATCATCATAAGATGTCATCTGGCAGAATCAATTATGTAGGAATGCGTGCCTCGAGTCAGGTGTACGGTTACAAACATATATGTGCACCTTGTTCACTGGGGAACGTTGGGGTCATGTCCTTGTTACAGCGCTTAAGTGACTTAACAATTGATTATCATTTGTGGTATGCCTTCGTAATACGAGATACTGATTGTTGTTGTGTTTTAGGATCTATGGATTCGGTACTGCATGTGAGATTGTATAGCTCTTAATAAATGATGGATGTTAACAGGATATTACCTACAGGAATGCAGCGTGAAAACAGCCAGTGCAAATGAAGATACCCACATATGGACATTTTAAAAAATCTGGGGGAAAGGGAAACAATCACCAAAAAAGAAAAAAATTAAATCAGTTATGTCAGTTCAGTTTAATAGAAAAAAAAACAGCATACATTCAGTGTACGTCCACCCAAATAAGGGTTACATTGGACTAGTATACTGTATATCAGACATCAGGTTAGTATGGTGTTCTCGCTCCCGCATATTTTGGTTTCTTAGAACTTGTGAAAGGAACGCACCAATAAAAAGGGCTGTCA
>NW_023339729.1:4823950-4824117 GCF_004916995.1 Morone saxatilis
GGGTGGATGGGGGTGGATGGGGGTAGATGGGGAGGAAAAAAGTGATGGTTTTCTGTGGCCACTAGTTTTTTTTATGTCAGGTCAGCAGGTTTGAAACTGCTGATGACACACGTACATCTGCACGCTTATACTCTTTCTTAGTTACTGTACACGCACACACACACACA
>NW_023339729.1:4824238-4824405 GCF_004916995.1 Morone saxatilis
ACACACACACACAGGTATATATAACATGTACAAGAAAGACCTGTGATAAACCACACCACAATAGTGTATATTCTGCGTGTGTGTTGCCCTAAAAAATAACTATGTAAATACATTTTTGTTTTTTCATGTATGCATTGATTCTTTTTTAATAAGATAAGATAAGATAT
>NW_023339729.1:4824430-4824824 GCF_004916995.1 Morone saxatilis
TCCCACAATGGGGAAATTCCAAAGGGTTAGGTAAGGGTTAAATAAAACTTTTTCAGCTTTTACAGTTTCCACCATATTGTTAAATTTGTTGGACAGAACATGCAGCCTTAAAGGACTGAATTGTTGAGAAAACACTAAATATTCCAACTCAGAGCCTTGTCATAAGAATACCAGTATGTTGTTTAATATTTTTTTTATTTTGGTTGAAGGATAAACAAGAAAAAATGAAATAAATAAATAAAATCCGATTCAGTTGCAGAATTTAGAAAAGGTAATATTTAAAGCATTATTGTTTAGAAGATTAGAAGTGCGTGTGTATTCAAATCAGCGGTGTATAGGCTCCCTGTGTACAGGAGGCAGACTGGCAGGCGCTTTCTTACACACACACACACAC
>NW_023339729.1:4824868-4825262 GCF_004916995.1 Morone saxatilis
CACACACACACACACAACCTTCTCTGGGATGACGGCCAAATGGTTCTTTTGTTTGTACCTTCCTCTTGTCACTTGGAGTTTTCTGTCCTTCACTCCCACAGACTCTTTGTTTTTGTGTTCTGTCTGTCTATTGCCCAATGTTCAGGGATCTGGTCAGGAAAACTAAACAGTGTGTGTCTTAAAAGGTTGGCATTCAGGAAGAAAATTCAACAATCTTACAATAATTAAAATAGCTTGAAGGTGTCAGAGTGGAGCACTGCACAGGTCAGGAGTTTTGGCCCCATAAGAAGCCTGAAGCCAATGTTTTATACTCTAAAAGCTTTTTGCTTTGATGTGAGAAGAAGACAGAGACACAGGCTAATTGTTTCCTTGTGTCCTGTCTTTATGCTAAGCT
>NW_023339729.1:4825283-4827254 GCF_004916995.1 Morone saxatilis
TTTAAAGTTCAAACCTTATCCAAACCTTCAGTCTGCTCACCAGCGTGACCCAGAACTTGCTCCTTTTGGACTCTGACCAAATTGCAGACCCTTTATGTCAGGGTCATCTATGGAGAGGCTCTTCTGGTGAGTTTCAGTGACTTGCTCAAGGACACTTCAGCAGGGTGGATGCTTGCTGACGTGTGCTTGAACCAGCGTCCTTGAGATGAAGGACAGACTCTCTGACACTCCCGCCTGTGTTCCTTCTTGACTTGCCCTTATATCCTCCCAGTCCTTTACACTGAAATGGCTAGTGATGAAATGAAACGACTGTGTATGATTAAAGCTTGACATTCCACACAAGTGGAGAGATTTTGATGTGAGACTCTGTCTTACTGTAAGCCAAGATCAAAACCTTTTGTATTTCAACGCACCTCAGGTCACGTGTAGAAAGTGCATAAAGAAATTGTGAGATATTGTCGCAAAATTTCATGGGACATGTAGTCATGCTGCAGCGTGTTTGGATGCTGGTACTCTCCTTGCTATCATTTGAGGTGAAAAATCTCTGAAAACAAATGAATTCAAATACATTTTCCACTGCTTTTGCTGAACACCTACAGTTATTACTGTACTGTGTATTACTGTGTCAGCTGGTAAGGATAATCTTGCGGTCACATGTTAGAGAACGTACAACCAAACGGCTGCATTTGATGGCAGGTTATGGTTTAAAATAGGTGGATACATGCTAGAGTTTTTTTGCCATAACCCCCATCAACACCACTCACACGACACACACAGTAGCACACATACTTATTAAAGACCTGTTTGATTTAATTGATTCATTTCACAGTCTAGTGGGCCAGACCAGGAACAAGCACACGCACACTCACACTCACAAGCAAGCTACATACTGGCCTGCAAATGGAAACCAAATGTGGACAGTTATGACCGGTATTTGTGGGTCTGTGCTGTATCTGACTATCACTGTTGGCAGATAGGTTCACTAAACTTAGTGGTTGGGTCCTACAGTAGGTTTAATTAGCATAAAAAACAATGTTCGCTCCTTTTCAATCAGGATTTATCTGTAAAACATTTCTGCTGCTTAGTTCTCAGCAAGAATTTATTGGATCAGACATACTGATATGAAACAGCAATATCTAAAAGCATTTTTTAGCTTTTGACTGACCAACCAGCAGAGAGAGTCTGTAAACCAGCTCCTCTTTAAAGGCAAAGAAGGCTTAAAAAGGGTGTGCGTGTGTGTGTGTCTGGTTAACTCATTTTGGTTAACTACTTTTTCTTGTTAGTGGCCACTGTGTGTGTGTGTGTGTGTGTGTGTGTGTCGTACATCCTGGAGAAAGGATGGTAAGAAGGGCTGTACAGCGTGGATGAAATATATTGCTAAGAAGATGCAACTGCTGGCTGACTTCTGATTGGGTTTACAACATTGTCTTTGATAGATATTAAGAGGAATACGGCGTGTGTCTCTAGCTGTACAAGTGTAATCCTATAGACAAAAGGTTTCCACTGAGACGCATGTCTGCCAAACACCTCCACATTTAGTCTGTAACATAAAATTGTGGAACTGTCTCGACGTAGACGCGTTCTTATAATATTGAGACTTTGGTTTGAATTCGACGTGATGCTCAACCTTTAAAGAGAGGGAGTAAGTGAGCGAGAGGAGAGGAGGAGGAGGAAGGAGGAGGAGGATGCCGCGCACAAAGCACCAGAGCAGCAGGTTGCTATAACAACAGCACCTTAGTGGTTCCATCTCTGTCTCTCTTTTCTCCCTCCCTCTCCCTCTCTGATCACCCTCTCATCGTTTGCTCCCCGCTGTCATTTGGCGCGCTATGCCTTTCCATCAAGCCACCTATCTCCTCCTCCCTCCCTCCCTCCCATACCTACCTCTTTTCTCCTTCACCCTCTCTCCTCCTCTTCATCTTCATGTTCTGGTAGCTCCTCCACTCAAAAGAGGTGTGTGTGTGTCTGTGTGTG
>NW_023339729.1:4827354-4836855 GCF_004916995.1 Morone saxatilis
CACACACACACACACAGAGTTGATGAAGCCGTGTCGTGACAGTGGAGATGTGTGTTTTCCTGTGTTTTTCTCAGTTGTTCCTCTAATGGCTACACAAGCATAAGAGTTCAAGTCACAGACACACACACACTGTAGGTTTTTTTTTGGCTGTCAATACTAATAGTCTTTATCATGCCATAAAGATAATTAGGCTGACTGTCAGTCACGCTGGAGAACAGAGGGGGAAGCCAACCTGACAGCCCCACCCCACACACATTCACACACCAGTAGACCAAGAAAGTCAAAAAAAAAGGATGATTTGTGTGTTTTTATGTGTTTTAGTGTGTGTGTGTGTCTGCCAGCTTGAGTGGGTCCACCTCAGGGTCAGAATACAATCTGAATATATTTTGTCTGTTGTTCCATCTGAATAACAAAGAGCTAAGCGTGCATTTGCACACATACATGTATCAGTGGTCCTTGCTTTGTATAGTGTGTGTGTGTGTGTGTGTGTTTGACTTTTTCACATGTGACAGCTGAGAGTGTGGATTTTACAAATATTTTACTGCTTCTCCGCTCCCTTTTTTTTTTCACAGAAGACTGTTTGAAATGTAGATCTGCAGGATGCGACTGTATGTGTAACCTGCAAACCGCTCCAGTCAATGTGCATTTGTGGGACTATGCATTTGTATATGTTTGTGCAAATGTGCGTGTGTTTAAACTGAGTGTTAGTAATGAGACTGGAGGAAGGTTTCAGTGTGAGAAGGGTTCAGTCAGGCAGTACCACATTTCCTATTTTTTCTAAATTTACATTGCACATGTACAGCCAAAATGTATTTTCATTTCATTTCATTAATGTGTTGAACCTATATTTTTGCGATATTGTACTATTATATTTCATTTCACTTCCTTTAGAAAGTCAACTGTATTTGAAAATATTTTAAGGTTTTCTTTGGCAAATAATATTAACTAAAATAAAATCAATTTAGCCATAAGTGAGCAGACTAATCTGCAATCAAATGCTCTTAAGAGTAGTCTCTGACTTTATCCAGGATATATGTAGAACAAAATAAAGCTATTATACTGTAACTAAACTATGCAGTGACGTTAAATGCAAGCCTATGCTATTGATTTTAAAACTACAATCATCTTTTTGTCTGAATCTCAAACTTTGGCTTGGATTTGGGTCGGAGCACAAAATTTGCACCCTGGGAACCTTTCATAAATTAGGTCCCTGCTTCCCATTTGTCATTTTAATAGCATCTACTATTTCTCTGCCAACTTCATTAGGGTTTTAAATTAACAGGAGTTAGGAATAAAATTGAGATTGAGAGTTTATTAAATTGCACAGAAACCAGACAATTACAAAATTCAGTTTGTCTGCATGCTCGTTGAAAAGTGTATGTTTTTTTTCAGGGGAGATGTCTATATCTTTCTATATATTACTCCCCTAAATACACAACCAATCATTTTCTATCCATTGCAACAATATTTTGAGCCTCTAAAATGCTGCTGCTGTTGTTCAAAACTCAATTTGAGGGGTTGCATAGAGTCAAATCCTGTCCAAACCTTACTAACACCACAGATTCTTTGTAAATGTTTTGCCCAAGGAGTACATTTTCCCTCTGCCATACTTCATATTTTTCAGCCAAGGATTTGGTAAAAGTATCATTACTGCATTGAACCGTAAGCCCTGTATCATCAATTGAACAGCTAACTGTAAAGCTAGCCCCCTGCTGACAATTATATATCAGTTTTCTAAAGACCCTGTTTTTGTATCACGACTACAATTAGACGTTGCTGTTTTCAGATGTATCCATTTAAGGGAGTGTTTTTGAAAACCACATATTTGGTGATGGAAAACACCTGCTTAGTGTAGATAAAAGGCCAAAATGAAGAGAATTTAAATTTCTAGTGTTGGCATGGTCTTACTTTGCTCCTTTCCCTGTTTTCTTCACTTTGTCAGACTTCTCCCTCGCTATGTCTCAGTTTGTGCTTGCTGTCCCACCGTACCTCCTCTCCTCTCCAACCCAGGTCTATGATAGTGATTACCTTAACTGCCAGCCAGCATCTGTTAGCACCCTGTCGTTATCTCGTCGGTGCCATGACAGAGGCAGTGCGACTGTTAAGTTAAGCGGACTGTGTGGAGGCTGTCTACAGTAAGGCTAAGCATGGGGTGTGGATTTAGATGGGGCAGTTCATCCACCCATTGGCTGATGCTAATGATGGGGAGAATACTATAGACGGAACGAGCTGTTCTTTTGATCTTTCCTTCCATCCTCAGAATTCCTCGATTCCAGCCTGCTGGGATTGCTCTTGGAGAGGGCTGCTTGTCTGATTGCTTTGCCCCATGTTTTACTTTATGCCTAAGAAAATGTGCACACGTGCTTGTGTGTTCTGCGTCAGAACTTATATGATCATTATTTCAGCCAGATTGAATCTGTTCTGAAAGTACGATTGATTTGTCTTCCTGATATTTTGATTGCATTCTCATGACAGTTCTTGATTTGTGCAGAGAGGAAGCAGTCTGTTGCCTTATTGATTTGGAATCTCATGTTGTTTCCATTGTTAGCGCCCTGGAGACCACAGAAAAGTTTTCATATTGCTAACATGTCCCATCTCTGGTGCTCCTCCAGTCCTAATCTGTTTGTTTTTTTCCTGCTTGTTACAGCTCCAGGAGACTGTAAAGAGAAAACTGGACAGTGCTCGATCGCCCCTCAATGGAGAACAGAATGGCATCTGTGATGGAGGCAGCTACTCACCGACCACCAAACGGGTACGGAAGGAGGGATCCAGTGGTTTGGACTCACTAACAGGTCTCCCGAACAACAACAATAACAACAATGTACCACCTATCTCTCCTCTGCATCACCAAATGGACATTAAGCCCATACTTGGCGGGCCCAACACTTCCACCGGAAACAACACTACAAACAGCAATGGCAACCATGTAGGCCAGGCGTCAGATGAGCTGGGAAAGAACGGTGGCAGCCATCTTCCGGACATGAAGCTGAATGGCTCGCTGGACCTGGAGGACAGCTTCAGCCTCCTTAAAGACCTGAAACAGGAGCCACTGGATGACGCAGGTGGGATGGAGTCCTCTGATCCCCAGTCTCTGTCCAATCAGAACAAACTGTTCTCTGACATCAACCTCAATGACCAAGAGTGGCAGGAGCTGATCGATGAGCTGGCCAACACTGTGCCAGAGGACGATATGCACGACCTCTTCAATGAGGACTTTGAGGACAAGAAAGAGGCAGAGTTTGGCAGGCCAGCAAACAATCAGACACCAGGCCCACAGGAAACAGCTGGGAATACGACGGCACCTGGAGGGGGGTCGGCACCAGCAGCAGCCCTGCCTCCTCCTCCTCAGCCTCCACCGGGAGGTCCACAGGTCCCTATGGGCTCACCACAGGTTAGTATGATGTCCTATAGCAGGGGTATTAGACCCCTATCTCTGCCCTAAATTGTGACCAGCTTAGGTGATTCAGTCACATATTGATAGACGGCACCATGGTTAGTCTGTACCAATTTAAATGCCTGTTTGCTTTTAGTTGTAAGAAACACAATAGATCGACATGTCATAACAGCAGTAATTCATAAACCATGTATGATCTGCAGTCACTGTGCAAATATTATTTTTTTCATCTGATCCTGATGCAAGGATTGCAGATAATGAGTAGAAATGACCTTTTGAAAGGTTTTCATGAATTCGGCTTTGCTCAATTCGTTTTTGCTTTTTGATCGACTTTCTTCAGGAATCAGATCATTTGAACTGGTTTTAAATCGTAACTAATTCTTGATTCCAGTTCATAGTAATATATTCACAGGTGTGTCTTTTTATTGTTTCAAATTTTTTAATAGATGAATAAAACCATGAGATGTGCAGAACATGAAACAAACAAACAGGGTATTAACAGGGTGTGTTGAGGTTAAATGGACTCCTACTAACATATCCAAAGCTGTCTGATTAACAAATTGTGTCTCATTTGCTTAATACAATACAAATAAGCAAACAGAAACATTTTTAAACAACAAGTTGCATACTATGACTATTTTTTGACAAACAACAGTTTATCCATCCTTCCGGTGCTTCTGTGCAGTGCCACCAGCCAAGTCTCTGGTTTCCAGACACAAGCTTTGGTGTAAGTCTCTGTATAGGCAAGATGTTACCAAACCTTCTGACAATAAGACTCTGGGAAATTGGAAAAACAAACAAGAGACAAGGTGTTAATTAGAAAACTTTAGAGGTGTTACAGACATATTTCTGATTTTTTTGTCTGGACTCCTCTCCTCAGGTCCGACCATCATCATCAGGCCCTCAGTTTGCCACCACTGCCAATGGAACGCCTCCACAGCAACCTTTGCAGCAGTCACCAGCTGTTGCTATGGCATCAGGTTCCCCATTGCACAACTGCGTGGCTCGTTCCCCTCAGACCCCAACCCAAGCTCAGACGCAAGCAGTCTCTAGGCCTGGGAATGGATACATGATGAACCCAGGCCCAGGGGTCAGTCAGGCGGGCACAGGACCTGGAGCGGCTGGGGTTGCCCCTGGAGGTCAGCCTGTAGGGCCAGTGACCACTGAACTTTCTCCAGCTGAACAGCTAAAAGCAATGGCTCAGCAACGTGCTAAGCTGCTGCAGCAGAAGCAGCAGCAGCAACAAGCAGCTAACTGGTCCCCTGCAGGCGCTCCAACCAGTCCCTATAACTCTGGTCCCTTTAACCAAGACAAACCCAACAGCCCTATGATGTACCCACCGCAAGCCTTTAACGCACCACAGGGCCCTCTAGTGGCTGGGATGGCCCCCAACAATGGGCCCAAAGCCCCCATGAACAACTACCTCCCTCACAACCACATGGGTATGATGGGCCAGCAACAGCCAAACAGCATCAGCCAGAACGCCCTGTCCAAGCAACAGCAGCAACAGCAGCAGCAAACAGCAGCCATGTTGTCCTATAACAACACCAAACCGCTGAGTCACTTCAGCGGCAGTGGGGTTGATCACATAGGCCAGAGGATGACTCCACCCATGGGAGGGAACAATCAGGTCAAGAACCCCATGATGCCTCCCTACATGGGTGGTGGGGGAGGCGGCGGCCAGGGAGCGGGGCCAGGGCAGACCCAGGGGCCAATCCCGGGACAGACAGCCCACCTGAGTGAGGAGCAGAAAAGGATGTTGCTGATGAAGCAGAAAGTTTTGAACCAGAACATGCCCTACAACGCCATGCAGCCTCATGGACAGGTAAGGAAACTACCTTTAATCATCGTGGCTTGGCAAACTGGCGCAGTTCACGTGTAGTACGTACTGTTGGCTCTGCATTGTTCCAGGAGGAAGGTTTCCTTCAACTGCAGTTTGTGTGTAGCTTGAGCCCTGACTCCAGGTCAATCTTCAGATGAAAACAGAAAGCAGTTACTGTGGAGATGAGTGCCATTTTCTAGGGTGGTAGTGTTATAGAACACTCAACCCATGACCTTGGGAGGAGAACAAAACACTCTACAGTTTTTGCTTGTCAAACCTTGAGGAGCTATTAGAAACACTGGCTGTCCACTGGAGGTTTCCTGTAAAATACACAGATATTTTGACTCCATTTTAAACACAGAATGCCCAATGGCAAGGATTAAGAAATAAAAATACTATCTTATTTAAACAGTTGACCAGGACAGATTACGGAAAATGGATTGCTGCTTTATAAAACCTTCCAGAGGTGCAGCCAGGGAAGGTAAAATGGCGGTAGTTGCCCCAGCAACAAGCCAGGGCTGGGAATAGGCACAGGAAAATGGCCTGTCGAGAGTGTATTGATGCCTCTGCAACACTAGCAGCACTGATAGCCTCCCCTCACTCCTCCTTCCCCCAGACACACAAGCGCATGCACTCACACACCACGCCAAACACCAAAGCTAAACGGCTCCTTAGCTCATATCCCCAATCTGTCACAGCTGACTGATGGCTGAGATTGGACCACTAAGCCAAGCTAGCTGCTGTCATTACTGAAAGCCCACCTCGGGCAGTTTGTTTCCCGAGCCCAGCAACCAGCACAGCCCACTCTGAGCGCTCCAGTGGTTCAGCCAGGTGTCAGGTGTCCTTAATAATCCACCGGCGGAGGACGTTAAGGAAGTGTGGGTGGACTATACCTTAACAAATAAACACCAACACAAGTGAGACCTCACACTCGTATGATTCTTCTTATAGTGTTGCTCATTATCTCAGGGCCATTGTGTTATCGTCAATAGAAAGTGTGTGTGTTAGTGGGTGCATCACTGTTGACAATGCACTCGTCAATGCTGTCTCCTTCTACCTTTATCTCTCTGTCTCTCTCACTCCGCCACCCTGTGTTCATGATATGGCTACAGTCAGTCCTCCTCCTCCTCCTCCTCTCCTCTACTCCTCCTCCTCTTCCATCTCCCTCCTGGTGATCCTCTGCGTCTTCTGTCCTGTTCCTCTCCTCCTTCCTCCCCTCTTCCTCCTCTCTTTCTCCTCCTGCCGCAGAGACACTCGAGCACCACAATAAAGGCACATAAGTTTATTAATATCTCGGGGCCTTTGTGCTGCTGCCGGGCTGTGTGTTTTGTGGTGCGTAAGCTGAGTCGAGGTGCGAAACTCACATTTATTTTTGCGTGTGTTTCATCTAGATTTTTTTTTGGGGCCGTACGGGGTAGAACGGAAGGGGGGTGGAGAGATTTATTTGAGTGAGCAGAGGAGAATTGGAGACCGGGAAGAGAGAGGAGAGGGATATGCAGAGAAGAAAAAGAAAAAAAGGAGAAAGGCAAATGCAGAAAGAGAGATTTATTGTAGAGTGAGGATGGAGCATATTAAAAAGAAAGTCAAGAGCCTGAAAAGGCAGAAATAAGTGAGCAATGCAGGATGGAGTGTCTGAAATGCAAAATACTCCCTGTTCTTCATGTATCTAGACCGACTGTACTGCAATTAGCACGTTTATTTTTAGTGAATAGTCACGGTTTAAAATAACATTAGCAAATTAACTATAAAACATAACAGAAATTACAGTGTGCTTTTCTTCAATTATTTAGTCATTTATTAGGGTGGAGGTGGGTGCCGATGAGCTTTACATCAATATTTACAGGATNNTCCACCGATTTTACACATCAAGATCAGTCCTGAGTATTACAGTTTTAAAATGTCTTCTGTGGCTCTACAAGAGCTTCGTCAAGTCTGAGACTTGGTCACTACAAAATGTTTAATGAAAAGTCAGCGTTACAAACTGTGTAAAGTTTGAAAGACAAGCAGAATGGGAGAGTGCAATAAAAAGACGCTATCAGATTGCATTATGGGAAGTGTATGAGCCTGTGTTTTTGGAACTTGATCCATATGAGGGGACTGGAAGTCAGGATAACTCTGCTTCTGCTGCTTTAGTATTGGCGATATATTTTATCTTGGCAATCAGTCCTTTAATATTAGAGTTTTCAGACCATCTGTGCCCAAATTGTAGGCGCATTGGACAAAAAGCTGCAAAATTCTTCAGTATGTCAAGGTGAGAAATCTTGAAAATAATGACAACATATGCTAAATGCAACAAACAAGGAGGTGCCCCCCCCACACACACACACACATTAGAGCTTTAATTGCTTGGAGTGATTGAGCTATTAAACACACACTTTACTTTTGATTTATTCAACAGCGTTCACTCTGTAAAGCTAGCATATTGCCTGAGTAACCAATGGTAGTAATAGCAACACTTTCATTACTGCTTTTTGTCTGTGTGTTGTGTCGCAACAGCTAGCACACACAGAGCTCACGATTCAGTACCAGCACGCCTGTGGGTTTCTTTCTGTCATTCCAATATGAGTCTTCTTGGTTGGACTAGTCAGGTAAACCAATGTCTGCTCTATCTGTTGACGGGCTGTCAAAGCTCAGTTGGATAAGTAAAGGTGTGTGTGTTTGCAAGTATATTTCTTGTTGTAGAGTAATTTGTGCTGATATGTTGATATCCCCTGAGTCACCCTTGGTAATGGTGTTTGTGTTTGGGTGAAGTGATACTAGCTGTGTTTATACTGTTTTCTTTGTCTGCATTAGCGTGTGTGTACATTAGCCTTTGGCTTTGTGTGTGTGTCGTCTCACAGGTGGTGCTTAAACATCACTGTCTCTCTGCTCCGTCTTCTCTCCCTCTCTCTGTTTCAGTGTGTGTAGGCTAATCCAGTTAGCAGCTGCTCAGGGAAACTTCAGCCTCGCTCCTCAAAAGCTCGTTAGTCAAGCTTTAATTGTTGCTCCCTCGCTTTGCATATCGCCATGACGCTAATTTATGCCCGTTGTCGCGGTTACCGTCGCCACGGTGGTGGATGTCTCAGTGGAAGCAGCAAGTGGGGGAGCAAAGGCGCGTGCACGAGTCTGTGGAAGGTGGTTGTGTGATTGTCTGCGTGTGACGGATGATGTGGTTGCCTCTGTCTCTCTCTCTCTGTGTGTGTGTGTGTGTGTGTGTGTGTTACAGAATGGTTGAGACGGATGTGGCTTGTTGCACAAGCATGCGTGCAGCTGTGTGAAGCTAGCAGCGCGGGGGCGGGTCTCCAGGGTTATCTGAGTGATGATTGGATGAGAATGGATTGACAGGTGTTCGCCTCAGAGGAGGCCTCTGGTGTCATACTGATAAATTGAAGCGGGAGGTTCGACTGCATGCATGTGTGAATGAGTACGTGTGTGTCCTGTGTGTGCACGTGTGTGTGCTTGTGAGTGGAGCTCACAGTGTAGACCCACCGACTGCAGTGCACCAGCAAGCCGACTCCGGTGTTAATAGCCCTGTGAGTCACGACACCAGCCCCCTCACACATGTACACACATGTACACACACACACAGACACTCGACAAATAAACAGGCTTTAAAAAACACCCACAGGCATGCACTCTGTCTGCCAAAGCCCCTCCTGCTTTCTACCTTCTCCACCCCTCTCTTTCCAGAGGTAAAGCCCCTCTCATCATCCTCTCTCCTCTTTTTCATCTCATTCTCCATCCTCTTGTTCTAAGAACCCTGACCTCCACAAGGTCTCAGGGGTGGCAGACTTAACACACACACACACCGACCAATACATCAGACCGATATTATTGGCTGATTTTTATCATCAGCATTGTATATAATGGAGTTCGCTATGTTGGAAAATGTTTTCCTGAAGCTTGTATCACAGTGTCTGTAAATGATTCAAAATTCACAGTGTGAAAATACAAATCTGAAGCATTGTACTCCAGCAAGGGGCCCTCATAAAATCACTAATGTACTGCAGTACGTACTTAAGTACAGGCCAAAGTGCTGCAAGATTTACTTGTTTTTGTCCTCGACTAACTAAAATGTAAGATCATTTTGCTTGTGGATAAAACAAAAGAAATACATTCAACTATTTAGAATTCTGAATTCTGCACAGCAACAAACCCTAAAAACAGCTGCCCCCCCATGACCCTGTCTCTGGTTCTTTTCCTTCCTTGGACCCTTTTAGATAGGTACTGACCTCTGCAGAGCGGGAACACCCCACAAGAGCTGCAGGTTTGGAGATGCTCTGACCCAGTGGTCTAGCCATTAGTG
>NW_023339729.1:4836955-4839455 GCF_004916995.1 Morone saxatilis
TGTGTGTGTGTGTGTGTACACGCGACAGCCTGTCTCTGTCCAAATGTTCCAGGCTATAAGCAGGTTGTACTTGTGTATAGTTTAGTGATAAATATGGCATACGGCTCAGCTGCAGATTGCACTAACAGCGCACTATCAATGTTGTACAAATTGGACGTGAGCCTAGAATAAACAGAATACAATTTTTGGGACATGTTGAGAGAGACGGAAGGGAAAACAGTTGGCTATTAGAAAGTATGAGGTCAGTCCATTAATTTCGAGTAATAATGTGTTTGTCCCAACTTGCTAATCACCTTGTTTGTGTTGATGACTCTAACTGTGGCCACCATGCCAAGTGACACACACACACAAAGACAAACGCCAGGGACGACACAGATGTGACCCCGCCCTCGTCCCCAAAAAGCACCCCATCCTCCCCATCTGCTCAGTCAGATGCTCACACACACACACACGTACGTTGCCACTTACCAAGAACACCACTCGCCACTGTTTAGTGACATGCTCCAGCAGGTAGGCACGCACACACACATGCACACACACACAACAAAAGCAGCCAGTCTTGTAAAGTCATACGGTTCACCTATGTGTGTCTGAGTCTCTGCCTTCGCATGCCAACCCTCCCTCTCAACCCCCACCCAAGTTCACCCTATCTTACCCCACTTTAGCCATCCCACACGTCTGTCACTCTTCCACTTCTTATCACTCCTCTGTGTGGGCTGAAAGAAGGAGGTAGAGAATGGAGGAGGAAAAACTGAAACAGACAGAAGGGTGGGGGGGTGCAGGACAGAGGGAGGTGCGGTAAGGCTCTTTGAGGATTAGGTTGAGAATTTTGACTCTGTTTTACAGAGGAGAAAGGATGTGGTGGTGGTGGTGGAGGGGGTAGATTGACTCCTTGGAGCAATTTACCTCAAACGGCTCCGACACAGCTAATCCGCTCTTAAAGGAGCCTAATCCAACAGTCTTGTACCTGATACTGAGAAAAGAGAGAAAGGAGAGTGGCAGAAGGAAAACCGAGGGAGGGTGTGGGAGAGAGCACAAGGAGAGGGTTGTGTGTGTGTGTGTGTGTGTGTTTAACTGTGCATATACTCCAAACAAAATCTAATTTTCCCGGGTTCATAGGTAAATTTGCGCATAAAGCAATGCCAGATTATATGTTGATTCCGAAAAATTGCACAAGCTGGACAGACAAACTCGTCAAAGTTTGTGCACTGACTCATCATTCAGTCAGTTAGCCCTTTGGACTGCTTAATTCTGGTTTACTTCTAGTTTTAAGAAGTTCCAAGACATATTTGCTACCGAGTGTGATTCATAAGATGTTTTGTTTGGCGTTAACATTAACAACAGTCTTAAGGCTGCAGTGAGCATACTGGCATTTTCTCACTGTACTGCAAAAAATGATTGACAACCTTCAAGGACCCGACAAGACACAGACACTGTGATGTTTGATTTGAGTGTGTGGGTGGTTATATCAGGGCCGATGTACCATTACTTTACATTGACAACAACATAACAACAAAAAAAATGGTAAGGGCACCAGTATGCTTCAAAGGAAGTGCTTGTCAGATTGTTTTCCCTCACAACTATATGTGTCACTTTCTGTATGCTCAGAGAAATGCAACTATGAATGCCATCCATGAGGAACTGTCTGAAAATGTTCACCATTATTCCCATTTGGGTGTTTTAGCTCAAGTTGTACACATGGAGGAAGAAATGACAGAGCTAAAGTAATTTATATGTTTATCAATAAGGTTAGGGCTGTACCCGGATCAATGAATATTCAAATTTTTTTGGTGTTTATTTTATGTTGTTATGTGCTTGTGGTTTCAAATATATTTGAAAATGCTAATACGTTATAACAGCCTACAATTATGAATGTTATGGGTGAAGTGGGGGTGAAGCTACCCCACACTTAACACTCATAGTAGCCTACAAGTCCCACATTCCACCTTTAAAGTTCATAATTGAATGTCTCCTCATCACAGTTTAGACACAGGACGTGCATCACATGTTTGGTGAAGAAGACACTGCTTACAGGGCTAGCTGGTGAACTAATGTAGCTGGGCAGCTAACAGCTAACACACTAGCAAGCCTTGCTGAGTGTCTGTTAGAAAGCTTGTTAGCTGAATCGCTAACAGGAAAACACACAGTGTTTGTGCCACCCACTCCTGTCCCCTAACCGTCTAAAAATCACATCTTTGTTTTCTAGAGTGGTTTATACTCCGGGAGAGGAGGTTAAATTAAAATGGATGGTGTAGCACAGCTAACAAGCTACGATAGCTTCCACCATTTTGGAATTAACAGCTCTCTGTTCCATCAACAATGTAATCCTCAAAGTTTAATTCAAAGTGAAAAATTCACAGCTTGATCTCGTGTTACTCAGTATACATTAACACAGTTTGCTTTTCCACTGTTCCACAGCTCTGTCCAGCAGCTAAAACAAGCAGGTTATACAATGCTGAATATAATGTCATGTAACAAGTAAAAATGCAGTTAAATTTGG
>NW_023339729.1:4840684-4840841 GCF_004916995.1 Morone saxatilis
GCAGCATTGTTTCCTTTTGACCATAGAAACATTATAAAACTCTTATTAGTAGCCTATTGTCTCAAATCGAGCCCTTTTTTGCATGTGTGTCAGGGCTTGTAAAACGTACAGGATCATCATTGTCTCGGAATATCTCCCACCTCTGGTGTCTTTCTCT
>NW_023339729.1:4840866-4846662 GCF_004916995.1 Morone saxatilis
TCTCTGTCTTCCTCCACTAGCAGCAGCAGCAGGGGGAAGCAGTATTATTCTTCTCTGGAATGTCGCATCGGGCTAAATTTAGAGCCTTAGTTTCCGTTCTTCCTTCTCCTACCCTCCCGCTCCTCCTCTCCTGCTCCTCCTTTTCTCCCTCCTTGCAGATGAGACTGAAATAGCCGGCGTTGTGTCTTGAGACTCACCTGGGAATAAGGGCCCTAAACGCTCCTGTCGTTCTCCACCATCCCTCCAGCCTGCCAACTTCTGTATCAGACAACTGGCCGTACACGCTGACCTTGCAGTGTTGTCATATTCATATGACTGTGACTTCTTAATACCTGAGTGCCTGTTTTCTAAAACTAAGTCTGGTTTAAGTTTAAGTGATTTAGTGGTCAAAAATACTGGCTTGAGATTTGTCAGTGCAGTGCAAGTCTGAATGTGACACAAAGTTAATGGATCTTCTGTTTTGCTTGGTACGAGCTGGCTATCATGTGTGTTATACACACATGGAAACAGTGGAAGTGGTAAAAAGTGTACACACTGGGCTCTCAGTTGTTAGATTAGCATCCAAGCTATGTATCCTTTAGACATTCATGTTTATTGTTCAAACCCGCTGATCTGTTACTCAAGCCGGCTACAGTTTTTGGTATGAACATTTGGCAAGAATTAAAGTCAATTGGAATGAGTCACATTTGTCTGTTGTGGTTTGTAAACACAGCATTCAAAGTTGGCTCCTCTTCCTCAGCTTCCTCTTCAGTGCCGGCTTACGATCTGGCACCTGGTCGCTACGGTTTTTGTAGGGTCCCGCCTTTACACACTGCGCGTTGTTTTAGGCCTTAGGGGGTGTGTAGCCCTGCTCAAAGGCTGACACCTAGAAATACACACTTCTAAGAGGTCATAGGTGACGAATGACAGGATTATTTTTATATGAGCCGATATCCTACTCATTCAGCCTTTAAGATAAGATAGAAAGGGGTACCATGGAACTGTCCTCATCCATTTAGTACCTGCAGCCTGATCGGTCCTGATCATAAAAGGCTTGATTGCAGAACGTGACGCGTCTTTGTTTTCTCCGTAATGTGTTCCGTACATGTACAACCCTCGGACATGTTCTCAATGTTGTAGACGTGTGGCTTTAATTGTGTTTAGCTCCGTGCCCTGTTGTGTTTACTTGCATGTGCGTATTTGTATGTGTGTGTGCGTGTGTGCGTGCTCGTACATGTGTAACAATTTATCAATACAGCCCCTCTCTTGTAGCCATTACCACTGATTCATGCCTCACTCCTAATGGTCAAATCATTAACATTATTTAGACCACAGGCTGTTTGTGGATGTGAGAGTGTGCATTTCTCTCCCTCCATGTTTGCCCATAGAGGAATGTTTGTGTGATCACGTTGTGTGTCTGTGTCTGTGTGTGTGTGTGTGTGTGTGTGTGTGTGTGTGTGTGTGTGTGCATGCTTGCGTGTGTTTCTGACTGTCCTCGGGCCGCTCCAAGTATTGATCTCCATATGGTCAATGAGCAAGGCTAACGATGCTACAATATGCCGCTCTTGCCCACCCCCAATCAATCTCAGCAGCCACGGCACAAATGGCCCTCTCTGGTCTCTGAGAGGACCTGACACATTAGCCCACCTCAGCCGCCATTAGCCAGCACTAATGAACACCTCCAGGTTGGAAGCACATTGTCGCTAGTGAGGATTAGCACATTGTTATCTTTCCTTGTTGCAGGGATGAAGAGGATGTGCAAATATCCACTAACAAGCTAACATAAACATTCATAAACTTACACACACACACACACACACACACAAACACAAACACAAACACACTTGTGTTGCTAACCACCCCATCATTGGTTTTCTAAGGTAGAAGGGTTGTGTTGCCATTGATTTCTCTGCAGCAGAAACTCAAGGCATAGCATTAGTCTCCCAGGACACACACATATATGCACACAAAGAAATGTGGAACATATCAATACACTGGGTCAATAATGGGGAATATCTCGTCTTTTTAAAGAAGCATCCGTTGGTGCCACAGGATGGAAGGAAGGATAGAAAGTCAGAGGCAGGCAGAAGAGAGATGAGATGCAGGGATATCCCTTCTTCCTTCCACAGCGTGTTCTTCTCTTCCTCTGTGTCCTGAGGCTCAGGGAAAACCAGAAAAGCAGAAACAGAGGGAAGAAAGAGAGACATTACTGGCGCACTGGTGGCATTACCTTTACCGTTGGTCCCTGTAGATTTTCCTATCACTCACTAACACCAGTACGGCACAGTTAAACACTTACACGCTCAGTGAGTCATTCACTGCACTCTTTTACTCCCCCCCTCCCCGCCCCCCTCTTTCTCTCTCTCTCTCTTTTTTCCTCTAACTGTTTGAGGTCTAAATCCCTCCATACTCAGCGACTTAACCCCTCTCTTTCATTTCACCTCCTTTACTTGTGCTTGGATCTGCCAGTAACCATTAGCTGCAGCGTGTCTGTGTGTGTGTGAATGTGTGTGTATGTGATCAGTAAACTAATGCTTTGTCGAGTGCCACGTTCCCGGCACGTGGCATACCTCACTGCCAGAGTTAAACACAAGAACTGCAAATGAGCCCTCAGCAGAGGCCGACATACACACACTTCCTCTTTAACATTTGCCTTTCCCTTCCTCTCCCACACACTAACATAATGCCGTATGTGCATTATATGAACCTGCCTGCAGACACATATGTCCAGTTGGTGCACATACGGTTGGCAGCCGAGGATGTGTTCACAGCCTGAAGAGTATCATATATGCTGAAACGACTCTAAACTTCATTAACGTTACCTCGCTCATAACTGCTATTACACTAATATGACAGGACCTACCATTCTGTTTTGTGCTTTGGTTTTCTTTTTTCAAATTGCAGTTGCAAAATGTTTTTAGACAAAGTATGAACAAAGCAGAGCACCAAATCTGTAAACAAAAATCTGGCCAATTCAATGTAGGCCACCATCCTCAGATCCAGAGTGCAGGACAGCATTAAAAAAATGAAGCAGAGTGCAGAAAATAGCCCCAGCGTTAAAACAACGTGCCTCAAACACACACTGCATGCGACACATGTTCCTTTCCTGCCACTGCACGCACTGTTAACCTCGGGTCAGTGCTTTAACGATGGTCAGACTGCTCCAATCTGTTAACACTGGTGAGAGATATTGCTGAAAAACAGAATCAAACCATTGTCAAGCTTTTGGTTTCTCTGGGTGTTGAAGTGGTGTGGGTAGAGATGTAGTAAGAGCGATACTCAGTGTCTTAAGAGTTTCAAGGGTTTTGTATTTTCTCATCGCTTTTCCAAAACCAAAAATACATCAGCATTAGCATGCCTGGATTAGTAGTTACATGAAGTAGTAACCTAGGTTAGCATTACTTATTACCAAAGTCAAGATTTAGCATATTATGTGGAGTTACAGGATACATACCTCAGACAGAGGGAATTAACTAACATCAGAGTTAGATAGAGAACTAAACTCCACAACAGTTCGTCCTCATCATCCAATGGTTTTCCTCATGTTGAATTAAAACATATTGTTTCAAAATAGGAACATTAAAGCATAAATCTAATCTTTGTGTGGTTTGCCAAGTAACCTACTGTGCATTTTAAATTAAACATCTGGACGTTACGTTACTAAAAACATTCTAAGCTTACATTATTTCTCTGCTGAGTTACAATATCATGTACGAGGTTATTATTGCACATTTAATACAGTTTATCATGGCTTGCTTTGTTAGCTAACATTAGCTAGCTGGAAACATTAAAAAGTCAGCCGGTGATATTCCAGAGAATAACTTTCATACTTCCACACAAACACACATGCTTTGTCTTTTCTAAGTAGCAGTTATTAGAATACAGTCTGTGTTTAAGGATGTCTTCCCCTCATTGATATGCCAGTGTGTGCATTATCTGCAGTGGTAAGAGTCTAAATGAGGCTTTTTAATTGTTAGTTTATGTAAAAGCTGCTCAATGCATGGGTAAACAGACGTCACGAGTTTATCCCCTGGGGTTTGCTCCTCTCTCTCTTTTTCTTTCTCTCTGTCACATGATGGAGTGGTTTCAGAAAACTTCAGACCCACATCACTGCCACCTCCTCTCCCCTTCCGTCCGTCTCCGTTAATCCGTTTGTCCACGCCGCCCCACCTTCTTCGCTCCATCTCCCTTTTCCTTCCCGCCTCGCCTTCCTTCGTTCTTTCCCCTCCCTCCCTCTCTCCCTCCCCCTCTCCTCTGGTCCCTCCCACCCGGGCCATCGGGGTAGTGTGAATCCTTTGGTAAACGTCTGTTGCCTTGCAGAGCTTGTCAGTAAAGCCAGAGCTAATTAGCGGAATCACAGAATAATTAGTTTTTCTTCTTGTCGTTTAATTCCCACCACCCATCCCTCTCCTCCCACCTCGTCTTAAGTTTTTCTGCTGTCAGCAGTCAACACTGTCACTGTGCTATAGGAAGTTCCTTTACCTTCCACCACTAACACTAAATATCTCACTTTCTCTTGATTTCTTTCTCTACATCTCTCTGAATCTCTTGATACGTTTCTTTCCTTCTCCTCTCGCTGTCTCTTTCTACATCTCACAGTGCCTGTTTCCCTTCTACATCTGTCTCCTCTCTCCCCGTGGAGTGTTTTCCCGCCCACACCTTTTTCTCTATTGAGGTTTCTCTTGCTGTTGTTGACTTAAACACATGGTCGAGCTTGTTTTCTCACTCCGTGCCTTCCTCCCACTCTGCTTCCATCTTCCCCTCCCTCTTCTCTCTCTCTCCCTTTCTCTCGCTCCAGCTCACTCTTGTTTGTCCCTATAGCCAGTGTTTATTTACACATCTATTTCTCCCTCTAGACTGGCCGACAGTCCACTCCTTCAAAAATGATTTCTCCTATATACCCCCTCTTCCCTCCTCTCAGGGTAACTGTTTGCTCCCTTCCTTTATCAACAGCTTTCCCTCCATCCCTCCTCATGTCATTCCTCCACCCACCCTTCACTTGGTTCTCTCCCTCCCTCTTAACCACTCCTCGATTGGTCTTGTTTTGTAGAAATGATAAGGCGGCGGGAGGAAGGGTCTCTGGTCACAGCTGAGGTAATTGGCTCTTTACGGCTCCGTTTTGTGAGGAGAACGCTCCGGTTTATTCTGGCTTAGCAGCCTCACTACCAGAGCCCCACAACGTTGTGTCAGCCAGTGAAGGTCTACCATAATCTGCACGGGTAGACTTTCAAAGAGGTAAAATGTTAGCATAAATGAACAGATGGATGCTCTTTGATGAGCAATGCTGCATCTACAGTCTGCTAATGCTTTGTGCTTTGCTCTTACCACACTATTGCATTCATCATAGACAGACGTACTGTGCATCGTATTTGTCATATGCCATAGTTTTTCATTTAGTGTTACTATTTTATGAAACATGAAGCTTCATTAATTAATATTTTATTACCAACAATGGATCAAGTGTCTATGTGTGATATTAAGAGCTTGCAAGTAGTGAAAAACCCACAGACAGTATCACCAGACTCTTCAGCTCACCTCTACAGAGCATTTAGCCTATTTTAGCTCATTGTTTTGGTTTTACGGCCTACAAATTTACTGTTTTGGTTCACTCTCATTGCTTTCATCAGCTTAATTTCCAGCAGCAGGTAGCTGTTTACAGCAAAAAAAGCTCTGAAATGCCAACTGTGAGCTACCTGCCCACCCCCTAAAAAAGTTAGCAACAAGCTGGTGAACACAGTGGAGCATTTAGCAGCTACTGAGCTGGAGCTGGAGTTGATGGAGAAAAATGACAGAGCTAAAAAGAGAGTGAATTTTTCT
>NW_023339729.1:4846718-4847679 GCF_004916995.1 Morone saxatilis
GCTGGATGTGCAAATTGGCAACACATTTAACATAATATCTTTATCAGGTTATAATATGTTATATATATATGTATGATATGTTTAGTTTGCAGCTTTTTCCACTGCCCCAAGTGGTCAGAAGTCTGTTTTCTAAATGCTGTTTCGGTGGCATTCTATAGGTCTACATGGGTCCACTGGTTCCAGTCAACTAAGACAAGTATCTGGGTCTAAATTATATATATTCAGGTGCTGGTAGAGCCTGTTCTGTTGTAGGGGTCTATGTCTGAACTCTCCTATAACAAGTGGATTAAAGTGGTGTGTTGCTGAGACGGTGAATGTACAATACATGGACTTTTCCAGTTGTTCATTTATTAGTGGAGCCTCGTGTTGCTGCTAGTGTTGCTGTTCTGTTCTCTCTTTGGGTCTGTTTGATTTGACAAGATTTTGGATCGGGTCTAGTTATCTTTGGGACTATCTCATACTGTACTAGTGTGATACTGCTAGGCTAACGCTGTTGCTGTGGGAAAAGACAAACACTGACTTGCTTACTAGAACAGGTGTGACTTGACAAGCTGATCAATATTTTTCTATACCAGGCTATGAAGAACATCTCCAGCCACAGAAAATGTGCTAGCATGCTGTTTGAAGATTCCCCTGCCATATAGGTGTACAACAGCGAACATCATGTATACTAGCTTTAAAGATTATTGAAACAGTATATTAGCTCTCAGCATCTTCAATCTGCACACACTGCATGGTTTCGCACACCTACAGACACACATGATCACATAGTCCTTTTGTCTGCCACTGTACACCTCTCTCTCCCGCTCTCTCTTTCTCTCTCTCTCTGTCCATCTGTTCTGCTGAGTCGTGCGATCAGGAGAGGGTCTATACATCACCTCTCCACCTCCCTTGGGACAACGCAGTGGAGGAGGGGAGAAAAGGAATGGGGATCGGCCCGGTTCTCTCTCTCTCTCTCTCT
>NW_023339729.1:4847830-4849800 GCF_004916995.1 Morone saxatilis
CACACTTACACACACACACACTCAAACCCCCACACCACCAGCAGCAGCTGTTAGCAATGACGGCAAATTGTTTTTCCTGCGCCTATTTGTGGTACACTACTGATTGGAAGGTCCTTTCTCTCTGGTATTTGTGTGCAAGCGCAGTCACATCCATGCACATTCTGTCTGTGTGTGTGTGTGAGTTGGATTAGCGTTTTAGCTGCATTAGGAAGAGACCAACACTTAGTTTAATGGAATTTCCATTTTCTACTTTTTGAGAACATGGTGTTATCCAACGACGGATCAACACACACTCATCGGGAGTCACACAGACGGAGAGAGAGAGCGATACAGAGACAGAAAGAGAGTCAGAGACAGAAAGAGAGTGAGAGACAAGGAAAGCAATAGATAGGAACAGAGTGTGTGATTGATGAAGGGATGGGTATCACCAAACAAGCAGAGAGAAAGAGACAAACAGAGCGAAATAGAGAGAGTTTAGAGAAAGACACAGTAATGCACAGAATGTGTGAGGGAGGGAGGCAGACAGAGAGAGAGATGAGTAGAATGCAATAATGTGATAAAGCAGCTGAGGAATGGAGGTTTTTCTACACTCCGACGCTTTTAGTCCCATTTCTACTTTTTACGGCAGATTTCATCATATTACCAAAGGCCATTTTGGCTCTATTGTGGATAATAGGCTGCTGTGGAATTATTGCAGATGCTGGCTTAGATAATGGTCATTCTCTCTCTTTCTCTGTCTCCATATGTCTCTCCCTCGCTCTGTCTCTCTGTCTGCATGAGAGAGGGAGGGAGGGGTAAGGCAGAGGAGGTAAAGGAGGAGAGAGATTAATGGCATACAAAGATGGGCAGAGTCGGGGGCGATAGAGATAGCTGAAGGTGCAGCGCAAAGAAAGGCAGCTAAACGTGTAAGACAAAAGGAAGTAAGGATAGGTTGTGCACTGTAGATAGCGTTTGTGTGCATGCTCAGACTGATTTGTGAATGTTTGCTTCTAATACAATAAGTGGATAAGAAAATTGGATTATTTATCATTATATCCCTTCTGCAGAGCGAATAGAGCAGCCAGATGTATTCCTGAAGGCCTACAGTATGCTTTAAAAACAGCCACAATTCAATGGTGAAACGTTTTGTTTCTCTGCTCATATTTTCCACAAAATATCTGTGATTTTGGATAGAAAGAGGAAATGTGTGAGAAGAGCTGCAACCATTAGCCAATTATTCAATTAGGCCATTGGAAGAAAATAAATCTGCAACTAATTTGGTAACTGATTAATCTTTTAAGTAATTTATGAAGCAAAAATACCAAACATTGATGCTTCCAGATGTAATGATGAGATGATGTAATATCTTAGGCTTTAGGAATTGGAAAAGGACATAATTAGCTATTTTCTGATTAATCGATAATGAAAATAATCTTTAGCTGCAGACCTACATGCAACCTATGGATCACTGGTTCAAACTAACATATTAGCTGGAAAACCCATTATAGAGCGGCACGAATAGCTGATTAATCTTTAGTCGATAAAGAGAAAAGTCTTAAAAACTGTTGAATAGTCATTTTCTAAATGAGCAAAAATGGCAAAAACAAATCAGATTCCTGCTTCTTAAATTTGACTTTTTTCTGGTTTCCTTGTCTTCTATGATGCTAACTTTAAAGTATGTGGATTTTGGTGGTGTGGAACAATTTGATGGAGTCAGTTTTATTTTTGAAATGGCGATGTCGTCCTGACGATAGAGCGGAAAATATTTTGTCATTTAATTTAGAGGACTTGTTGCATTTTCTACTGTTGTCTGACATTATGAAGACCGAACGATTAATCATGAGTTGCAGCCCTGCTCAGTTGCAGAGTTCGTGTAGGTGCTGAAAATGGGAATATGAATTGAGATCGGTAGTGACAGTATGATGGGAAGGGAAGATGGAGGGAAGATGAAATGAAAGGAGAGGTGAATGTATCACAGGTTGTTCCAGAGG
>NW_023339729.1:4849900-4855480 GCF_004916995.1 Morone saxatilis
TGTGTGTGTTTCAGTAGCAGCCCTCCCAAGTGGTGAAATAGAACCATCGACAGTATATATGTATACAGTACAGAGTGTATAAGCTCACCGCTACACTGGACTATCTCACTGGAATATGGTAGGATAGAGGGAAAGGTGGGGGGTAGTTGTAGGGGTGGAGAAATCAAGATGGAGGTAGGGCGAAAAGGATTGAAGCGGAAGGGAGTCGTGTGAAGACGCGAGGAGAGGGGGGAGGGAAAAGGAGGAGAGAAAAGAGCGCCTGAAGAAACACAGGAAGAGAGATGGAGAGACTGAGAAGGAATGGTGGAGGGAAGGAGGGAAGGGGAGGGGAGGGGGAGCCTATTGCCCCGAGACTACGGCAGAGAGAGAAAAAGAGAGGGAGAGAGCAAAAGAGTGATAGCTTTACAGCAGCACCTAATGGCTTCTCTGGAGAGAGGGAGAGGAAGGGAGTGGAGAGGAGGAGAAGGCATAATGAGGGGGCTATGACAGAGGCAGAGATAGATTTAGAGAGGTAGATGGAGGGAGAGACAAAGAGAGGTGGAGGTTATACGGCCGTTCGGTAAAGATGAAGTCAAAGAAAACAGGAGGAGAGAGTGAAAAAGAGGAAAACTGTGAAAGGGAGGGGCGGGTGGGGAATGATAGCTGCTGGGGCAGGGACGGATCCAGACGTCAAATGAGCAGCAGCGAGAATAAAGATGGATGAGAGCGGATGTAGAAAAACAAATGTGAAACAGGTAGAAAAACAAATGAAAACGGGGGTAAAGAAAGGAAGAGAAGGAGAGAGAGAGGCACTGTTGGGCGAACAAGGCAGGCGAGAAGGGGAAGGATCAGCCCTCGGGTGAACAAAGAAGAAAGGAATGAGGTGAAGATGGATGGAGTCGAAGGGTGGACGGAGAACAAGGGAGGTGCAGAGTAAAGGCGGGATGTGAAAAGAGATAGAAAATAACTGAGAGACCTGAGAAAAATAGAGTTGAATCAGAGAACGAGGGAAAAGGAAAGGGACTGAATGAGATGAGGAAGGAAAGGAGGCATAAATTGAGAGGGAGACCGCGAGAGAGCTAAAGGAGAGACAAGAGGAACAGAGAGCGCGTGGTGAGGCAGTAAAGGAGGAAATTGAAGGGGAGGTTGTTCAGAGAGATGGATGGATTAAAAGCCAGTTTACTGTCATAACGAGAGAGAGGGAGGGAGGGAGGTAAACAGAGATGGGAGGAAGGATGGACGACGGATGTGTGCAACGTATCTTTACCTCCGTTAACCACCGTGTTATAGCACTGATCGCAGCTGTGAATAATTCAAACCCTCTAGTTGGGAATTCTCTCTGGGAAGAGCCTGAATGTGATAACCTCACACATTCACACTCACACACAGCAGGACACACTTAATTGCTTCATCTAGCTGCAAGCTTTGTATACTACCTTCAATGCACATATATATGCGTGCATGTATGCCCGGTAGTAATATAAAGAGAGTGACGGAGAGAAAAAGAGGCGAGAAAGAGCAGTCCACCTGCTGTGGCTTTAAGTTGTCACTCAGACGGACCATTCTCAGCCGCCATGATTAGAACACTCTTCCTCTCTCTCATACACACACTATTCTCCCTTTTTAACACGCACATTTACATCACTCACTCACACAATCTCCCAGACATGGCCTCTCTGCGCACGTGTGTGTCTTTAAGGTCTCCATGGTGACCGTTTCCAGGGTGATTTACTATAGCACCTGGTCCCTCTCAGGGTGGTACACTCGTCTGCTCGCCACAATCACTCCCCGGCCACCAGTGATCTCATCCCTTTGCTCCGCTCACACTCCCTCCTCTTCGCCTGTCGTCATGAACGTGATTTACTCCCGTCTTCTGTCCTCGCGCTGCTCGTCATATTCCACTGTCTGTGACCGTTTATCCACCTCAGTAATAACATTCATAAGAGGGATCTTCTGAGGGAGAGGAAGAGCTACGCTTCAGAACAGCTTATAAACGGCTTTACAAGACTCCCGGGGTTGAAACTATTTGTCGATTAATGATTCAAAGAAAATTAATCCACTATTTATTTAATTACTTGTTTAAAAATCCAGTGTGTAACATTTAAGAGGGTCTATTGTTATAAATGGAATATAATATGGAATATAAAGGTATGTTGTCATTAGTGTATAACCACCTGAATATAGAAATCGTTGTTTTTATGTTCGAATTAGTCGTTTTTATCTACGGAGGCAGCGGGTCCTCTTATACAAAGTCCGCCATGTTGGACCACCAAATACATCTACAGTAGCCCAGAATGGACAATCCAGACACTGGCTCTAGATAGGACCTTTTGCAGCCAATGTAGTTTTTCCTACACTCTGAATTCAGTTAGTTGCGATCTGCAACTTCCACTAAATCCTACACACTGTTCCTTTAATAAGTCATTCATTAAGTTATTTATCAAGCAAAAAATGCCAACATTCATGTTTTTGAGACTGTTGATAGGACAAAACAATCAATTTCAAGGAGTCACCTTGGGCAATAGCAAATTGTGCATTTTTCACTGTTTTCTGATTGGACATAATAGTTACTTAGAAATATTCTACACTTTAAACGATTATGAAAATAGCTGTTAGTTACTCACCCCCATATCTGGCAAAATGCAGGTGACAGGGTTTTACATTTTACTACTGAATGCATTGGGTTAAATGCTAAAACTGGCAATGCTCACAGTGACAGAGCTAGCAGGCGAATGTTTAACAGGTATTACATCAACAATTTTCACCATCTTGTTTAGAGTGTTAGCATGCTAACACATGCTAATTAGCGCTAAAGAGTAACAGGTAGTAGTTTTACAGTTAGTTGGTCATGGAAACAAATGGAAATTCTGACCTGATTATGGCTCTAGCTAGATGGCTCTAAACGTTAGGGGATCAATTCATCCTCTGGGGAGCATGAATGACTAACCCACATTGCCATTCATTGAGTCACACTGCTAGTGTGGGTAAAAACGTGAACATACATCTGTGAAAAAGCCTGAAGAAGATTTCTGAGGCAATCTTTTGACTCCTGGTTATCACACACTGCCATCTTGTCTTCTGTAGAATCTAGAAAATCACATTTTTTTGCTAAATGGAGGCGTCTGGGTGGAGCTGTGGTGAAGCCAGCATGTAGAAATCAACACAACTGAGGGTGCAGACTGAGAAACCCATCCGTCAAGGAAGTCATAAGCTATAATATCCTATTAATGGAACACTGAATTACAGTGACAGAGACAGATTCTCTCTGATATCTATGTGCATGTCAACATTCCTGCATTCACAAAGTATAATCATTTAGTTTATTTATCATGGAACAAATTAGTTTTGGCTATAAATACCATGATATGTGTTATTAGTTTATAGAGTGAATAATGAAAGCCAACTGTGTCTCTAACTATAAAGACAAACAAGTATTACAGTGTTTGTTGGGTAAACTGTAATTTAAAGAATGTCAAGTGACATGATTGCAAACAAGCATGAACTGACATCCCAGACTCTGTGCTGTCTGTGGGTGGCATCCTGTGTGTGCAGAGAAATCCCTTGGTTAAGCGCAGTGCCTCCAAACAGCGTTCACGCTGCAGGGATTCATTTACTTAAATTGATCCACTCCTGCATGCCTACATGCATTTTACAGTGCGCGTCCATGACATCATGTTGGTTCAGTTATGGTTAAAGGATGATCCCCAGAAAACCTGCTAACCCAGTCCATTGTTTTTAAGTCTGTGAGGGGGATTTTGCAAAAACTAAGGGGTTGTGTGTATTTAACTTTGACATTGCCCCTTAAATTATATGTGTGTTGTGTGTGGTGTGTGGGTGTGTTGTGGTGTGTCTGTGTGTGGATTCAGAAGATCGAGAAATAGCCAGTTAGAGTTTAGAGCAGAGAGAATGCTTAAGAGATTAAACAGACCTCTGTGGGAGCAAGACTCCTCTCAGCATGTTAGAATATAACTCTCTTCAGGGACGGCAAACTGAGTAAGTGTGTGTGTGTGTGCTGAGGAGGTGGGTCTAGGTATAGGTGGGTGGATCTATACACACTGGTGCTGAAATCAAAACCACTGGCTTCATACTCCACCTATGCTTGTTATGTGTGTGTGGGTTGGTGTGTGTGTGTGTGTGTGTGTTGTCGCGGTCAAAAGTGATTCTTCTTGTTACCTTTGGCGCTTGGATAGTTTCAATACTGGAGGTCTGGCTCCACCATGCTGCTCAGGTTAGCTGCCATGTGTGTTTTTGTATGTGCATGTGATGATGATGACGAAGATGGGAACGAGACAGCAGCTGCAGTCAGATTTCATATGTTATGCAGATTCCAGTTGACAAATCTTGAAAATGTTTGTAAATTGTTGATCGGACGTAATCCCTGACAATTAGTGCCCGTGGCAAAATCAGGGTCTAATCTTGATTTAAAGTATGTAGTAACCTGGTTTAGTCCTGTGATTGAGCCTTCAGATGTTAGCCGATAGTTGACACACATAGTCGCGTATATACAGAGTGTCTGGTCACTGTGCAGGGATCCAGGAGTCCGCTCTGTAGCAACCAATTAGACCCTGTATACTAAGACACTAAAGGCTCTAAACCACGGCGCGACATCACAAAGAGGCAGGTGAGTGGTAAGACACGTGAATCCTGATGTCCACAGACAACAGAAATCCAGTCTGTGCTTACATCGATTTCAATGATAAGATGTTGTGTCACAAGTTTCCTTACTCATACTTCTAAACCGACACTAGATGACATTAGATACCGAAAATAAGATTACAGATTAAGGTTAAGATAAAGAACATCAACATGTTTTAGTAAGTATTGTTCTTCCCTCAAGTGTCTCAAAATTGTATTTTTTCACTTAAATTCAAAAACATATTAATACTATGCGGTTGTGGATAAGCCCACATATCCGATCATTAGATTTCTTATACGTCGTCTTATATCATTATTCACGATTGAAGGATATTATTGACATACTAAGTAATGTAATATCACAGGTTAACGCCAATGGCTCGAGAGCGAGCTATAAGTAGTGCTACTTAGAAATCGATAGCGATCATACTTGAAAGTATGTAGAGATGATTCGTTTTAATGAACGGACAAGTGTAGATGGTCTTAACCCCCAAAATATTCTAAACATAGATACATTGGTTGAGTACGGCTCTACTACGGATGTTTACATATTATACATCTAACAGTAAATACTGGCATGCTTACATTATGACGCAAGAGCAACCTTTTTTTTCAAACAAGGTCCAGCAGTTTTGGAAAAAATAACCCCATACATTTTAACACGGGAGAACAACAATTCAATTTATTATATGTCTCTGTTATCCTGATCATTAACTACACATGAGCCATGCATGACAAGGCGAGACTTGCGAAGCCGATATAGAAGAACATCGGACAAACGGAGAATCGCAAAGGAAACTCTGCGACGAGTTTTGTAACTGAGTACCCCCGTCAAGTCTTATAAATGACACCCGATTCATCTCGTTCAGGATGCTACGCGAGCGTACATTCAAATATCAGTGTCTCATTATTTTATAGTCTACCGCTCGGGGTGGCATCCAGGGTGAGACACCTGTGTACTATTGC
>NW_023339729.1:4855580-4855709 GCF_004916995.1 Morone saxatilis
ACACACACACACACATTTCCGCTCACTTCACGTGTAATGTAATCACCTGGGCCCTCCATGCCTCCTAACCCAATAAAGCTGACAGCCTCCATCCCACACACACACGTTCATATACACACACACACACAC
>NW_023339729.1:4855741-4858585 GCF_004916995.1 Morone saxatilis
ACACACAAACAAACACACACATCCTCTGGAACAACCTGTGATACATTCACCTCTCCTTTCATTTCATCTTCCCTCCGTTTTTCTTTCCGCCTGGTCTTTCCTGCTAAAGACTGATCCATCTGCATCTTACAGTAGCTGTTGCAGTTTCAAACTCCAGCATCTCTGTTCCTCCTGTAGTTAACGGTTGAGTCTCATTAGCATTAGATTGTTTTTTGTTGAACAGCATCGAGTTTAAGGACTGACTCGAGCCAGTACAAGGTGCCAGAAGAAAGCATCTGGGGAGAGGAGAGAGAAACAGAAGCAGAGACAGAGAAAGTTAGATCGACAGGGCTAAAAGAGAAAACAGACTGTGGATGCTCTTTGTTACATTATTCAACAACATTCACGAGTTAGGACAGAGAGAATGGAAGATGGACTGATAAATAGAGAAAGAAGAGGTCAAAGAAAGTGAACTGTGAGTGTCTATACTGTATGTGTGACTCGTTCACGTCTGCCCAGCTTGTTGCGACCAGGCACGGCTTTCATAACCGCTCTTCTAAGCACCATCTGCTCCTCACCGCAGCAACTGTTGCCAGGGTACCTGCTCTCCTCTCCTCCCCTTTATCCCACCTTTTACTCCTCCTCTTTCGGCTCCTCACCTCCCGTCGCTTCCTCCTGCTTTTTTTTCTCTCTCCAAAAACAAGATCTGCTCTCCTTTTCTTCTCCTCTCTTCCTCATGTGCCTTTCTTCTTTTCTCTTCCCTTCAATTAATTTAATTTCCCTTTTCATTCTAAAGAGGATACCTGCTTTCTATTTAATGCGCTTTATTGGCGTGACATTCAATTCGTCGTATATTAGCAACGCTTCAGCGAAGTACTAATAACACTGAAATCCTGCTGATACTACTGCTAGTTTCCCATCTCATCCTTCCCCTCATGTGCCCTTCTCTTTTGCCCTTCCTTATTTCTATCTAAAATGTATACTTACTGTCGTTTTCTGTCATTTCATCAGCTCACTGCTACTGTTTTGCTACTGCCACTTCTCCCCTGCAACACACACACACACACACCATCTCCCCCAAATCTTTAATTCTCTGAGACTCTTCCTCTCCTCCTTCCTTTGAAATCCATCTCTCTTCGGTTCCTTCGTTCCTTCCTGGCAATTGTGTGGACATGACTCAGGGCCCCCTGTCTGCAGAGAGAAAGAGAGAGAGAAGCAGAGAAAGAGTGGAGAAAGGAGTTTGATGGTGGGGTGTTTAGAGAGAAGGGAAGAAAAGAGGTAGAGAGTGAGTGGGGGAGAGGGAGAGATCGTAGATCAGAACCGTCATGATTGAGCCATCTGCTGAGAGGAGGCCGGTGAGACTCAAACACACATACACACACACACACGCCGCGCGCATGCTTAAAGATCACCACTGCCACCCGTTGGTCATTTCTTGACACTGCGTCTCCCCTCACTGCTCGTTTCTTACATCGTCTCACTGCCTCGCTGCCATCCACTAAGAACATGCCAACCGGAGATGAGACACGTAGCTCTGAACATCGATCAGTCTGGTCTGGCTGTCTGGTGAGCCAGTCTTAAGCAGCCGATTCTGTTTGCTCCACAGGGTTTTTTGTGCTCTAATATATGAGGTTTATCTCCACCTAACTCCTTTCTTAGAAGAGCGGAGCCTCGGCACGGATTATGTGGCTTTGGCTCTTTCAAAACATATTGCGTATAGTGATGTGTTACAGATTCTTGCCAATGGTACAATGCACTACTGTAATCCTGCTTTTGCTGTTTCATTCTTGCCCTGCAGTTAAATGTGATTTGTTGTACACTGTCTGTTCCTCTGTGTGGCTGTGGCTGGCTGTGTGTTGTTGCATTTTTATGTGCACAGACACTCTTTACTGGCCTGAGTTGTTCTTTCCTCTCCTCTCAGGCCTTTCCCCTCTCTTACCGTCAGCCGGCCTAAACGATGTCCACCCTCGTTCAGCTGTCTAACCTTTAATAGATTTATAAACGCTCCCCTCCCATTGGCCAGAGCAGGCCATTTCATCCTATTAGAGATTAGCATACGGCTGAGTGGAGGAGGAAGTGCTCTTTATATGCTAATGAGTAGATAATGTATGCAGCCAGGACCAACCAATGCCCCATTGGAAAGACTCAGGGTGGCCCGACGAGCTGAATCTTGAAGCAGTCCTGTCTTTATCTGTTTTTTTTACCCTCATTCACAGACACCTGGACTGTGTCTTTGTTAGCTTTTATGAAAGATAATGGCTGACTTCAGTTTAAAACACACAGCTGTCACTGTAGATTCCAACAATGCTAGGAGTGTATAGCATATGCATTTCTCCTGTATTTGATGTAATTGTATGACACTCACTTGTGGATAAAGAGCAGTAACAATGGCACTGTAGTAGAGGTCTCCATTGTTTGAAATGGCTTTGTTAGATGCAGAAAAGTAAAGCTTTGCCCTTTTTAGCTCTACCAACATTAAGATAGACTTAGCAATAGTCATACATTTTAGGAAAGACACCAACTTGCTCTCTTGCCGAGCCTGAAATGAGAAAATCAATAGCGCTCTCGTATCTGCATGGTAAATGTGAAAAAACTGCTAACATCCAGTTAGCTTGGCACAAAGATTGGAAGCAGGGGGAAATGGCTAGCCTGGTCTGTCTGAAGATAACACAAATTGCCTAGAACATGTAAAACTAGCATGTCATGTCACATTTGTTCAGTCTATACAAAAAGTGTATAAATGACAATTCACCATTTTATGGGACATTCAATAATAAGTGTTTCTCAACACACCAGCAGTTGTAGATATAAGACGATATAATGTGTTAATTAGCGAACTTCAGAGGTGCTGGTTGGCAGATTTTG
>NW_023339729.1:4858602-4866786 GCF_004916995.1 Morone saxatilis
AGAGCCAGGCTAGCTGTTTCCAACTGCTTGCAGTCTTTATGCTAAGTTAAGCCAGCCAGCTGCTGGCTGTAGTTTCATGTTTAACGAACAGGTATGAGAGTGGTATTGATCTTCTCATCTAACTCTTGGCAAGAAATCAAATAAGTGTATTACTCTTCCTTTAACTTGCTTGATTGATAAGTCATTGACTGACTGACTATCTGACCAGCTGTTTCCTCCTCTCCGTCTGTACAGGAACAAGGTGTGGTGGGAATGTCACGACCACCGGGCGCCATCCCGCCTCCTCACCCCGCTGGAGGTGTGGCCTCAGGGGTGGGGCCCAACCAGGGGTCAGGTCCTCCTCCGGGCTACGTTGGCAACCAGCAGCAGGCCGCCATGATGAAGCAGATGATGGCAATGGAGCAGGAGAAGAGGGTGCAGATGCACATGATGGAGCAGCAGAAACAGCAGCTCTTCAGAGAGCAGAGACAACAGCAACAGCAGCAACTACTGGCCGAACAGGTGAGGTTTTAACATAAACTGTGTGGTGAAAATGGCTAGGCCTGCAGAAGTCAGTTGTTGGGCAGTACATTATCATTTGTGTGCAGTTTATTCATACATTCCTGTATACTTGTTTGTCTGCAGCTCTAACAAGAGCAGCTCATCCTCTCCTCTTCCTTACTGTTGTCTGGTTGCATGTATAATTACCCTCAACCAGCCCCCTCTTCACTACTTCCTTTTCATCTCAGCAGTGTGTGTGTGTGCATGTGTATGTGTGTGTTTTTGCCACATGCCGCCTGCTGTGATAATGTGGTGTTTTCTTTTTATTTCTCTCTTTGTGAGGGAATCAAGTGTTAAAGAGTTCTGAACTCTGAAGTCACCACCCACTATGTTGGTTTTAATTGGATCTGCAAAAACATACACAGACACACAAATATAAGTGTCTAAGAGGAAACACATCCTGTTGGGGTTTAGTGTATGTTGTTAACTGGATATCATACCTCCATTTAAATGAACTACACCTCTGCTTTCCAGGCACACATCCAGTAGTTGCTTTTTCCCCCTTAATGCTCTATACCTGCAGCGCTGTGGCTGTGATAGAGTATCAGGGCTGCCTTTGGTTTCCTATTTGAACAGTGATCAGTTACAGTGTTATTTGTGTCGAAGAGCACCATGCAAACACTGTACACTAATCTAATCCTGAAAGCACACATCTTTCTCACTTCTGCTATACCAAACATCTGTCTTACCTCTACTATACTAAACATCTGTCTGTCTCATCTGTACCAAACATCTATCTCCTTTTTCCTGTACCCAATATTTGTCTTACCACTACTATACCAAACATCTGTCTCAACTGTATCAAACATCTGTCTCACCTGTGCTGTGGCATTTGTACTAAATAAATGATTTAAGTGATTGATCATTCCTCAAAAAAATCAGAATTCAGGTCGGTCCCTGTATCCATACCTGTCGATGGACCATTCTCTCTTACAATGGGACAGTTTACCACACTCACGACACAATGTTGAGGTTCAAGAAGAAAAATCTGACATGGAGCAAAGACAGCTTTGCACATTTTGGTCCAATGCAAGTATTTAATGAATTTATAAATCAGGCAAACATGTTTGCCCCAATGAAAGTCTAGTGACAGAAAGCCTGGTTTTATCACAGTATACAAGCTTTGGAGCTAAGACATCAGTGAGCATTTTATAACAGTATTTAATTAAGTTTTTATGTTTTATTTGTGTGACCTTTTTTGTCTGTTTCCCATAATGATGCCATGTCTTGAATTCATGAAATAGATATGAAGGCATGTTACACATTTCTCACCTACATTCTTAACAATTCTGTGTGTGTGTGTGTGTAGCTCCAGCAGCAGCAGCATCTCCCCAGACAGATGGGCCAGGGCCAGAGGAATCCATACCCACAAGTCAATCAGTACCAAGGTGAGACACACAAACTCATGCATTCATTTCATCCGTGCAACAAGACACGTACTACGTGCAAAAACATAAGAAAGGAATGACCCCAATAGATTTTCTAATAAACATGGAAAGACCTAACCTAAATTCTTCAGCATTTTATTGACGACCACATTAGCAAATGGATTTTTGGTAAATCAGTTTCTTTGCCGATCATCCAGATGGTGGCACAAAAAAGGCTTACAATCACACATGCGTACTTGATCTGCAACAAGTATGGTATACATGGTAGAGTGCCAAGAGATTTAACATTTTATTTAACAGATTTTACGGTTCACTCTCTGCCATATTCAGAGACAGATAGACACAAACACATAAAAACATGTATGCAAACAGCAGC
The DNA here is from genome assembly GCF_004916995.1 of Morone saxatilis. NCBI lineage: Eukaryota > Metazoa > Chordata > Actinopteri > Moronidae > Morone > Morone saxatilis. The sequence goes on from NW_023339729.1 coordinate 4,860,907, forward strand.
GCAGACTGAACATCACCCTGAAACCAAAGCTCGTCCTCTCTGTCTGTCTCTGTCAGATACATCAGTTGGCGCTCAGATACTCTTCAGCCGCTCTCTCTCTCCTCTCTCGCTCCTCTCTTGCTCTCGCCGTAAAAAAATATAGAATATTCCTGCTCTGCCTGTTACCACGGCAACTTGTCTGTCCTGGATCCCCCAGAGTTCCGGTGAAGTCAGAGAGATGGATGAGAGGAGGGAAATGGGAGAGGGGGAGAGGGGGAGGAGGCTGGTAACAAGAAGAATAGGTAGATGGTCTGGTAGGTAGAAGGAAAGGTTGGGAAGAGAAAGAAAGAGAGATGAGGGGGTGAGAGGATGATGGAGAGATGAAGAAATACACAGAGGGAGGAGGAGAGTCAAGTCGAAAGCCATTTATAGCCATCAGAGAGTCTGTCTGCAAGTCTAGGAGATAATGTAGAGAGGAAGAGGGGACTTCAGCATGAAACTCTGGCCTAGAAATATATACCTGTTAGTTCAGCTATCCTGCAGCGTTTCAGCCATTTGAAAGCAATGTGTGCTAGTATCACCTGCAATCAGAACCTAATCGTACTCACTGTACTTTGTAATTTACATGAAGTGATGTGTGGAATCTGCACACTCTGTACTTACTTGGTCTTACTTAGTCTGGAGTGTGTGATCCTCTTCGTTCTGACTCCTCTGTTACAGTTGCAGTCTGATCTGTGAGGTGAGGGATTAGTGGAATGATGTCAGAAGTGGGTTTATTAGAGGATTTAGAGCCATTTCCACGCTAGCAGGCTGCTACTACCGAGCCTCTAATAGGAAGAAGTGGAGAAGTGAGGTGCTGGTGCTTCTGTGTATAGTTTTATTTTAGCATGGTTGGATTTGAAGTAAATTGGGAGGGAAGCATTCGTTTCCAGAGTAAACGGGTTGTCACAGGACATAAATCTTTCCCTCAGCCCTGACTTATTAGATTGGTCTTATATGCCATTTGGTGATTTAAGTGGATCTAGCATACAGGCTGCAAAGCTCTTTTAAGGAAGTCTGGTGATTTCCGTCTCCATATGCCTCCCTTTTTCTTTCCCAACTCTGTTTCTGGTCTCTGGTTTTAACTCCTCTGATTCCTCCATCCTAGGTCCTCCTCAGGATCTGGCGTCCAGGAGCCAGACTCTCCAAAACATTCGGGCTGCCCGTCTCCTACAGCAGCAGCAGCCGAACTACAGCAGATGGTCCAGATGAGTTCTGTTCAGGGCCAGCCTGGGGGCTCAGTGGGACCCCAAACTGACATGGGCATACCCTACGGCAACCAGGGGTCCAACCAGGGTTCCCTGTACGGGCTCAACCCCTCCATGAGCCAAATGATCCACCAGCAGCAGCACCAGAGCCAAAGTGTCCAAGCCTCCATGGGTCTTCCACCGCAGCACAACCCTGCCGCAGGGCCGCCCCGGCAGGCAGGTGCAGGTCCTGGGGTTGGAGGTATGCCAGGAGGCCCCGGAGGTGGTGGAGCTGGAGGGTATGGAGGACAGGGGATGTTAATGAACTCCATGACCCAGCAACCCCTCAAAGGCCCTCCCAACGCCAAAGCTCAAGCACAGAGACTGCAAAGCATGCTGGGAGCAGGAGGAGGAGGCGGGGGAATGGCGGCGGGCGGCTGGCCGCAGCAGCAAGGACAGAGCCTGCAGGCCATGGGGGGAGGAGTTGGGAGGACTACAGGAGGAGGGGGAGGTGACATGGTGGGGTTCAGCTCTGCCCAGGGTTATGGAATGCAGCCGGGTCAACCCCCGCGCATTGCCAAGCAACACTTTCAGGGCCCGGGCCAGGGGATGAGCCAGGGAATGGACCCCAGAGTGGGCAACCCAGCGGCCGGTATGGGCGGCCCAATGATGGGCCCTCACATGGGCGGTCAGCCAAGGACCAACCAGCCCCGGCCCATGGTCATGAACCAGGGGATGAACCAGGGGGTTATGGGCCAGGGGATGACTGGGATGGGAGGGTTCGGGCCGGGCCCCGGGGGGCCTGGAATAGGGGCAGGGGGAGGAGGAGGTGGACCCTATGGACCAGGGGGAGTCGGGGTTGGAGGTCAGCCACCAGGCTACCAGAGGACAGCCAATCAGGACATGTCATCTTATGGTTATGGGGGCGGGCCCTCAGGGGGAGGAGCTTTCGGATTGGGCGATGGCTCAGGGGCGGAGCTGGACTCAAGCGATGGTTGGATGGAGGAGTTTTTCTCGAACCAATAGCCAACGGGGAAACTGGAGAGGAGTTTTTACTGGATGAACTAAACAAATGTTAAAACCTGAGAAAGTAAAAAACAAGGATGACACGATGTGGACTGGCATGTTTTTGTTTTGTAAAACATGGGCAAGGTTATAAATGAGTTCTTGTATTATGTTTTGTGTGTATGTGTGTGAGTGTGAGATGGAGAGAGTGATCATTATGTCTCGTGCATATTAATGAAAAACCAATATAGAGATTAAGAGGTGTGTTTCATTAGTTTCCCTTTTTTCTCCACGGAATGAATTTTTCTCATGTTCCAGTGTTTGAAAGCGAGCCCCGTTTACACAGCAGCGCTTTGAGCCCGAGCTTCAGCAGGGGCTGATTGAACACCGCAGACTGATGAAGGAGAAGGAAGACTTCTTCTCAAGACAGCAATTTATTTGTGTTTGTGTGTTTGTGCCACCCAGCTCAGTGCTTCAGATCTCTCAACTATGTGAGAAGCTGAAGGGAGTAGAAAGCACTCTCAGCGCTCCCATTTCCTCCCTTAGATTTGTGCCCCCCATATAAACGCACACACGCGCACACACACACAAATCTGTCTCCCTCGCACTCTCTCACTTTGTTCTCTTCACTTGATCTCTCTCTCTCTCTCTCTCTCTCTCTCATTCTCCTTCCCTCTCTCCTCCCGTCTTTCCCACCCCTTCTCCAGAGACTCGTTCCTCGCTCTCAACACTCCTTTCTCTGTTTAAATTGTGAACATCACAACAGAACAAATTATGTTCTTCTATTGTGCCACACAAGCACACACTCTGTCCTCTAGTGCTTTTGCTAGGTAACCAACCTGGGTGGCGTTTTTTAGGGGGTTTAATTTCCTGTGCGTGGCTGAGGATGACGGGTATGCATGTAAAGAAAGACAAAGAGAGTGAAAAGCAGAGACAGAGGGAGAGAATAGGCAGCTAAAGCAAGCACTAGGACTCAAAAGCTCATGCACACACACACACACCAACAAGCAGACAAACAAGCATCAGCCTGGGAGGATGAGCGGATGTGTGAGAGGCAGCTAACAGAGCTAATATTACATTAAACCTTCTGCCTGTGTGACACAAACCACATCACATGCATCAGGCTGACACAAAGCAAAACGATCGCTGGGCACTGAATGTATTCAAGCACCACAAGTGACTTCTTCTTTTTAAGGAAAAAAAAAAAAAAAAAGCTCATTGAAAGCCCACCCACATTGTTTTGTTTGTTGCTGTGTTTTATCTCTAACAATGATGCTGGTTGTGTCTTTGTCGATTAAAAGGAGAAAAAAAAAAGTTCAAATTAGCCTTCTTTTAGTTTGTGTTGTCTTTTGAAAATCTGTTTGTCCTCCCGTCGCAGCACAGCCTTTCCTTCCATTGTGACACAGTTAGTTGTCAATCACCGTAACCCTGCTTTACATCGTGGCTTTTCTTGTACCGCAGCTATAAAACGCCCTCGCTCCAAACTAGAAACGTAACTGTGCTATACTGTAACACTACTGTGAAGAAATACGAGTTGTCCCCTTCCAGCGCTTTACTAGGAAAATGAACCACTGCTAAGCCTTGAGTTTGTTTTATAGACAGTAGAGAAACTTCAGACAGCTGATTGGGCTTAAAACGTGACGACGGTTAGCGCCAGTTAGCATCACAACAATCAGTGCTTCCACTGAAGTCAGTGTCTCCCCTTCTCTCAGCTTACTAGTCAACTGTAGGCTTTCCTCCAGGCCTTATGGCTTTCATTCACCATCTACAAGCTGTCCACTCTTTTGCCCTAATGGTTGAGTAATAAATATGTGTCGAATAGGTTTTAATACAGTAGTCGTTGGTAACACCTTACTTCTCTAACTGTTTTGTAATCTTGGTTAAAAGATGAATGAAAGCGTGTTTGTACGTGCATTACTTTGTATTTAGCTCATCAGAGTGAACGTTTGGAGGATGATGCTGTAATCAACAAACCAAAAAGCCTTCTTCTCTGTAAACTAACTCCTCGCCATCAACGCATTTGTTCTCATGGTTGTTGATGTTGTATAATCCAACCCTTTAAATACGAACTTTAAACGCCACGCCCATCGTCCTGTAAGCGTTGCTGCATTTGGTAGCACCCACGAATGAGGTTCTGTACTTTGATTTTGTCACGTTTGGGGGAGTAGAAGTCCTCCGTCTCACTGTGTGGAGTGTACAGGGCAACGGCAGGCAGATGTTTAGGGTTGTAGCGTCCCCCAGTTTTATCAGGGGGAGACGGTCAGATAAATGAAAACTCTGTGTCAGTGTCCAGAAAGACTTGCGGATTGTTTGAGCCTTCCTCGGCAGGAAACGCAGTGGAGTGCTCCCCCGCTTCAATGGCTCCACTGCTCATGCTTCCAAAACTTGGATACCGCTCCAGTACTCCGGGCAGGCTCAAATCAAAATTCAGAGTGCCGGACCAGTTAAAAGGAGGCATGTGTATGTGTAGGAAAACATCTGAGGTTTACCACTCCAAACTGGAGGCAGGAAGGTAGAGAAACACTTGTGGGTCAGTGTTAAGGTCACAATCTTTGTGACCTTTTTGTCTTCTTCAGAGTAAGGATTCACGATATGGTTTGAAATCCCTTCAGGAAGAGAAAGGAAGCTTCCTCCAAATATCATTATGTACCGGGACCAAGTCTGTAGACAACATTTTAACAAAAACTGTTGTTGTTGATGTTCTTTGTTTTATTTTATTTGTTTTTTTTACTGGTGCTGACATATATGTGATTATGAGAAAAAGTATATAAAAGATAATGGCTATTTGTAAATATGTTTTTACAGGTTTAAATACATCAGATAATACAGTCTCTACTCTGTAAAGAATTTACTGTTTGTTGGAAAATAGAGAAGTATTTTTATTTTGAAGTTTTTTGGTTTCACGTTTAACCCATCTGAGCTATGCCATTGCACTTCAGACAATGTCTTACTACTAATTTGTATTGTAAACCTCCTCTCTTTTTTGGAATTTTTTTTTTCATTTGTTTTTTCTAGTTTGAGATTTGACTCTGTTCTTAAGCAGTGCTTATTTCTTTTTATCCTGTACAGAATTCTGAAATGTTAACAAAAGAGAATTACGAAAGACCTTTTTTTTTTTGTTTGTTTTTCAAAAAGATACAATAAAGAGAGAATGTTCTCGCTGATCATATTAAATGAAAGTTTGTTGTTCACTGGGTTCATTTCTTAATGCAGTCATTGGACCACAACTATGGAGCCCCAGAGCTGACAAAATGTAGTAAAGGGTTCTCAGACAAACCAAAAATATAACTGAATACATCAGAAATATAAATGAAAACTGTCGGCAAGCAAACACTAACAAAGTGAGCTAGCTAGCACTACTATTTTTAAAAAAGGAAATACATTAATACGTCAACACATCTACAAAATGTCATGGATGACACAACAAAGACTTATTTTCATTGTGAAGACGAGACGAGCACTTGAAGATGAAGATAATGTTATAAAGAAGCAGGGTGCCTGTGAACTTCCAAGTGTTGCTAGCTAGCTAACTTTATCAGCCTGCTGGCTAAAATGAGTTTATACAACAAAGCTACATCAGTATATGGACTACATGCACTACTTTTTTTTTTGACTGAAAATTAGGCCCTATGTTCGGGTTAGGGTTAATTGGCTACCAAATTGGGAGAAA
>NW_023339729.1:4866792-4870474 GCF_004916995.1 Morone saxatilis
ATACAAATTTATGAAAAAGGAAATGTGGGAACATAGGGCTGTTGTATTTTTAATGACGACAGTTAGCTCCACTGATGTTATATGCGAAAATTAGAAACATGGTGATGTTGTGTGTGAAATAGTACAGTTTTTTTTAGGTTATTGTCCATTTTATGGGCTCCATACACAACAAGAAGGCATCTGCAAATTCACAACCACATCAATACCCACCCGGTTAGCTGACAAGCACCAATTTCATTTCATTTCAGGGTCACAAGACTGACTGAGACAAATGCACACACATTGATGTAGCGCCTAAAACCAGACTGACTAACTGCTGCAGTAATGTTTTGTCTAACAGACCCGATTTGCATAATTAGACTTGCATATGCTAAAGAGCAGAGCCTTAATTCTGTCTGGCAGTAATAGCAACGATGAATCATGGGCTCCCTGTTGGTGTCAGCAGACAGACAGGCAGACAGACAGACCACATGCAGGGCTGGGACCTTTTTGCTGTAATTCATCTTTTCCACGATCCGCCCCTTTCAAACTCACTCCTCCACATCCTCTGTCAGCCACGCCCCTTTTTTTCATCTCTCCTCTTCATCATGGCAACCTTCCTCTACCTCTCCTCCTCATATTCCGGCTACATCTTTCCTTTTTCCTCTCCCTAGCTGCCTTGTTTCTCTCTTCTCTACCCCCCACACACCAGCACCACACACACACACACACACACACACACACACAAACACATCCACCACACTCCTGCTTTCCATCTGACATTGATAAATGGAGACTAACAGAGATGACAACATCATTACTCATGTTCAGTAGCGACACCACCTAGGACAGAGAAAAACGAGAGGAAGAGGGAGGATGAAGGACAGGACAGGAGGAAGATGGGGAGTGAAGGGGTGGAGGCGGGAGGCTGCAGTTGGAGGTGTTTGCTACAGTCCACCCCCTAAAGCACACACCTTAGCATCTCCGGAGAGCTCGATGTTGAGGTGTTCATTACTGGTGTGAAAACGTAGAATTGTTGATAGTACCGGCAGCCTGGGTGGAAACTCGTCAGTTTCCTACACAAATCCAATCAGACTAGAGTAGCTGCAGGCTGTAAGACACAATCATTCTCTTTATCACTGAATCTGCTGCTCCTCCCAATTAATCATTTATTGTATAAAAGGTCAAACATTTCCAGCAGTTCAAGGAATTTCTTCCAAAAGACAAAAACACCCAAAATGTATTTTGTTATATTTCTTTATTATTAATATTATTGTTATTATTGTATAACTGAATGTCACTGGTGTGGCTAAAAAGCTACATCAATCACAAATTTTCTGTGCAAAACTGACATTGCTGAGTGATTTCTGCAGCAAAAACACATCGCATCTTCAGCAGACGATCTAACCCGACTAATTCCATCACTGCACAGGGTAGGTGGCAGGTAAAAAGCCATGTGAGCACACACAACTGTCTTTCTTGCTCCTCAGCACTCAGGAGATGATCAGCGGCGCAGACAACAAGTCAGCCACAAGTCCAAGTTAATGACAGCCAGTTTCCCTCTGTAGCCAAACACTTACACACACACACACACACGCACCGTCAGCCTCGCAAACACTCCACAGGCACCCTTATGGGCTCTAATCAGAACGACAAATGATGTGTCACAAAGAGTGGGAGATGAGTTAGAAGAATCATTCACTCGCTCTGCCTCTCAGAGTAATAAGGAGGTGAAGAAATGTAGCTGGAGAAATGTGGAGTGGAAAGACATATGGCGGGGGGGGGATAGAACAGGGGATGGGATAGTGTGGAGTGAGAGGGAGAAAAGAGTGTGTGTGTGTGTGTGTGTGTTTGTGTGTGATGTCAAGTTGATGAATGTGGTAGCAGGAGCCATTGTGGTGGTGAAGGAGTAGGAGGCCACCAGATAACAGCAGAGCAAGGCCTAAGCTGTCTCACACCATGAATAAAACACCATGAAAATCTCTCTGTCTCTCTCTCTCTCTCACACACTCACAGATTTCTAATTACCTTCGGATGACTTTATCTTTCTGTTTCATTGAGTTATTTAAATGGAAAGTATCAGACTGTGGGATAAGTGCTCTGCATGCTGCCTCTGCTTGTTTCAGATAACCTGCACATGTGTACGTACTGCATACAGTACAGTGTACACACACACACACTCAGACTGTCCGCTCTCGCTCACGGCTTAAAAGTAGTGTGTAAAGTTTGCTTGTTGGCAAATGATGAGCAACAAATTGTCTGGTAGTGAGCAGCGATGTGGTTTCACCTCTTTGCTGTTGGTATGGCGCCCTCTAGTGGACGCTGGCAGGAACTGAGAAAAGCTTCCTCCTGCTCACTGTACTGCTACATTTACACTTTAACAGCAGCCCTCAGTGAGGAGCGATGAAGCTCTTGATCAAAATGTTACACCACACTTCAACAAGTAGTCTTTAGATGTCAGATTATACTTGTTTACATTAGTTCATCATTAATATACCACATGAACAAAAGTTTTAAAAAGTGAGTGAAAGTTATCCATCAATGACCTCCTAATAACACATTCTGTAGTAAGTTGTTGGTGTACACTTTTAAACGATTGATTAGACATTTCATGTGTTGACTCTGTGGTTTCCGTTGTACCTGTTGTTGTTCATATTATTTGGCCCATCTAGAGCCAACATGAAGCTACTGATGTGTTTTTGTTAGCGTTTTACCTGTAGCATTTCCTTAATAATATACTTTTTAACAATCCTGCTTTTGTTTATTGCTAGGTGTCGAGTTGGTCCTGGTACTGCAATTTTTAGGTCTATTATCTGACTCATCCAGAGTGATTTGTGAATGCAAAAATACATGTATCTACTCAATTATATACACTTTTTCCTTCTTTCAAAAACGTTCTCATTTGAAATGATAATCTTTATGGGTTTTTACATTTCCTTTCCATGCAGTTGCCATCTTACAGTCATACAGGCTATAGAGACAGCAGAGTGAGTGTGTGAATGTCTACTGGTATATGTTGGTTGTGAAGGCTGGCACCCTGATGTGACCTAAGCTGCAACCTTCATTCACTAAACTTACAGGAGCATGAAGGAGATTAAAGGGAGACAATTAAAAGCTGAAAGTAATGAAAATATATTGTTAGTGAAGACAACTCCAGCTGAGAGAAAGAAAAGGTGAGTGTGTGTGTGTGTGTNNGGGGGGGGGGGGAGAGATGGAGAGTAAGTTAGGCTCCTTATCCACCAAATTACAACAAACTGGTCTCTTATGTTCTTTCACACTGGTTGATCCTTCCATCTTCTTCTTTCTACAGAACTTGGAGTCTAATTCTACAACAGCAGCCCAGTGAGGATGTAATGTTCACTTCACACCAGAAAACTTGGACAGAAGAAACATTTAGAGACAACCGTAGCATGAAAAGTTTGACCTGAGGGCCACATTGTAACCTACGGGTTTATCCTCTGACAGTGACCAGAGATCTGCAGCCATCCTTATTTTCTGGTCTGGACAGATTGACCGTACATGGGGCCAACCCCCGTCATCAGAAATGTGTCCTTGATTTGATTTGTGCACTGGGAGGGGTTTTATTTTTTTCGGTCTAGGTCATCCTGTGAGGATGAATCATTATCATCATTAAGTCATTATACACCCAATATGGGTATGTGGACACCTGAACAGTACACGCATATGTCATTGTGGAGGATCA
>NW_023339729.1:4870618-4870972 GCF_004916995.1 Morone saxatilis
TAAAAACAGGCCTGAACCAAAAGTACACAAAAGTATATGGACAGGGACGTGTTATATTGATTTTGGGTGATAGAAGGAGTAAAGCTGTAACTTCTTCTAGTATTGTGAATACAGTTGATTCAGGGATGTTACCATTAGGAATGGGGCAGTTTTAATCAGATAATTTGTTGCATTAAAGGTGCATTAAAGCTAATTTGATCACCAAAATGAAGCATAAACACACTTTCCCAGAGAAATCTGAACCTTTTTCCATACCTCTGTGATAGTCATATATAACTCAAATATCTAAAACAAGTGATATATTTAAAGATTGAAAGAGATCCTCATCATGTCTGATCTGTTCCTCTAAAACAA
>NW_023339729.1:4870983-4897073 GCF_004916995.1 Morone saxatilis
TTCTATAATACTCTAGTTAATAAGAGGAGTCTGTATCATTTTATACCAAAATTATGTCTATGATCAGAACTGCATATACAAACAGATGTAATTTATTTGAAATGTTCACAATATTTAATACATGCACAAGAAGGAAGGAGTGGGGGAAGGGGTGGGTAAGGAATAGGTAGGGGGAAAGGGGAAGAGGGATGGAATGTAAAGATGTTAAAGGGGATTGGTAAGAACAGTAGTGAGGAAAGGGAAAGAGGGAAGGTAGTAAGGGTGGGTAAGGCAGGGGGAGGAGAGGTTTCAGTAGGAAGGATCTCCCACTAATGTCTGACTGGAGTTAAACCAGCAGTTTCTTCCTCTGTTACTGGTGCCTGTCAGTCTGACACCCATCTTCTGCTGGTACTCTCTCTTGCTCTTTCCTCTTTTTATATTCATTTCTTTCTCTTCACTCCTCTTTCATCTCGTTCTCATTTTGTAGTTCTCATCTTTCTTTCTCACTTTCGTTCACTTTTTCTATCTGTTCCTTTTCATATTTCTTTCTTCTCTTTCTTACTTTTTTGTCTTTTGCTCCTTTCTATCCTTCTTCCCATCTTTCCTTTGCTTTTTCTTTCTGTCTTTCCCATCTTTCTTCTTCTCTTTCTTTACTTTTCTTTTGCTCATTCCCATTTTTCTTTCTCTTTCTTGCTCTTCTCTCATTCTCATCCTCTTCCTTCCCTTTGTTTTATCCTTTTCCTGCTCCTTCTTCACCTTTTTCCCCAAAACTTGCTTCTGCTTCTTTGTGTTTTTAAAGTGAGTTTACGGAAAGACAAAAACAATTTTATTTTTTCTAACCAATCTAAAACCAGCTTTTACAATCAAAAGTCATCATTCTGAACTAAGTGAAGAAGCTCAGGTAGCAAACCTGAAGCTGGTTGTCTTAGAGAGAGGCTCGCTCCAGAACATCACATGTTTCTCCTCACTGCTCTTCACTCCTCTTCAGCTCTTATTCTCTTTCGGAGTCAGCAGGACCAAGGTGTCCACATGGGTCTGGTTCTGCCCGCCTTTCTTGATGGCTCTTTTGAGGAGGTCATCTTTTTGTTTCACGCTCCTCTTGCAGCTTGGCTCACTCATCTGCCTGTTTTCCCACCAGCCAGCCTGCTCCTTCAGGGCTTTATTTGACTTCAAGGACTTTATCTGCATGATAGCAGAGAACAAGGCCTCTTCTGAGTCCCTGCACGATTGGAGTCAGGGTGCTGCTGGGAAAAGGACTGCACCAAATGTGCTGGCCAAATGACTGAAAGAAAAGAAAACATGCATGTTACACAGAGTACAGTCTTGTGATGGCATTAAACACAAAGAAAGTCAACCTGTGCCAATAACCCACAGACAAATCTACTGTAGTCTAAGGGACACACTCCTTTGGGGGTAGAGAGCAACAACAGACCACCATTCTATGAAAACCAAACATTGCTTTGACCATAGATATTAAAATGATTATTACCTTATTAGCCAAAGACCAAAGTCAACTATTTTCAGTGTGAATTAGTGAATGTCTTTACAGGTAAATTAATCATGATGCATTAACATAACAACTGTTATGGATATTAATCTGCTTGCAAGCAAATGATTTAATAGGGTTTTACTGACGCTTTTGAGTAAACAAGAAAAAAAGTCTGGCGGGCTAAGAGTGGGCTGATAAAGTCTGCCCGGGTCAAAAGAGGAAAATCTTAACCCAGTTTCTTGTAGCCAGATCGTTCCGTCCATGTCGGCCCAACAGTGAAGATACAGCATGGGTAGAGATAAGTGTTAAGTGGAGCTCAACTTAAAACTGTACTGAGTTTCTAGAATTGTAACACTTTCTGATATAGTGTTGTTGAAGTTGAATTTGTAGATGTAGATTTGTGATGTATTTTGCAATAGTTTGAAGGTTGTTTTCACAAGACAAAGAGATAGTACTCGGTTCAGGTTGTCAGATGTAAATGAGGTTTTTGCAGATTCCAACCAAGATGTTCATTATGTCAGCACTCTAGAATAATGAACATTCTCATCACGTGTTCTAGCTTCTCAACATTCTAACAAAGCTCTTGATAGACCTTCATTTAACATTTGAGCACAAAAACACCAACAAACAGGGTTTTTATTGTCACTGAACAGTGAACAGACTTCTGCTCTTGACAGTAATAGGAGACAGTGGAGATGACAAAATATAAAGATAAAACATGTTTTATACTGACACACATATACAAAAAAGGCCATCACAATGACGTCCATAATACTGTTTAATCTCTTCTCTTAGGATCCATGATAAAGACAATAGTTTATTTACAGTGTTTTTCTCTAATAGATGATAAAACCGGGCCTCCAACAACAGTACTTTCATTCAACCATATGCCTAGCCACTTTTTATGGTGTGTGGATAACCAGCTAACAGTTACCTTTCCAGTATGGAGGTGCAAGACAGAAGATACATTTAAATATATAGCCATATTTTGCCTAATTTACTGATCTAATCTGCTCTCAGTAACATTGAGGAGGATTTATTGGCAGAAATGATATAGATTATATAATTTCCATCAGTGCATAATCACCTAACAATAAGAACTGTGTGTTTTTGTTATCACAGAATGAGCTGTTTTTATCTACAAACGCAGCGGGTCGCCTTCTGCGAGGCTGCCATGTTGAGAGGGGCAAATCAAACACTGGCTCTAGTCAGGGGTGTTTCACCATAGTGTTTCACGGCCACCGTAGTTTCTACTTTGTGCTTGGAAGAGGAGGGTAAAGCAGCAAAGATGCCAATAAATCCTACACACTGGAACTTTAAATTATTTATTTAAATATTTATTTTTACTCAAAAATCTAGTGTCGGTTGGGCTTTATACATACAGACTGTATGTAGGTTTGACTAAACTGTGACTGATGTCCAATTTAAATTTCCACAAGTTGATCTTTTTAACAATCTAGAAACATACGTTTTGTGAAATGGTTGATAAAAGTTAAAAGTATACCTCATATTAGTAACCCTTTTATTTATGTCCCCCCTTCACCCAAAATGAGTAAATATTATTACTTCACTTTGGTGTTGGATTTTCACTGTGCAGAATGATGTATGTGCATATGTCTGTTCAACCATTAGATTATTTTGTGGTATCACAACTGGATGTGAAAGACAACGTAGGTAGTATACGTGTGATGCGGACACTTAAAATAAATAAATAAAAATAATGTTTTCAGTGAACAAGATCTTGTGTCCAGCGGTTAAACTTTTTAAATAAACAATATTAGATTACTTTATTTTTCAATGACCAGGAGCAGGTGAAAAAAACACATGAGACACAACTTTATTATCCCAAGCAGAGTATTTTCGTTTGTCTTAAAAACACGGAGGAGATGTTTAACTTTATTTCTCTCCCTGGCTCTGTTGTGTAAAAGCCAATTGCCGCCATTTTGAAAGGTGTCGGAGCTTCCGTCACCACGTGAGGAGAGAAGACGGAGCAATCGAGCTGAAGCAGGCGGGCCAGGGCCATCACTCAGATCTACTCGTCTGGACTACCTGGGCTAACTTTAGCTACATGTGCTGAGGTCGAGGGGGAAACTGATCTCAACTGCAACAATGCCGACAGTTACTCTACCGCCGAAAGAGAACGCTCTCTTCAAGAGGATTTTGGTGAGTGGATTGGTAAAGAGACGCTTAACGACCGCTGTGGTTGCTACGGACAGACTAACGGACGGACGGACGAGTTTAAAGATCCAACGGCGACACTGTGTCAGTTGCTCTCCGGCAGTTAGCGTTAGCTTCAGTCTGTTAGCAAAATGGCATCATTGAATGGGTTAGCTAGCCCGGCCCTGACGTGCGCTGTCACTGTAACGTAAAGCCAAAATGGTTGTTCATGACTTTGTTGTGATTCTGACAGACGTGTTCATGGTGAATAAAATACAGCACCACTAAAAACACCTCGGCGGTGGGTTAAATGGCCAGACTCAGCTAGTTAGTTGGATATACATCCCCGCTTGTCAAACACAACAACCAATAGCTCGACGCTAGCTGGTTTCCACGATGGCTAACTCGCTAGCCAATGTAACGGCCATGTTTGCTGTTCAGTTAGCTTCTCAAGCTACTTTTTATAAATGTTTTGGCGTGTATTTGTTGTTAGCTGAATGCACAGCAGGTGTCCATACCGGAGTATAACTGTACATCTGAGTTGTGTCAGACGGACGGCATGCTAACCTGCTGCAAGCACAGCTCACTGGCTGCCCATCTGACGTTAGCTAATCGGCTAACGCTAATCAACTAGCCTTACATGTCTCGGTTTATCACTAACTGGGTGGCGGCAATTGTCACTCTTAATCTGTTGGCGTGTGACCTCGGCCGGCACATATTTCCAGCACTAGTCCAAGTTAGATTTCGTCAAAATGGTAGTACTTGTGTGAAAAGGAGAGGAAGTAAGAGAAGGACCGGTGTGACTGTGTCAGCAAATCTGTAGCTGCTTCAGGCCTGCTGTGAAGCAGCTACCCACCCATCCATCCGTCCACCCGTCCATACATCCATCCTTCCTGCACTCTCCTCCATGTTTGAGTCCTTCTGTCACCTGCTGTTTATTTGCTATCCACGCACAGAGGCGTTGTTGAAGCTGTGGGTGTAGTGTATTTTCTATGGATGTGACTGAACTGTCTATGAACTCAGTGTAGTTTGCTGCATGTTAAACAAGTCCTCCTCCTCCTCCTCCTCCTCCTCCTGTGCCATGCTTGTTGATTGTCAGTGTGTGTTGTTAAACTTCTCTGCATGGGCATCTAGCTACATACTTTCTAGGAACTGAGTGGAGGACGTGTGAGTAAGTTGGCAGTGATCAGTTTAACGTCACTATGTGGTTTGGATAAACATCATTGTTTTGAAAGGCAGGGGCTCTGCTGGCACTTGGTGGATGTTTATCAGCGTATTGGCAGAGGCCTGGCATTCAGTCGCTCTACCTCTGGCAGGAAGAAACAGACCTGTGACCTGCACCTGATCTTGAAAAGTTGGAGCCTGTATTTGCTGCATACCTCAGAGGGAGTATTGTTTTCCTTGAACATTTTGAACTGGCTGCACTGTTTAATGTGTTGGCTTTCTGATCACACACTTGATGATTGCAGAATTTACCAATACACAAACCTGGTACATTTACTTTGGAACGCACAATTAGTTTAAAGTGTACAGTTATATCACTGAGTTAAAGGTAGCTGAGATGAAAGTGTTTGTACTGCAGGGAGCATTTAACAGAAACCACCATACTTACTGCAGTTAATCCCATACTGGTACATGTCTGGTACTGCAGGTTCAACAGGCTTCTGATTTCTTTTAGGGTGAGTTGAGGGGTTGTTAGAAGGCATTTATCAGATATTTCACTCACTTTTTCAGTTAAACATCGTTGTTCAGCACTTGTCTACAATAAAGTGAGGTGACCTTTAGGTCTTGTTCCTAGTTAAGAAGAGGTCTGAAAGCATGTGGTCTGGTTGAAGTTGTTGTGTGAATGAGAACCCAGAATAAAATGACTGTCATTAACCTTTCTGCACTGGGGATATGATTTGAGATTTGAAACAGATTTCTCTCTGGCTGTAATCAGGAGTGGACCACACCCCTCTTTTTTTTTTTTTTTTTGCTTTCCCAGACTGAGTGCTCAAATGCATTATTAGAAGTTGGCAGGTTTCCAACGTCTGCATGGCACTAGAGTTGGATGAGTTTCCATTTAGGTTTTTGGGGCTAAAGGGAAACTTTCCTCACTGTTAGCCTAACCTACCTTGCACCGTTAAAACCATTTAAAATGTAATTTTGAATTGCAGTCCTGTTCTTAACAAAGCTAAGCTGCATCGACTAACTTAACTGTTACAGACAGGGTTGAAGTCAAAAACACAACTCTAATGTTCACAGTCACAGCGACAACTATTGCTGACGTGATAACTTTTCAAAATCCCAACTCAAAGGAGGAACTGCCGTGTGTAGTGTCTGCGTGCGATAAGCCTTCAGACTAATTGATATAATTCTTTTAAAGTGGACGTTGAGGTATTTCACTTAATTTCACTGATACCTGTAGCAACACGCCCACACCAAAGGGGTGCTGCTTCCTTTTCTTCTCAGCGCTCGTCATGCGGCTGGACAGGTTCAGTAGAGTGGTACTGCTGTTGAAGTGATTTATCTAGGACTGTCTAGATACATTATGGGTAGTATTTGGTGTACAGAACAACATAGGTGCTAGACCTTTAGGCTGTCCCACAACTGTTCAGTATGATCTACAGATACTCCCCTTCTTCTGGAAGCTTATGAACGTGCCCTTTGTTGCCGCTGAAACAAAGAAAAGTTGTAGTACACTTTTGAACTATGATCATCTTCAGTTGCCCTTCACTAATGTGAACGCTTGCAAGTTGTATCCACAAGAATCGTCGCTACCTTCCTTCCACCTCGAAGCGAATGTGGCGTCAGTGCTTGGGAACAAGCTTTGAGATGTTTTCCCTCAATCTAACATTGCACTCCTTGCAGTCAGTCCTGTAGCTTCCAGCCAGCAGTCTGACAGCTTCTCTCTGTAACTCATGGGGCCAGAGTTATTTTGGGTGAGGAAGAGAACATGCTGGATAAGCACAGCTGGTGGTGTTAATGTTGCTAAATTTACATTAAATGTACACTTCAGTATGTGTGTGTACCAGCATCCGTATACTGTTTGAACTGACTCTTGCTGTAGGGATGGGAATTGATAAGCTTTTATTGATAGCCATTATCGAACCTGCTTTTTGGTCCGATTGTCTTATCTATTCCCTTATTGATTCCTGTTAAATTTTCTGTATGGAAAAAGTGTCCTTAGCCTGCCTGCATGGCGCTGATGTTACTATAGAACAGGATATTTACCCTTCATAACAGGCCTGCTGCTCAGTTGAGAAGGAAAGGTACTGAGCGTCAAATACATGGCCTTCCTTAAATGTAAGCCTGATGTTGCATAGGAAGATGTTTCAGCATATTGCTGGTATTTCCACCTTTACTTGAAATCATAATTTCACAGACATTACAACTAGTGCTGTTCCTTTGTGACATGAAGCCATGCTTTGGACCTTTCCTCCCTCTCCACTATGGCTCCTTGCCAGTTAGCAGCAGCATAGACTCTTGAGTTTGAAGTCATTGTTTTGCATTGTGCAACTGTCAGAAAAAACATGCCGGCATTGATAAAAAGACAGTTTGGAACGATTCTCAATTGGCACCGGATCTCCATTCTCATCCCTAGTGCCGGTGTAAACTTGTTTTAAAAGTAAATGGTGTCACACTGATGAAGACATTGGTTTGACTATATAATGGAGCTTCTTTCTTCTACAACAGATGTTGCTACAGTGCGTGTTGGCTCACTGGAAAGTTCTCTGTTCGGTGGCTGTGAACGTGTCAACACTCTAATAACATGTAACGCCAAATAGTGGTAAGCTATAAATTTGATTGGCTGATGACAGGTATGGTGGCTAACGAGGGTCACAGTGGTCTTAGCTGGTACGCATATAAAACACAACAATGCAAACCTGGTCCCACGCTGTGAATCCAAATTATTTACCACCATCTGGTCCATGACCACCATTTATTTTTTGGCCAAACCCAAAATTGACTTGCATTTGGTGCTTGGCAGCTGTGAATTTTGGACCCTGTATCCAACGTAGTTTAACTTGTGGACAAGTTTCTGTGTGTTTGTGCTTAGTTTGGTTGTAATGGGACATAGATTTATTGTTAAAGACCCAAAGCTGAGACCCAATGCATGGCTGTCATTAAGTTGATTATTGAAAGAATGAGGACAGTGGAGTACTGAACCAAACATGCAGCGGTTTGGCACCAGTACGCACAATTATGTGTCCCATTGTCCTTTACACAGTGTTGTTTAGTACAATATTTAGATAAAGTATCCAGCAACTGACCAGACATGAGCCCATTTGTTCTTAGTCCCAAGTCTTGGTGCAATCCTCCACTCAGTTCATCAGTGAATTACTCATAATGTCATAACCGACTGTGGCACCACCCGTATCCCGTATGTGAAGTGGACATCTTTTTTTTTTCACCATTAGTGAAGTCTGTGGTGGGGCAACAAAATGCCATCTGCCAGCTTGACTCTTACTATCTCTCTCACACAGTCTCTCACACACACACACACTACACATCACACACACACACACACACACACTCCCCTGGCAGTCAGTGATCAGCTTAAAAGAGGTGGTGTACTGTTGTCTGTGCAGCTACATACCTAAATTTAACTTTCGGGCATAAAGCTGGTAATTCCTTTAAGGTGGTTTAATACTTTGTGTGTCTCAGTAAAAAGACGCATTTAAGCATTTAAGCTCTGCGGTGTGCAGAAGGCTGATAAATGTTAACGTACGTTGTCTGATAATGTTGCAATAATATCATTATCGGTTAAATTAAACTGCGGACTTACAGAGACGTTATTGTTCCTCGTTCTTTAAGGTCTTTAATGTAATTTGGTTTAGATCCTGCTCCCAGGTACCATCTTGTTGTTCATCAGAAACACAAGAGTCATTTTCATAGTTGCTGTTAGGCTAGATGCTTTGAGTAGGGACTCAAAAGGGTGTGAGTTTTATTCCTCTTCTTCTCTCTCTGAAAATCACTCTTGTTTTTTTGCCCTAATGTGATTTCACTCTCCTTCCTTTGACAGCGATGTTACGAACACAAGCAGTATAGAAATGGGCTCAAGTTCTGCAAGCAAATCCTGTCCAACCCCAAGTTTGCAGAGCATGGAGGTAAGCAGCAGACATGTGGATGTACGGATGGAAAGATGCATGAAAAAGTTCTCCTGTCGTGGGCAACATGCACTGTATCTCTAACTGTGCTGCACTGCTTTCTCCCTGCAGAGACCCTGGCCATGAAGGGCTTGACCCTGAACTGTCTGGGGAAGAAGGAGGAGGCCTACGAGCTGGTGAGAAGAGGCCTGCGCAATGACCTCAAGAGCCACGTTTGTATCCTTCCTCATGGCGTGGCACACGTCATTTGTGTGTCAGTGAAGGAGATCTGCTCTGAGTTAAAGCCTTCGGCTGGTGTGTCTGATGTTATAGGACCTTGAGGAGCCAGACAGTGTGCTGAGGAGCTCTTGTGTTTTGTGGAGTACAGTCAACACATCCTCTCTCTCTCTCTCTCTCTCTCTCTCTGTCTCTGTCTCTGTCTCTATCTCTCTGTGACTCCCATGCCAGCAGATATGTGCTATCTCAGCCTAAGCCCTTAAGTCAACACGCTGAGATCTTTTTTAGCTGCACCAGTCCTTTCTTATCATGAGTCTAAAGCAAAAACGTCTCTTGTTATTGTTGTGTGTACTACTGTATATCAGCATACATCCCTCAAAGAGCAGGAGCTTGACGAACAGATCATTTTAGTTCAGAGTTTGTGATTTTGGTCACGTTTAGGCCAGTTAACGATATAAATAAAAGAAGTTATTCAAAGCTAGAACTAAAACAATGACTTGGTTAACTAAGTAATTGAGAGACCAAAAATATTCTAGCCTTCTCTGCTCCCAGTCTTTCAGATGCGAGGATTTACTGCATTTCTTTTTGTGAAATATGTTTGACAAAAAAAGATATTTTTGACGTCGTCAGTTTGGGCTCTGGAGAAATGTGATTTTTCATTATTTTCTGATCTTTTTATAGACTAAACAATAAATTGATTTAATGGAATAAATGATAATATTCCGTAGTTGCAGCCCTATTTATGCCTTTTGTTTTATTTTTTTCATTTTTTAATTTTACCCTCTAAATTTGAAATCAGTAGCAGAATGTGGCTTCTTGAAGAAGTTTAAGTTTCTTAAGTGATGATCCTTTTTGTAAGTAAAAATATCATCATTAAGCACAACTTATTTATCCATGAGGTATCAGTCCCTTATGGATGAACAAGTTGTCCACTATAACCAGGAAAGGCTCATTTGGCTCCAGTAACCTCACCATCTCTGTGCACTCCTGTATACCTGTGTGATAGCACTTATAACATCAGATGTTTGGAGGAGATTGTTCCTGTGTTCCTTAACTCGGTGTGCGTCCCAGGCTGGCATGTATATGGGCTCCTGCAGCGCTCGGATAAGAAGTACGACGAGGCCATCAAGTGTTACCGTAATGCTCTGAAGTGGGACAAGGACAACCTGCAGATCCTCCGAGACCTGTCCCTGCTGCAGATCCAGATGAGAGACCTGGAGGGCTACAGGGTGAGGACCGACAGGGGAACTACGAGTGGATGGTTCCTATTTAGTTAAATAATTACACTGAGATAGGTTTTGGATTATTATAATGAAAACCTATTATGAGTCATCCTCCCCCAGCCTGGGGGGGTCAGGGCACAGGGTCAGCCGTAGACCCAATTGTGAGGAGCAGAAATAAAACAGCTCTGAATAATTTTGGGGGAATGAACTTTCTGGAATATACAACCCCATCTGTTGCTGTGCCTCGTCCAGGACGCAGTATGGCACTGATTTGGAGAGGATGGAGCGCATCAGCAGGCCGATATCAGGTTGCAGTCAGTCTTCACAATGTAGAACAGTTCCCCTGGGACACAGCCTGGGATTTAGATGCTTATTTAGTGAGAGGTATGAAATGGCAAGATCAAAGTCTGGTTAAAGGATTAAAAATATGGATGAGAGAGGAAAAAGGAGGGGCTGTGTATTAGGGGTGTGTTTTTTTTTTTTTTGTTTTTTTTTTAATTTAGCAGCAACCTGGTGTCAAAACCATGAATCAGCTAAATTTCTCTCCTCCACTTTGTGCTGCCAGCTGATGCTTCATTTCCTCCTAGTTCATCTTCCCAGCGAGATATCACGTTATGATGTCAGTTCAGCCTTTTTTCACCCTGTTGTTTCTGATGTTCTGATAGACCTGTGTTTGCATATTTTTCGTCTATAGGAGACACGATACCAGCTGTTGCAGCTGCGTCCAGCTCAGCGGGCCTCCTGGATCGGCTACGCTATCGCCTATCACCTCCTGGAAGACTACGAGATGGCTGCAAAGATCATTGAGGAGTTCAGGAAAACACAACAGGTTAGATCCAAAGACAGCTCAGCCTATCTCTTATAGGAGCCATGAATATGAAGTATTTTGTGTATTCGATTGCCTTTCTGCACACTGTAAGAATAGTACCTGGATCACAGTCAGTTTTTCCCCTCAGCCGAGTTTTAACTATGGGTGTTGTCTCTGTCGTCCGTGCATTGGACACAGCTAAAATAGAGCTCATTCTCTCTGGCTTGCTCCTGATAAGACCAGTCTGCTTCCTGTCTTTGTGCCATCTATGTAATACAACAAGCGGGAGTGACAAGGCAACTGCACATATGCACTGAGAATGATGCAGAGTTTCCTGAAGTGCATAGATACAGAAGTCCACCCAGCAGCTCCAGTAGTTTTTCATTGTTTGTTGTAGCAAATGTTGATTTTACTAACGCCTCTTTTGTGTTTCCAGACGTCTCCAGACAAAGTGGACTACGAATACAGCGAGCTGCTGCTGTACCAGAACCAGGTGCTGAGGGAAGCAGGCCTGTACAGGGAGGCCTTGGAGCATCTGTCCAACTATGAGAAGCAGATCTGCGACAAGCTAGCTGTGGAGGAGACACGAGGTGGGTCACTGTGCTACAAACGTCCTCTGTCAATGTCACACTGGATCCAAATCCTTGGAAATGCCTTGTTAGCCATTGGTGACTCAACATGTCTCAGATGAATGTAAGGGTAAATACATGTACAGTTGTAATGCGAAATGTTGGGCATCCCTTGACAAATAACACATTTAGTGATTTTTTTCTTTTTTTTCTTGAGTGTATGGAACGTAAGACACAATATTTGCAGCAAACATTCATGCATTGTTTTGTTTTATTTTATAAATTGAACAAGAAATAAAAAATACATAAATAAAAACATTGTGGCATGTGCAAAAGTTTGGGCAACCTACACTGTCAGTACTTAACACCACCCTGACAGATATCACCACTTCAACAATTTTTGTAGCCAGCTAAAAGTCAGTTCTTCTATTTCAGATTCTGCAATATTCTAGTTTATTCTAGTTCTGCAGTATTCTTTCTTTCATGCAACAGCTCTTTTAAGATCTACCCACTGATTTTCAATGATAATAAGTCAGGGGACTGTGAGGGCCATTCCAAAACCTTCAGCTCGGTGAATGTGTTATTTTTCAAGGGGTGGCCAAACGTTTGCATACAGCTGTATATTAGATATTGGCAAAAACATCCATGCCCTTCAGCAATGTACTTTACCAGGCTTTATGGCCTGAAACATCATTGTTAAATTCAGTGCGAGTTAACATTTTAAAAGATTGCATTTTTAATAGGCTGTTCTTTGCAAGATTCACATCAAGTATTTATATCCAATGTCAAGTTTCTCCAATCTTTGTTTTATTAACTTTCTTTAAACTAAGTTATTGGTTGAATATTAGCAGCCTTTGGCTCTTTCTACTGTATTTACCTTCACACCTCTTCTGCAGGAGAGATACTGTTGAAGTTGGAACGTCTGGACGAGGCCACAGAAGTCTACCGCCGTCTGCAGGAGAGGAACCCTGAGAACTGGTCCTATTACCGCGGCTTGGAAAATGCCCTAAAACCAAGTATGACACATATTATCCTTTCTGTTAGAAACACCAGCATCTTCATCACTGACCACTGACCTAAAATATCTACATTCATTCAAGCTACTACTGTCCACTCTACTGAATTTTAATGTTGTTTTTTTTCCCCCAGGCAGTGTAGAGGAGACACTAAAGATCTATGAAGAAGCCTGGGAGAAGTTTCCTAAAGGACTGGTTCCTCGCCGGCTGCCCCTCACCTTCCTCTCTGGTGTGGCCAATAATACGTCTCCTTTCAACTAAAACAGTGACCTCAGTCAACATTTCCATCCATGACGTAGGAATAAATGAACAAACTAGTAGCTGTTTTAAGCTTCAGTTATTTGATTGTATTGATGCTATTTGGGTTCCTAGTTTTAGCAATTTTATTATTTTAAAACATTTTTGACCATGAATGAAGTAAACTGTGTGACAGAAGTGAAGTGAAGTAAAGTCTTATGCTCTTCCTGATCTCACGTGTTTCTCCACAGGTGAGAAGTTCAGAGAGTGTCTGGACAGGTATCTGAGGATGAACTTCAGTAAAGGCTGTCCGCCCGTCTTCACAACACTCAAGTCACTGTACAACGACAAAGAAAAGGTGACAGCACTGCTGCAAGCATGTCGGATGACTGATCTAAATCACAATGACACTTTCTCCTCACTTCACTTTAAACCTTCTTACATAACACACTGCAGGGAGAGAGGTCAAGTGTTCTTCATGAATAGTTATTCTGAAGTATTCGCTCACAGATGCGTACTTCATACTGCATGTGGGGTAATGTACTGTTTCCTCTTTCTCTTTGCAGGTGGCAATAATAGAGGAGTTGGTGGTCGGCTATGAAACCTCATTAAAAAGCTGTAGAATGTTCAACCAGAACGGTGAGGAGAAGATTTCTTAATCAGGATGATAATACATTTCTAATCCACAATATTGAGTGTGCAATGTAGCGTAATGGACAGTTTTAAAGTTGTAATCCTTCAGTCCTGGTTGATTTGGCAACAGCTGTGGTTACTGGTGGCAACGACAAGTGCAGTTTAATACTACACCAAACACTCCTTAAGCAGCGACTTTGACAGAAATAAGAGCAACTGGTGTATCTGTTTACAGTGCAGCCTAACAAACTCATGTTGTTTTTAATTAACTGCATTTATAATCTGATTTCATGCTGCACACAGCACAAGTGGTTTGCCTCACAACAGAGAGATGTGCAGCCTTTGGCAGCTCCCTGCAATATTAAAACTAATCCACCAACAAAAAGAAAATGCAGAAAATGATTTGCGTTTTAGACGAACGACTGTGGTCAACACTAACTGTGGTGACAAATACATTGTTTCCTGTGATTGCTTCACTATAAAACGGTGAATGTGTGGCAGTAGGAAATGTTGGGTTTGCGTTAGCAGTACCTAGATACACATTCATCAAATTCTTATATTACATTTTAAAATGTCATCACCCAAACTGTCTTATAACTAACAAGTTTAATTGTTGTGTTTTGATGTAAACTTACACAATCTCCCTGCACTGTTGCAGATGATGGTAAGGAGGAACCACCAACCACATTGCTCTGGGTGCAGTACTTCCTGGCACAGCACTATGACATGATTGGCCAACAGACGCTGTCTCTAGAATACATCAACGCAGCCATCGAGAGTACCCCTACACTCATCGAACTCTTCCTTATCAAAGCCAAGATTTACAAGGTACCATGTGGCACACATTTGTACATGCGTAGACTGTTAAACCGAGGAGTGCAGTGTTGCAGTGCTGTTGTCTTGACCGTTGTGTTGACCTTTATCCTCCTGCAGCATGCTGGGAACATCAAAGAGGCTGCTCAGTGGATGGATGAGGCCCAGGCTCTGGACACCGCTGACAGATTCATCAACTCCAAGTGTGCCAAATACATGCTGAAGGCTGGCATGATCAAAGAGGCCGAGGAAATGTGCTCCAAGTTCACACGGGTGAGAAAAACTGTGTGTGGGTGTGTACACAAGTACACACTGGCAGCTGACAAGCTGAGGAAAATGTTTGAAAATGTCAAAACAAGACCACGGCCGTATTTCCTGCTGATTCCATTGGTTAAGAACTAGTACAACCTGGAGATCTCATGACCTTCGTGTATCACTATTCTACAACCTTAAATAACTGGAATTCTTTCTTGACAAATTATTCACTTATGGCAGATTCACACAGGAGTAGAAGCAACAGTCGACCTCTTCCAGTACCAGCAAGTCATTAATAATGTATATCATTTGACTATAGGACCCTGAGTAAAAAAAGCTTTAGTGTTCATTTATGTGTATCTGTTTGAAGTTGTAATATAACTGATGTCTCAGTTTATTACGTGGGTGTTTGTTAATGCGTATGAGAGCATGAAGTGGAGGCTGAGATGAGTAAGCTAAGACACAAAACCAAGTGAATCATGATACAAAATATAGTAAAGACAAATATCCACTATTATTTTTTATATAAGGTGAAGAATTTAAAATTTGATTTATATTGTTGTAACATAGTTGTAGTACTTAGTAGTAAAAAATAGGATATACTGTCAAATCCTGTACTTTTCGAAATCTAAAGAATCCTTCATGTTCTTGTCCTAAAAGTCTAATCTCTTGGTGCCTTTATTGAAATAAGCTGTGATGACTGCAAATGAGTTCACACACAGGCTGAACCTAACCAAGCCTGATCGTGAGTGACCACGTAATCCTAGACATCAATCATAATAGATGTGCAGGAACACTAAAAGACTAGTCGACAGTTTTTGTTTGCTGCAGTTGACATGATAATTGAGCCTCATCACTGTTTACTTTGCTCATGCATGTCTCTGTGTTTTGCTCTGCTGGTCCAGGAGGGAGCGTCGGCAGTGGAGAACCTCAACGAGATGCAGTGTATGTGGTTCCAGACGGAGTGTGCACTCGCCTACAAGGGCATGAACAAGTTTGGGGAGGCCCTCAAGAAGTGCCATGAGATAGAAAGGGTGAGCCCTTATTATCAGGGATTAAACCATACTTAAAGGCTTTGTTTGAATGCTTGCTCACTTATTTTGCATCCTCCTCACTTTCATCAGCATTTTGTGGAGATCACAGACGACCAGTTTGACTTCCACACCTACTGCATGAGGAAGATGACGCTACGCTCCTACGTGGACCTGCTGAAGCTGGAGGACGTGCTCCGGATGCATCCCTTCTACTACAAGGCAGCCATCACAGCAATCCAGATCTACCTGAGCCTCCACGACAATCCCCTGACCGACGACAGTAAGGAGCTGCAGGCCGACACTGGTGAGTCCCATTTGCACTACTGAGTTTCCAATATATTTAATACGCTTTCCTGGACAAAGAAAAAATAAATCAGTGCATGTTCTTAAATATTAACACCCAGCTCTTTTTTGTAGCTAACCTCTCGGACAAAGAGCTGAAGAAGCTGAGGAACAAGCAGCGGAGAGCCCAGAAGAAGGCCCAGCTGGAGGAGGAGAAGAAGAATGCAGAGAAGGAGAAGCAGCTGAAGAACCAGAAGAAGAAGAAAGAGGATGACGACGAGGAGATAGGAGGGCCCAAAGAGGAGCTAATTCCTGACAAACTGGTCAAGGTAAGGGAGAGAAACATCATAAAAACCTTACTGTCCGTCACAAGGCGATGCAAATGTGTCTTTGTCTGAATCAGTTAGGGGGATGTTGACTGTGTGGTCTTTTGTGTCCCCTCTCCGTCACTTTCTGTCTACAGGTAGAAAATCCACTGGAAGAAGCCGTCAAGTTCCTGATGCCTCTCAAACACCTGGTCAAAGACAAAATAGACACACACCTACTGGCTTTTGAGATCTACTTCAGGAAAGGTTGGCGAGCACATTCATTTAAATTATACTTCACTGACTTTACGTTGGTTTTTACTATGTTGATACTGTCTGTCCTTTTATTTTTCATTTCTGCTTCACACAGATTTACAGTCAGTCTTCTCTTTTCAGAAAAATACCTGTTGATGCTCCAGTCGGTGAAGAGAGCATTGGCCATTGATCCAGACCACCCATGGTTACACCAGTGTTTAGTACGCTTCTTTAAAGGAGGTAGGAGATCCTCATTAAAGCCACATCACAAAATCATTTTATTAACATACCTTTATTCATACACCCTTTCTCCTTCTAACTTAGAACCCACCCACCACTTCTGTCTTCCTCAATGTCATTGCCTCCCACTATTGCTCATATTTCTCCCTCGTCTCCTCCTCTTTTCTTTCAGTCTCAGAAAGCAAGGAGCTCCCGGAGGTGGTCAGGACTGTGCTGAAGCAGGAGATCACCCGGCTGTTCGGAGACAGCAACGCTAAGAGCTTCAACCAGGCCTACCTCACCAAGCACTCAAACTCTGTACCACACCGACTGGCTGGTAGGTCTCTCACACAAATGGTTGTGGTAATATATTGGTGTCACTGCAGAGTTTATCCAGCAGAGTGCACTGTGATCTACAACACTGGCAAGCAGCACAGAGTAAGAGACTAAACAACTCTCAGCAATGTCAACTAGAATTAGTTGACAATGTATATGTTAAATTATTTAACATGGTCTACTATATTTAAGTTAAATATTCTTTAATAAAGTTATTTGTTTAAGAAAGCAGCCTTCTGAGCACCGTTACATAATCATATCGGTGCACAATCAATATAGAAAAGGTCTACTGTCCCTTTCTTGTCCCTGACTGTTCAGAATATCACAGATTATTTCCACATTCTTCTTTCCACACGTCTCCAACACTCGATGAGACTGCTTTTGGTCTTGTAGATTGTGGAGAATCTGACTATTTTTCCAATGTAAACTTTCTACAGCTTGGAGCTGATGGTTGTATGTTGTAACTCGCATATATTAGTCATCTTTGGATATTTCCATCTTGAGTTGTTTCCTGTGTATCTGAGCTAAGCTTCTTCTGCCCATCAGCAAACCTTCATACAACACTGAAATCACTCTATGTGATTCCTCTTTTATATGCATCACTCTGTCACAATTAGTGTTTGGTTCACAAAAGAAATATGGCTTTCTCTGTCTCTAAATAATCTCTTACTTTAGATACCCAAAAACAAGCTCAGTAGTCCAAGTCGGTTCCTCCTTTAGTTTTTAATAGCTCTGTCGCAAACACACATGCTTTTCTTCAAACTCTCAAGCACTTCTTTCCCTCCTGCAGCTGCTAAGATGATGGTCTATCTTGACTCGTCGACGGAAACGAAGGCAGCAGAGCTGGCCACTGCACTAGATGAGTCACTTGATAACAGATCCATACAGGTATACATTTATGCAATGTGAGAACTGTCTGGTAAAAAGTTGGAATAAATACCATCAATGGCAGTAACCGTACAGTGATGCCACATTGAAAATGCTTTTATCTATGTAGTCCTTTCACTGTTGAAAAAACTTCCCATTTTCATTTGTCTTCCCTCATTAGATCAGCACAGAGGTCTTGGAGTGTCTTCGGAGCGGCGTCCTGGGCGACTGTAAGGAGCGTGCGGAGTCTTACCGCGCCGAGTGTCACAAGCTTTACCCCTACACGTTAGCTTTTACGCCCCCTGGATACGAGGAGAACACCAAGATCGCCAATGGAGATGTTTCCACGGAAACGGAAGAGCTAGCCAATGAGATGTGAGCGCGACAGAACAACAGCAGATGAGAAAAGGAATTGGACCGAGCACGGAGCCTTGTGGTACGCCTGGCAGCCGTTTTGTAGAGCCAGACACGGGAAGCGAAAATTTTGGTGTTTCGTTCTTTGGCTCCGCTTAATCGGGTCTGACCTGGCATGGCTTGGCTCTCTCCCACATGGTGAAAATCAGGACTGTGAGTGTGAGTGTGTGTGAGTGTGTGTTGAGAGCATGGTTGTGTTTATTTGTGGGAAAGGGGGGGGGGAGGAAGATAACAGAATGGCCATTTTACTTTTTTAATAGAGCTGACAACCATGCTGAATATGAAAATAAACAATAGTTACTGGCAAACTGACTTACATGGACTGTCGGTTTCCTCAGAAATTATCAATAACGGTGACAGCAACCACTCGAGTTTGACTCAGTGCTGCTTTGACACACGCCTATTGCATACTGTGTTCCCCTTATTTTAAAAAGCTAATTTAAATGAAAATAGGACACAACTGTCACTGGGGGACGGGAAGCTGAGCTGAGTGGATCTGAGCTGTGACAGATCTGTAGGAAGCTGAGCAGGAAGAGTTACTGAGGACCCGAAGGAGACATTGAGGACATCCAGCAAACCACAGGCGTATCTGTATCTGCTGTAACGCTCCAGTAAACCGCCGATCTACATGTGGCAGCACAGCAGAGTGTGCGAGGAAGGCCCGATCTCTGGGGGAGCACAGCACGAATAGAGTCGCCTCACACGTGAACTGTTTTTTTGTTTTTGGTCAGACTGTGCTTCCCTCACCGTTCCTGGTTAAACTTGGGAATATGTAATCCTCTGTCTGTTATTATGGAGCACCTCGTAGCACAGATTAAAAACTGTAAAGGTTGTGTGTTGTGCTCCATTTCAAATACACTGCTACTCTTAACGTTTTTACATAGTTCTAAGAGAGTTGGATAGATCTAAGCAATACCATAGACACCTTCCTGTCCATAATGGATCAATGAAACTCCTATTATTGATATTGATTTCCAGATCAGTTTGAAGTGGTTACACTGAGCCACCTGGCAGAGTCACTTGTGTTGTTACTGTTGTCACAGTTAGAAATGATTTTATCTGCATGTACACAGGGACTCTTGTCAAAGTGGAAACGAGCCTCCAGTACATCCTACTTCCGAGTCTCTGCTAATAAAAATGGCTCCTCTAAAGGTCAGAGTTCAGCATCCAGGCCCGTTGCCCCAAGGTGACAGACAAAGCGAGTAACTGTATGGGCACCTGGAATTTGTTTTACTTTTTCTGTTCCCCCGTATTTTTTTCCAATAATCTCTTTTCTTCCCCTTTTTCCTCTAATTTGGGTTCTAATGTGAAAGATTAAATCTGAGATGGCGATGTATGATATCTCTGGATTTTTGTATTAAAACCAAATGAAAGAAAACAATCGACTTCTTTGCATCTATGTGTTAAACTCTGAGCGGCTGGCATGGATCAGGTCAGATCATGGTCCTCAGATGTAGCCCAATGTATATAAAATAGATTTGGTTTGTTAGGGTTTTGTATTTATAACTAACTCTAAGACGGAGTTTGTTAGGTGTGCAAATTTGAAAATCGGTGGTACCAGCACAAGCTCTACACTGCATCACATGCGCACTTACACACAGAAATCAATCACAGAGAGCAAGACAGACTTTTCACAGGACTATTTTATAAAAAGCAACTAGTGACAAATTAAGACTTAAAACTTATTTAGACCATCAGGGAAAAGGAGAGAAATATATTCAAATATATAATATGCTAATATGACCTTCTCTCTCTCTTCCTGTAGTTCCTATAGCTTGTAAATATGTATAGTTCATTTGACCTTCTCTCATTGGGTTACGGTGTTCCTTTAGCTTATCTGTAAATAGTTTGAGCTTGCAAATATTTGAATTGTTTGTTTGATCTCCATTTCTTGCAGGTTTTTTAAAAAAAAGGTTTGTATTTAGACTGCAGTTTGCAGTGATGAATTTATTGATGCACAGTTAGAAATATACAGAAACAATAAACCAATGACTAAAAGAATAATGAGTGGTCAAACACCTGGGGTGAATTCTTTATTCAGAAGCAAACTCACAACAAACATACCTCGCTGTCACACTGTCCTCTCTTCACACACATAACACTCGTCGTTTTGGCATCTTTTCTGATTCATTGTTTTACCTGCTTCCTATTGTGACATTTTATGCCAACACTCATGCAACAAGTGTTCCTGTTTGACTGTTCAGGCCCATGTGAGCTTATAGCAGAGCCAAGAAACCACATATTTTTACTAAATTTTGTATCAAAGGCCGAAATAGATCTTTATGATCTATATGAAAGAATTCATGGTTGTATCAATACAGGGGAACTAAATATAAAATATAAAATAAAGTTGATACAGATTTGGTACCTGCTGAGGTGCACTCAGTCACATCATTCCTTGGCTCACACCTTACAGGACAGCAGTGGCTGTAGGGGTCAGTGGGACAGCGGGATACAGGGGTAGACAGACATATGACTAAGGTAAATCTACCAACAAGGAGCAGCAGCATGTTTCTCTGACATGGTGGATGAGGGAGCTGCTTTTGCTATGAATGGAGGTGATACAGAAAATAGTGCTAAAGTTTCAAAGTTTGATTCAGTAGGTAGGTTGGAAATCTCGGTTGCATAATAATAAAAGTGTGTGTGCGCAGCAACTAACGTGTAAGTAGAACTTGTAGAATGAATGTAGACATGAATTAAACATTTATTTTGAGAAAAGAAAAGGTTGGGGGGACTTATATATTATATTATATATATACCAAAACAGTTTTCAGTGGAATCCACCATGTTTAAGGGGCGGCAGTAGCTCAGTGTGTAGGGACTTGACTAGGCTTGGGAACCGGAGGGGCGCCGGTTCAAGTCCCACAAGACCAAAAAAATTGGAGTGGTGGACTGGTAGCTGGGAGGGTGCCAGTTTCATCCTCCTGCTGCAGCTGCCGAGGTGTGCCCTTGAGAAGGCCACCGTAACCCCGAAACTTGCGTCAATGAGCGCCGCTGGGGTAACGTGCGGGCAGCCCATCACTCCCCAACTCCATCTTCTCCCTTCTGCATGGTCGACGGATGTGGCGAGTAAAGTGTGGGCATTTCAGCCTGTGGTGTGTGTGTGTAAAAAAAGAAGACTGAAAAAGAAACAACTTTCCCCTAGGGATCAATAAAGTATATCTTCTCTTTCTTCTTCTTCTTCTTCTTCTTCTTCTTATCTGCCTAGAAACTGGGGCCATGCGCTGATGCCTGCTTGTCACTTGATCAACTCTCCACCCATCGACTCCAAACATCACCATGCTGTCAAGTGAGCCTCCCTCTCCTCCTTTCATTCACGCTGCTCAACCCCGTGAAGAGCTTCCAAGCAGCTTGTGGGCGGAAAGTCTACACTAAACCATCAACAGAGAGAGTGTTGTAGCAGAATATTCCGGTCAGACCTGGTGAGGCTGCCTCTGCAGCGACCCTTGACTGTGAACTGTGGCTGAATGGAGTCGTCTCTTGAGTTTTCCAACTCTTTGGGCAGCGTGTCCTCGCTGCTGACTCGCTGTCGGACCTTTAAAGTGCTGGTGATAGGGGACTCCGGGGTGGGGAAGACCTGCCTCACACACCGACTCTGCGCCGGGGAGTTCCCCGGGAGAGTGGAGGCCACCATCGGCGTGGACTTCCGCGAGAGAGTGCTGGATGTCGATGGCGAGAAAATTAAGGTAAATGGTGGAAGTTTTGGCATCACTTAAAACAAAAGAATGACACAGTGTACAGAGACGAAAGAGCAGGAGCAGGACGGTGACAAAAAGCCATGTTTACGCACAACCGGTTGTTTTGTTTTCATATTTGAATAAACTGACAGCTAATGAAGGTATCCACAGACTGTTGGCTCTTTCAGGTTGTATGTAAATCACTTGTTATTCACACTGAAGTCAGTTCTCTTCATGGGCACAATTGAACTAAAGAATCAACCTGGACAAACCTTTAAAGCACCATCAGGGACTCTCTGTGCAAGAGAGGCCACAGTGTTCTTGTTTGGCTCCTACAGGTTGTTTAAAAGTGTCTGGGCTTTTTAACCCTGACTTTATTGTGTTTTATACTGCTTTATATCGCCTCTGGTAGCTCTAAATGTTCTAAGAGGCTCTGTCAGTAACATCCTACACTGCAGTGTGGCTCTGCTCAATTCACACACAGTTATTTGTCCCAGACTGAATGACAGAGAATTCTCTGGATGACAGAAAATCAGCAGACCTGCTTGCTTGCAGAACTAATGCAGCCTGTAAATCACTGTGGAGAGTATATGCTTGATTTTAGTGGCATGTTAGCTGTGACATTAGCATATATACATGCACATTCATCTAATTCAGCTCTGATTTTGAATCTTGCTATTGTGAGGCTGTACTGTAAGTTTAATTAAAACACGATAAAGGACTTTGTTTATGTGATGATTCTATTTTAAAACTGTGGCTGTTAGTTGGTGTGTGCTATTTCCTGAGAGTTTTGAAATGGCCACATGACAGAGGAAGTGTCTTTCAGTGGTGGATTTGTGCTGAGGAGGTTTCAAGTTTTGTTTTGAGTAGGCTACATTTAATTGATAAGGGGACTTTCTGGGGTCCAACACAAGTTTCAGGTCAGTCAAGTAAAGTTTCAGTCCAAACCAAGTCTCAAGACAAGTCTTAGATCAATAAAGACAAGTCTCAAGTCAATAAAGTTTCACATCTATCAAGTAAAATCTCAGTCCAAACTAAGTCTGAAGGCAGGTCCAAATCAAGTCCTTTAAAGCAAATTCAAGTCAACATTCAAGACTAACAATTAAAATGACTTTTCTTTCTAATCTGCGTTTATAGTTTTTTATACAAAGCTGAGGCCGAGTCCTTTCAAAGCACACCCC
Source organism: Morone saxatilis (assembly GCF_004916995.1). Classification (NCBI taxonomy): domain Eukaryota; kingdom Metazoa; phylum Chordata; class Actinopteri; family Moronidae; genus Morone; species Morone saxatilis. The sequence goes on from NW_023339729.1 coordinate 4,894,039, forward strand.
TAATAATCCAATATGTGAGCTGTGTGGCTAAGCAAGGCCTGCCTCTAGTCTGTTTGTCATTTTGGTTTGTTTTCACTGTTGTTGTGTTGTTGTATTAAGTCTGTGTTATTTTGTATGTTATGTGTCAAATTGATCACGTAATTTAGAAGTCACATGGTTTATCATTGATTGGAATTGACATTTAGAACTTCATTTTTAAAGGAAAGCCCGTCAGAAAGCTCTAAACTTTCTAACCACCATCAACATGTTTATTCCTTTTTTTTGTTCCTTCTCAGTTATGACTCACTCAGTGTGTGTGTGTGTGTGTTTTCTTCTGTCTTTTTTGGGGTATTTCAACATATGACTTCTTTTCCTTGCCGTGCCTTCCTACTAATTCATTTCCTCTTTGTCACTTTTTCGTCTCGACCACCTCCCCCCCCCTCAGTGCCAGCCACTGAGAACAACCCACACGTCAGTCTCTCACTTTCTCCTCTCGTTTCCCTCTCCCCACCAGCTCCAGCTGTGGGACACAGCGGGACAGGAGCGTTTCCGTAAGTCCATGGTGCAACACTACTATCGCAACGTCCACGCTGTGCTCTTCATATATGATGTCTCCTCGCCTGCCAGCTTCATTGGCCTGACTTCCTGGGTAGAAGAGTGCAGGCAGAACTCTCTCGGACAGGGAATCCCCAGGTAACTGCACCAGCCATCTGCATGTACTGCTACTCGCTGAAAGGACAGGACTCTTTGATTTAACAGTAACAAACCTTCAACCAGTCAACATCCTGCATCCTTTTGTGTAGCTCTTACTCATCCTCTTCCACCGCCTATTCTCCTCCTAGGTTCCTTGTGGGTAATAAGAGTGACCTCCGTGACCACCACAGGACTGATGGCCAGGTGAGCCAGGAGCGGGCGTTGAGCTTCGCCAAAGCTCATGGCATGATGTTCTTTGAGACGTCCGCCAAGAACCCGCCAAGCAAATGTGCGAGCGGTCGACGAGTAGACGGGGAGGTGCCGTATCAGCAGGATAAGGTGGAGGACATTGTCGTTGCTGTTGGTGCCAAACTGAAGAGGCAGAAGAAACCTTCAGCAGCAACCGCCCCGGCGTACAGCGGGTCCTTTAGAGTCCTGAACAAGAAAGTACCAGAGAAAGAGATGTGGACCTGCTGCTGAGACAGAGAGAGGGAACTGTTGGCCCTTTTAGATGGAAGAATGTGACTTTGGAGCTCTTTCTGATCGAGTGTGTGAGGATGTATGTGTTTGAGTGTTTGTGCGAGTAAGAGCACCATATTGAGCACAATGTTCATTTCTGACCAAAGAGTGCAAAACTATTACATTTGAAATACAGTTGCTGTTACACACACACAGAACTTTAATATTTATGCTCTTAATCATGTGAGATATTCTATTTGGAAATGTTGTGTATATTTTTGATTTTATTGTTTACAATAGCTGCAAAATAAAAGACTGTGAATGTAAGCATTATTTGGTGGAGGCTTTGATCCAAGTGACCTTTTAGTGCAATGACAGCATGTGTGGTCTCACTGGGAACATAAATGTGGCTGTGCTCATCGTGTGCAGCATGAATCACCTGATGGGGTTTTTGTCACAGCATCTAAACACTGTCGGATCACATGAGGGTTAAAAATAATATGCATTAGCTCTATAACCATTAAAGGACCAGTTTGTAGGATTTATTGGCATATAGCAGGGAAGCTTCAGCATTAAACTAACTGAACACTGCTTGCGTCTGTATTTGACAGACTGTAAATGAGGGCTCTGAAGTGTGTAGGAGAATCTACAGCAAAACTCACAAAAAAAAAAAACCGAAGGCCCTATCTGTGGTCAGTGTTTTTTTCCTTCTGTGCTACTGTAGAAACATGGCGGTTCAATATGGCAGCCTTCGTGGAAGAGGACCTGCTTCCTCTGGTAGATAAAAACATTTCATATTAAGGCTAACCCAAAAACACAACAACTCTTATATCAGGTGATTATACACTAATGGTAATTATGTTTCCCACTAGACCTTTTAGATCTGTTTATAATTACATTGAAAGAAAAATCTGTTTCCCAGTCACCACTTGGATGTTGAAAACTGGAAATTACACTAACTCCAGTATAATATAAATGTGGCAAGCGTGTACAGTGTAGAGGTTTACATGATTTGTAGTGGACCGCAGTTTGACCTGCATTATATTTTATATTATATTACATAATTCCAAATTGAAATGGCAGAACAGCTTTATCTTATGTAACGTGACGCATTTCTGATTAAAACTGAATTTGCAAACAGGAAACGTGCGCATTTGGAAATTTAAAAGTTCTTGCCAAGTAACATTCAAACACACACCTTAAACCCATGATATTGCTCCACTAGCATGTGACTTTGCCAATGGCCCGGTGCATTGTTAGCTAGACGCATTAATTTGACTGGATAAATGTATGTACAGGTCCCTGAGTCATCAGATGTAGCTCAGCACAATGCTGGAAGAGAAAAGAAGCATTTAATACTAAAACAAACATATATATATGATAAACTTAGAGATAGAACAGTTAATGTAGTGACACAGGGTGACATTTTTAAAAATATATTCTTTATCCTGCCGTGTCTTTTATGTACAGATGAAAACAAATCATGGCTGTAAATAGCTTTTTAAATTACTACAACTACCTCGCTCACTTTCAAAAACATCTGCCTGTCCTGACTCACTGTACGTTGCTCTGTATGTAAGTCACTTTAATACAGTGGTGTTACAGGACAATCTCATCCTGGCTGTTAAGGGCTTCCCACCACAGGACTGTGTCCAGATGGATAAATCACAGCAGTCATGCACCGGTCTTGTGCATGAGCAGTGTGGGCGCTGGAAAGTGCATCACATGTGTTGCAACTGTGCATCCAATCGATGATTCAGAGGTCATCACATGCTTCTGCTCAATGGTCTGGACAACTGTAAGATCCTGAAACACACCAGAGGTAGAGGCAGCTCTGTTTGTGTGTGTGTGTGTCGTGGTGTTGTTGTGTTCAGTCGGTGTTGTGGCGAGTGTGTGGCTGTGTG
>NW_023339729.1:4897098-4913622 GCF_004916995.1 Morone saxatilis
GTGTGTGTGTGTGTGTGCACAAGTGTCACCATGGTGCAACATTCAACAGCCAAATAGTAGATGTCTTTCTTTGGACTCAAGAAAGACAATAACTGGAGGAGGAGAGAACTTCCCAAAGTATTTTTTGCTTATTTGCCATAAAAATTAGAGAATTAAAATGCACTGAATATCTGGAAATAACAACAGAACATATAGAAAATACAATTCTCCATATTGCTGACTGTTTACTGTGAACAGCTACATAATTTCTGACTGACATCTGCCAGTTTTGTGTGTAACAGATTTACAGAGAGTAGCAAGGTGCTGTACCTCAGAGACTGCCTACTTCAAGGGACATTCCACCAATTTTACACATCAAGATCAATTGACTTGCCATGGAGAACAATACTTAGCTTGTGGAAACAGAGGTAAGCTTCAAGTAATTCAATTATCCACAGATATGTCATAGTGATGTCATGAGGGATATTTAAGACTGGATATTACAACCGAATTATTTCACAGAGTTACAAACCGGGTAACTTTTAAAGACATGAGTGTTTAGGGGCAGGCAACTATTAAAAAGACAAATTGAAGTTTCATTATGGGAAATATGGGAAATATGGGATCCAGTGTTTAGGGAATGAAAAGGATATCCCAACATCTGCTGCTACCATTCGTTTTTTTAAGTCCCTTGAGTGCAAGACAAAATCTAACCAGTAAACATGAAATTACTCACTTTAAAGTGAGAAACATTTAAAGGATAATATAACATTTTTTTCTACTTACAAAGGAAAAGATAATTTGATAAGCAATAAAACACCATCTTTCTCAGGTTAGTACACTTGCTTGGTCTGGTATGACTGGTGGTTGGGGGCTAATGTTAGCTATAGATATTGCTGTGTAACTGACATTTCTGGGTGAAATGTCTGACTTTATGACTTTTTTCTACCTGTACTTCTGTTATATTAGGCTTTAGAATTAAAATTATCCTGGTGACAATTTAGCAAACGTTACATAGGTTTTAAAATTGCTTCAGAAAATGTGAATATGACTGACACCGATGGTCAAATTCATAAATGTCTACTCATCTGTGATGTTTTCTACAGGACGTGTAATCTGCCGGTACATGTCTTATTAGTGTCCTGTTGAACCACTGGAGGGCGACAGACACACTGCACTGTCAACAATCAGCTGCAGTCAACTGAACAAGTGCAGCATTTCTAAAAGTCCACTCTTTATGTTTAAACATAAAGAAAACAGCAACTTTATTATTCGTCTCTCATCTGTCCATCTAGTTTTGACTTTGCTCGTCCAGTCAGCGCATACATGATGCAGGCCCACGATACTGCCCTGCCTCAGACAGACAGTCAAGAGAAAAAAGGGTTTAAAGTTTTCAGGCTGACTGGTAAACTGTGTAACAGATGGAGAGGATATAATGCCCTGGGTTTAGTCTGATTACTTTACAACAACAAGTCAGTGACATTTAAATACTGTCAAAAGCAGAAAGGGCAGTCACTGCTGTTTTAGGCTATTTTAAGGCTAGCTACCTTTCCCTGGTCTAGTTAAATTGTTTTATTCTCCATGACTTTATTGAGCTGCACCTATTTTATGTAGGATAACAAAACTATCAAGGTATTCATCAAAAGTGATATATATTGAATATAGGAAACAGTGTTATATGTGCTATATCTCACTAGCTAGTTTGAACTGGATTTGGCTGTCTTCTGTTTGGTTTGGTTTTAATAGCCCATGTCCTCGTTGAAATTGTACATTTCTATGGCATAAAACAATGTTTTATATGTTATAAAAAATGCCAACAAGACGTCAGATCTGCTGTTGACTTTTCTGACTTTACTGCAGTTTGACTTTGTGGAGCAAAATAGCTCAATGTGTATTATGCAACCACAGTTCACAGTCTCTTTCCATGCAACCACATGGGACTGTAATCCACTTGAAACCAGCATGAGGGACGTCTGATCCTCCACACAGTCACAGCACAGTCCCACACACAGATTTCATCTCATTTTAGGGATGACTTAATCAAGTGGATTATACAGAATGTCACACAATAAAATACTGCAAGATCTGCCCCAAAAAATATTACATAATATCTAGAAATATTATATTGTCACATCCATAACATCACAACACTGACTACTACTACCTTTACTGAATTACAGGTACTAACACCACAGTGTGGAAATACTTTATAAGTAAATGTCCTGCATTCAAAATGTACAATAGGACTATTATGAAAACATATTTAAAGTACAAAAAGTAAAATGTATACTCATTATACAGAATGGCCAATTCCATCACTTCAATGTTGGTAAAGGTAGAGCTTTATACACTGCTGAGTAGCACCTGATGATCAATAAGGTTTATCTTTATCTATAATAATGCATCATCATTTATTTATTGATCATATTTTAATGGTCTTAATCTGTGAACATTGTTAAACATAGGCAGTGGGGTAAAAAGAACAATCCCTCTGAGGTGCAGTGGAGCAGGAGTATGAAGTAGAAAACAAAAGTTCCTCAGTAGGTGAGTGAAGCCTCGCAGTGCTCCGCCCGTCCCTCCTGTAGGGGAGGGGAGGGGAGGGGAGGGGGCGCTAGTGAGCTAATCTGTGCTGAAAGGGGGATGTCCTCTTTGCAATCAGCAGTCGCCAGCTGCAGCTGAGGGCTCTTCATCTTTAACCTGCTGCAGACACCCGGAGAGACACACGCACCCGTTCACCTGCTGATAACCGAGCGAAGATGTTCTGCAGACGGGCATGGCAGAGGGTCGGGCCGCTGGCACGGTGGGCTTTCAAGCCGACATCCAGAAACGGTCAGTCCGTCACTCAGTTCACTTAATGACTTTTTTAATGTTTCTACACGGTGTGCTGTCATATTAACTGGAGTCATTAAAGTGGAGCAAAGCGGCCTCGTCCGTTAATCAGCACGTCTTCATCAGCAAACTAATGGACACATTTAAAACATGTTAAAGTATAATCCAACAAAGAGACATTGGTGGGTTTTCCATTGTGCGGTCGTTCAGTCAGAGGGAGGTGTGTCCTGCTTTGGGAACACGCAGTTCTTGCACATAGATTATGAAAGAGCGCATCACACACGACTAAAACTCTGATTTGAGCTTTTATAAGCGAGTTTCATCAAGTGCAATTGATGTTTTTGTGCAGATATTAAAGCCTTTAAGCGTGTAGTCCGGTTTTCGGGAATAAATAACGATTCTTCCTAATGGTGACACGTTGTCCCAGGACTTCTTTTTGTGAGTTGGACCCCATGGAGATCAGAACAAAAGTTTCAGCCCTCTTCAGTATGAGAATCATATTGAAAAATCTACTTAAACAATGTATGAAATGTACAAGCAATAGCTCTCTACACCCTTTACACTTGAATCATTATTAAACATTAATTTGCTGATGCATTTGTATTTTAAACCTCACGTTGGAGGGTTGCATGTGAGCTGAAGGGGATTTGAGACTTGATCACTTGTATTTTTAGGACGTTTTCTCTTTTCACGCGTCCTTGCACAGATCATCCTTTACTTTGGGATCCGAGCATGTGGAATTCAGCCTGAGGGCAGACTGCTGCTTTAATTTCCTGTTTAAAAAAAACAACAAAACAAAAGAAACCCTCACTGAGGGTGCAGATGAAATAAATTCTATCTGCCAGACCAAAACTGCATGTGTAACAGCATACCAGTACTGTCCTGGTTGTCCTGGTTGTCCTGCAGGTCTGCTGGTCTCCTCCCCCATTCTGTCTCAGTGAGCATGTGCAGTTGACAGACAGTAGCAGGGGAGTACACAACATACTGGCTACACACATGTGCCACTGCTACCACAGCAGCCATCTTGTGTGCTGTTGGCTGACATGCGTGTCCATTTTTACAGGCTTGAACCCTCAGTGCAGGGATTAACTGATTACTTGTATAAATAACCTGTACTTGGCCTTGTCCCTGCATAGTGCTGCTGTGTCATGGGTATTACAGGCGGGAGGACTTACTGTTACGTTGGCTCAGCATCCACAACAGGATAACATACAGCTCTTGTTTTGGTTTCGTACATAGTTGTATTAATGTATCCCTGGTCATTTTGTGGTAATCCATTTAAATATGTATCTTGAGCCACGTAGCTTAGCTTAGCATAAATGTGGGGTAAACTGCCCAGAGGGTCACAAAATGTGCACATGAGAGTGCACTAAAATGTCGGTACAAAAATGAAGTGTAGAAACGACAGTGGCTAGTTTCCCATTGTTTCGATTCTTTATGTGAAGTTCATCTAAGCAGCTACGTATTTCACAGACACAAAAGAGCAAAATCAAAAGTCTCTGCAAGAAAACAAAATGTATTTTCCAAAATGTCAAACTATTCCATAAATACTAAACTCCTTACATTTTGTCACATTGTTTTCACAGCGCCATTTGAATTTTTATTATAATAGATGGATTATGGGGCGTCGCGGTAGCTCACCTTGTAGAGCTGGTGACCCATGTACCATGACTGACACGGCCATGGGTAAAATCTGACCTGTGGCCCTTTCATCCAGTCTCTCTACCCACTTTCCTGTCTAACTTGAGCTTTTCTTACAGTTGAAGAAAAGACTACATGGGGAGTAGGGATGTAACTCTTCTGAACTGGAGAGGATAAATATTTAGGATTGGTTCTACACCATTACTTGAATTTTTATTTTTATTTTTTTTAATAAGATAAAAAAAAAAACATTCAAGCTGACAGCTTCAGGTTTGAGTGATCAGCTGTTTTCAGTCAGTGATTGATGAAGCGGATTCCAATGTTCTGTAAATGGGTGACCGGTTAAACAACGACTGTCATTCATGTCTCCATATATAGATGCAGGTTGTCAGTGTAAAAGTCACAGATTGAGAACACACATGGAACATGGGGAGGACAAAAAGGGGCGGGGTGTGCTGTACATTGTGTTCTTTACTGCTTCAGAGGGCATATGCAGCTTGCTGAGTAAACTACGTGCATTGTGTGCGTGCGTGCGTGCGTGCGTGCGTGCGTGTGTGTGTATCATGCTAAAGATATCGTATGTACTTTGACTGTGTGCATGCACACACGTTTTGGTGTGTGTGTGAGGTCTAGGTAGGAAGAGATTAGGCTAAGGCAGTGTTTGGGATGCAGGGTGGTTTTATTTATGGCCTCCTCTGTATGCACCACTGGCAATCCTTTAAACACCAGCAAATCTTTTCACATGGCGTACAGGCTGCATCCGGCCACCCTTACCTCTCCACCACAACAACAATATCTTGTTAAGAAGCTTTTGACAGATCCTCAATTTAGTCCCGATATGTGTTGAGGGACTTGTTCATATGAATTCAAGCCCACCAGATCATTTTAAAAGCTGTTTGTTTTTTGATGCAAATCTGAGATCATCGAGCAGGAAGTGTTCGAGTGTTTGTATGCTTGGGATTTAATTAAGGCACTATTCTTTGTTTAGCTTGGCTGCTGCTAAATCTTTCCATCTCCTCAGCTACAAATGACCAGGGCTGTATATGTAACTGGATTAAGGGATGAAGACATCTTGACGCTATCAGAATGCACTGCTCTTTGTGCCAAGTTGTACTTCTGATGGGACCATTTCCTCAAAACACCCACAAATTATCAAAATGTGTCATACTTTATAAATGATTATTATTGATGTTTATTTTAGATTTCATGACACCAAAAAGCAAATGCCTGTCCTGTGTTCAGTCAGTTCAGTGGTTGAATGAAGGCACCAATAACTATCCATCCCAGTCCAAAATTACAATCCATTCTAATTATATAAATGTCAGTAAATGTTGGCTGGAGGTCAGCCTATAATCACATTTCCAAAGCAACCCTGTAACTCTGCCCTCCTGTCTCTCTCAGCAGCTCCAGTGCGACACATGGCCTTCGGGGTTCCTGGTGGCTCCTCCAACATGGCATACTTTGTTCTGTGCGGTGGAGGCCTCACTGCTGCCGTCGTCTATGTGAGTATCCGTGTGTGATTTCTCCATTCCAGCTTTACCTTCTGTTCTGTAGTCGATGGCTTGTGTGTCTGCATTGTAGACCTTTTGTCTATCTGCTGTGTGTAAGTTCAATTTATTCCACATAGTAAAGGACATCAAAAGTCAGAAGTCCGGGACTGTGGGTAATAAAGTAAAATTATTTAAGTCAAAGTATTTTCCATTAATTTATGAATGTATTTTTATACACCATATTAATACAAATTAGTTTTTAACAAATTGTCAGCTGTGGACAGGATGGAAAATGGCTTCCTATATTGTGAGGAAAAAGGGTGAATTTAAAAATGGATTTATTTGTTGACAGGTTTGTATGGAAAACTTCCTGAAAGTTAAAAACCATCAGGAAGCAAACTCCTGTACACCGTCTTTACTTCCATTTAACTTGATTGCTGCAGCTCTTAGATCACAGTGCATTTATCGGTCAGGATGAAGCCTTCTTTCCTGGTGAAGAAGAAATAGTTGTTTGAGTTCATAAAGCTGGACCGTGTGCAGCAGACATCACCACAGCTCAGACACGGGAAGGGACATACTGTAGAAGGGTCTTTGTGCTTTCTACACGCTGCTATTGTCTGGGCAGAGTTGTTTCTGTTTACTGTCAGGCTCTTGACAAAGCAAAGTGTGTGTCAGTTATGTTGGTTCATGTTCATGACAAAATGTCAGTGTAAGGTGGCATTTTGTAACACTTACTGTTTTATACTGTTATCATTTGACATGTGCTGGAATGTAATAAGTACATATCTGCCCTATTTCTCTCAGGCCTACAAGACGGTCAATGGTGATAGTGAGCGCTATGAGGACAGACTCGCCAGCATGGGCTCCACAGCAAAGGGTCAGTATGAGCTTTCAGTAAAATAAACCACAATTTTTTTTTTTTTTTTTGGTATATTTACGAAAGATTCTATCAATTTTGTTGTTGACATGATACGAATTACATATACAAGGGTTGCTAGTGGTTCTGTGAGGCTGTGGCACAGAACAATATCAAGATGCACTCCATAAATTGTCTGGATACAAGCCTGTATCCAGTTTGTTTTAGTTCTGTTTTTAAACAAAGCTAGCTCACTTAAAAAAATAATAAACCACCTTACACACCAATACACAAGACTATTTAAGGCTTTTGTTGAAGCGTTTCATTAAAGATTGATCACAAGATCACTTTTTGCCACTTCACTCAATCTTCTCTTCTTAATATTTCTGAATCTACCAACCTCAAAGGTCAGATAGCCAGGTTTTAATTGGGCAACTATCTTTCTTCTAGATAAGTTGAATGTGTGACATTGATTTAGGGCCTTAATTTGCTCAGTGTATATAAGTACTGATGAACTGAATAAAAAATGGTTCTGAGAACTGAATAAAAAATGGTTCTGAGAACAGAAAGGAGAGGATCTTGCTGTATTTCTGAACTGGTTCTGGCTCCACCCCCCCCAAACCTCAAACATGGTAGAATGATCACTCTCAATAGCTTTAACTTGCCTGTCTGTTTTGATTTTCTGTCTGCAAATTATTTGTCTATTCAGCCAGTTTGAGCCCGGGGAGATCGTGGCACTGTGCCCAGAGCAGCTAACTAGTCTGTAATGGGGACGAGCAGCGGCTGCCACTGGTTCAGTGTACATTCAGCCTGCAAGTGTTGTTTTTAGTCACAAATGCATTATGAAGCTGTGCTCCCTGCAGTGTTGGCCGTTGTTTTGCTTTGGCTTTAAACTTGCCAGTGATCCCATTATGTAATCACGCAAACATTTCCAGGAAAACAAAGTCACAGAAACATCTTGATGCACACGGTGATGGTGATTAAAGTGATTGTGATCAAGGATCATATTGTCCTGACACATTAATCTGAGGACACATCACTGTGTACTCACTCACTCATTGCCGTGCAAGTTTAGGGTTCTTTAGCAGCACAGTCAGGTGGGTCGTTTGTTTGACGTGATAACTAAACTCCATCTCCACATAGGGATAAAGAGAACCTGTTAACATAATGACCTAAATGGATATTAAGCTACTGCGTTGTAATGATGGAATTAAAAGTTGAAGCACACTGTTGGACACAGGACTGCAGGGGTAAACGGCCTGTGGTCCGAACCACAGTGTTTTTCATGTTAACCGTGTCATAGTAATCCATCCAATAGTTGTTGAGATATTAAAGTGTCGGACCAATTGACTGACATCGTCATTTCCAGAGCCATGTTGGCATCATTGCAGTAATGCAGTCATGATTTAGTCTTTTATTCGCATTCAAAGTGATACTGGTTACATCAGTTCCTGCACTTCTATCAGCATTTTAAAAACCATATTTGCCTACTTGATTTTGTAAGTGTATATTCAGTAATGGCACATTTAAAGTAAGATAATCTGTGAAGCTGCACTTTAGCTCAGCTTTTAGCTTGGATTTTGTGCTTGAGCCATACCAAAAAAAAAAAACTGCTTTAGCTCCGAAGTGCTTATTTGTCATTATTAACCCACAGTCATACCACCTATGTACTGAATTATTGCAATTGTCTCATCAGTACCCCTTTTAACTACTGAATTCTATTTTCCACTCCTGTTTCTTTAGTATCGAACTCGTTAAGAATCTGTGTTTGAATCTCATGTAGTCATTGAGACCGAAAAGTTTCGGTGCGGTCAGCAGGTATGTTTGTCACAAGGATGACATGTTGGGATTAAGGATTATCTTTCACCCTACTCATTATGCTGCTTTACCTTTTAGACCTTTAAGACGTCAACTCTTAACCTTTAGCCCTACATTTGTGTCAACCCATAAGTGGCCATAATTTTAGTTTTTGGCACTTTTTTCTTTGGATGATTATTTATTATACATTATATTAAATATTTACCCTTAAAACTGATAACTGTAGCTGTGACCGCACTGATCCTCAGCGATTATTCAAATGTCTAAAACCAAAATAGGCCTAGAAGTCTAAGGTACATTGCACTAGCTGTTTCTTCAGATTTGTGTTGGTTTGTTTTTTCCTGATACACATAACTATGGAGAGAAACAAGTCAAGAAAGGTTGCTGTCAATAATTCTTGTTCCCAACCTCTTAATCTGCAGCACCAGAAGCAGCGGTACCGGAACCAGCGGTACCGGAACCGGCAGCACCAGAAGCGGCAGCACCGGAAGTGGAAGCTCTCACAGCTGAAGCAGAAGCGCCAGAAGCAGCAGCTCCCGCAGCTGAACTCGCCCCAGTGGAGGAGGCAGCACCGGCAATGGAGGTCGTTGCCGAGTCTGCCCCTGCAGAACCAGTAGCGGAGACCGCTGCCGAACCTGTCGTCGAGGCCGCCTCTGAAGAAGCCGCCGCTGTCGCCTCAGAGGTTGTCGTTGCCGAGGCTGCAGCTGAGCCAGCAGTCGCAGAAGAAGCTGAGCCAGCAGTCGCAGAAGAAGCTGCTCCACCTGCAGCGGTTGAGGCGGTTCCAGAAGCTGTGGAAGTCGCTGTGGAAGTCGCTGCCACAGAGGAGACGCCAGCAGAGGCCCCTGTAGCAGAGAGTGCTGGTACGGCAGCAGTAGATGAAGTCCTTCCTGAGGCAGAGACTGGCTCTGCAGCCCCTGAGGCTGAGGCTGCCCCTGAGGCTGAGGTGGCTGCATAAAGCTGTGATGCCTCATAGTTTGCCCAGAAAGGAGGGCTGGGAATTAATTGTGCTGTGTCCCACCTCTCTGGGCCTAGGAAAAAAGGACTCATGAACCCCTGTTTTAATAAAGGGAGCGGGGAACAGCATTTAGGTTTCACTTCTGGTTGGTTAATGAATACCAGTTAGGGGTTCATCAGTCCAGTTTTCAGGTGCCTTCCTTTCCTTAGCTCACCTCACCCCAACCTTCAGACCCAAACCAGAACATTTGGCATTAGGCTGTCTGTTTAGATTCAGTTCAGAAAATTCAGTTTCTTTAGGAATTCTTGTAGCCAGAGCAAATCCAAATGATGGTTTGGCTGCTGTACAGTTAATAGAGGAGTGTTAAACTAGGTGATACAAGTCATGGAGCAGAGTTTGGGACTAATGTTTTCTGTAAAATGTTTAAAAAGTGCCCTTATAGCAGGACAGCCCTGCATTTTCTCCCTTAGGTAAAAATATCAGCATGGTGAATGAATACAGCCCATTTGATTGTGGAAGTTGTTCAGTCTTGTCTCTTTCAATGTCATTGGCACTTGGTCTTCCTCTGCTCAGCAAACGCTTACTTCCAGCTATTGCCATGAATCTTATTTTAGGATTATTAGCAAACAGTAGAAAGATGGAACATGAGGTCTGTGTGCTTCGTTAGTTTTAACGAAGCCACGTTTAATAATGTGAAGTGTGACCAAAAACCAGTTAGCTCCTCTTTTCCTGGCTGCAGGAGTTTTTGTGATTGTAACGTCCTTTTTGCGCATCTCCTCTCAGAGCGAGACAAAGTTGAAATTGCGCTTCTCTTCTTTCTTCTTTTCTACTCATAACAACCCATATTCTTTTTTTTCTTTTCTTGCACATTCAGTTTTATTTTCATTATTACAACCTCTCTACTTACATCTACAGCAGCCTGCGCCCACTCCAGCCATGTACAAGACTTTGTAGTGTTAAACTCACTTCTGCTCTGTCTTTACATTTTAAATGTGACAATTCATTCACCTCTGTCTCTGAGAAGTTGTCATTATGATTAATACAGTTAAGTGTTCAAAGAATAAAACCTCACTGGATCGATTATAAAGATGACGTTTTGCTTTTTTTTTTTTAAAGTACTGTATATAAGATTAAAACTTTTATATTTTTTCCAGTGTTTGCATTTATCAAATTCTGCAGGTTATAGAATAACTGTTTCAGAGTAGGTTGTCTAATCTGTCCGGGCCGTGAGTTTATTCAGCGACTCTTAGCTGCTTGTTTTGAATGTAGAATGTGACACAGTAAATGTTTTTTGTAGATGTAGAAACACCCACTTCCTGTAGAAATTCTCCCTTTCCTGGAGAATCCCTGTGCCACGTTCATGCTCCTGCGCTCTCAAGATGAAGATTGAAACAACCATCTGAAGACTGTTTTTGTTCTCAATACTGCGTTCTTAAAGATACTGCTTGTTTCTCGTTATGATGACCACATTACCACTCTGGCATAAATGTGGTGAGATTTAACTGAAACATAAGCAATCATACAACATAAAAATCTACTCACCTATCCTCTTCTAGGTGTATGTAAAATACTGATCTGCATAAACCTAGTCATAATGTTGCACACCACGTAGAAGGGAACTGCAGGCAGCACTCTAAAATGCAAAAATGTATATTGGCCTTTAATTGTAACAGGTCCAGTTTGAAGCAGTCTCGCAGACTAGTTAAAACTAATCCTAGATTACAATGCTTGTTTTAGGGTGTCCTGGTGGCTCGCCAGAATGGGGTGTTTACAGGCTCATGGGTTGGCTCATGGGTTGGCTCATTGTTGGTGGCAACCCAGGGATGTTACTGTCTAACACATAAATGCCACGCAACAACATTTTTTGAAAATTGTCTTTCTAAGAATGTCCATCGAGGCTGTATCCACGTCTAAACATTACTTAAAGCTTTTGTATTAAATCTTAAAGATGTCAAACAATAGACCTTTTTCATAGTAGCCATTCAAACAAAAAATGGTAAACAGGTGTTACTAATAATACTAATTAAGGTTCTGTTCTGCCAACATGCACGATAGCAGCACCCTGACTCTGTTTGACCTGAATGGAACAGATCCTTAATCAGTATCATCACCTGTGTTTACCCTACTGTTGCATGTTTTCATGCTGCTGTGAAAAAGGCCTATTCTCTCCAACAGTGTTAAGAGGGCTCACCACATATTCTACTATACTCTACCCACAGTAGGAAGTTTTTCAAGAGCCATGTTTCACACCGTTTTCTAAAGTTACACCAGCAGAAGGAGCATGAACTGGGGCAAGTTGTCTCCTGTACAGTATTTCCTGAACCTGAGCTGACTGTAGACCTTTCCGTGATAGACACCCCCTCAAGGTAAGTTCAGTTTATACAAAACCACACAGCAAACCACTATATACTAGAATAAATCTTATATAAATCTAATAAATTTCTGAAGAGCTGCACATGCCTCGTATGTAAAGGTAAATTAGAAAATAGTTAACATGTAATCCAGGTTTTATGTGAGGGAATTCACCAGTACTGTAACACCTTTATTTTTATTATTGGTCAACTTGTCAATTATTTGTTTTGAGCAATTAATTGTGCAGTGCATGAAATGTCAAAAATGACAAGTTTTCAACAGTGTGAAGTGTTCAAACTGTCAAAAACCCAAAGATTCAACTTGATTTAAAAGAAAATCAGCAAATCCTCACATCTCAAAAGCTGGATGGAACAAGAAAATATTTGGCATTTTTGTTTGATTAACTAACTTAAACTAATTAGTCTTTCAAAGAATCAATTGACTGAAATTGTTTCAGAACTCAAATGCACAGTTATGGTTGTTGCACATGGAGCTCCTTTATACTGCTGCTGCAATGTGCAAACTTTTATCTGTAATATATTTCAAATTTCTCTAAGCCACTACTTCCTGTCCTCCTTCTGTCCTTCAGAATCTATGCCAGACCTGCTAACAGCTGTGAAGATTTTGACCGGCTCCACAGTTGAGATTGCAGCAGCCTCTGTTGGTGAGACAAGTCTGGTGGAAGCTGTCCGGAAAATAGAGGAAGATGGAAAAGGTTTGGACTCCTCACTGGAGGTGGTGGAGCCAGAAGTCCTGGAAGCAACCACAGAGGTGGTGGCTAAAGAAGTGACTGAAGAGCCGACTGTTGTAGTGAACGAGGAGGAGCTGAAGTCTGCAGAGGTTGATGCAGAAGATGCAGGAGCTCCACCTGCTGAAGAGGAGACATCTGCTCCTGTAGCAGCAACAGTGGAGGAAGGGGAGGAGGAGGAGGCAGCACTTCCTGAGGAACCTACGACTTCAGCTCCAACAGTGGAGGAGGTGGGTGAGGATGAGGCTGAAGATCAGACTGGAGCTGCTCCAGAGGAGGCCACCACCACTGCTGAAGCAACGGCTCCTGCTGAGACATCAGTGGAGGAGACAGCTGCCGAAGCTCCGGCAGAGGAGAAGGTAGAAGCTGTGGAAACAGACGGGGAAGCTGCAGCAGTTGTGGACACGATTCAGCTGGCAGCGGCCTCCTCTGGGTCAGACCTGGAGGTCCTTTCAGCTTCTGAACCAGAGTCTACAACAGAGGCTCCTGTACATGAGGCCAAGCACTGCCACTCCTGCCACTCTGCTCCATCAGCAGAGGAGGTGGTGCCACCTGTTGCTGAGGGAGCTGAGGATATAACACATGAAGCCAAGGAGGCAGTGTCATTGATGGAAGGACAAAGTAAGAATAGACAGTGTGACGTTTTTAAACACCCCATACCTGCTTTAGTATTATCTATAATGCAACATAATAGCTACACTAAATGTAAAGTTAGTAGTATTATAGTTTAGGGGAATATACCCTTCCCATAGTAAATATGAGTTAAAAAATACAGAAGACCCTCCTTTGGTCTCCCAAAAGAGGTTTGACTACACTCCTTTTAAGCAGAAGGTTACAATTCCCCTTCCCTTTTTCTGCACACCTCATCCTCCCTGGTCATTTTCATACTGTCCCTAAATATTATGTTCATTATCTGCATTCCAAATTTACCTAACCTTGTTTTGAAGATTTAAAGTTTCATCTTGTGTCCACCCGTTAAACAATACTTAAAAGTAAGCTGACTGAGGTAGGTAGGGTAGGGTGAGGAACAGTTGTTCTCAGATCTGAAAGAAAAAATAGTCTGACATCACAAATATTCGTGTGGGCACAGTAAAACTTTCAGATGCTAGATGGCAGCACAAGGAATCTTTGTCAGAGCAGACATACTGACTTGGTAAACACAGGGGCAACTAATAACAATGATTATAGTGTCAGTGTCCTAGTGTTGTGTGTGCTGTGTTACTGACGTGTCTCAATGATACACTTGAATGGAACTGAGCCATCATTAGTGTTATTAGTTCAACCTGTGCTTTTCCTGCAGTGAAAAAGGTCAATGATACGTTTTAACCTGTTTTTTGAAGCTATGATATTAATGTGATGAAACTGTAACTGAATTAATACTGGACATGGATTATATGCTTCAGTATATCAGCTAAAAAAAACCAACCTATTAATCTTTAATAAAAGCTTTAGAGCTGCTAGAGGACACACTGGTTCCATCTCTCCAGAATCAGCGTGGAGGTGGATACTGTCCTTTGTTGTCAGCAGACATTTACCTTTAATGATGAGAGCTTCAGCAAAGACCTCAATTTTTATATTAATGGACCTTTCAAATGAAAAGCTGTCAGCTCCTAAAGACTCTTAATTAGTGGTTTATGAAAGGCAGGTTCACTG
Source organism: Morone saxatilis (assembly GCF_004916995.1). Classification (NCBI taxonomy): domain Eukaryota; kingdom Metazoa; phylum Chordata; class Actinopteri; family Moronidae; genus Morone; species Morone saxatilis. Next base: position 4,911,420 of record NW_023339729.1, read on the forward strand.
AACAGACCACCTCATTAAACCTAAATTAGAAACATAAAGACTGAGCTTCCATCATAAAATGTCAAATACATGTTTTGTTACAATTTTCTGTTAACTGGAGAAGAATAGGATATGTAATTACATGTTACAAAAAAATAAAAGCACCATCAGTACACATGAGTGCATTTTCAAGGGGCTTTCTCAGTAATGGTTATTAGATTACTAGATTAAAATAAATCAAATTAATAACCACTGAGAAAACAATATAATCTCCCCTGTATTTGGCTCTGACCAGATGTATTTCTGCCTATATCCACAGAGCCAAAGATGTCTATCTGGACTGTAAAAAGCTGCTCAGTGATGTAATAGTACAGTTGAGAAGGTAAACAGTTAAAAGCAGCACAGCTAGAAACACAGCTGTCTGTGTAGAACTAGAGACAGTAGAATGGACATCTTTATTCTCCGATAGCCACAGATGGTCAGAATTGATGAGGCCAGTGTGACTTATACACACTATTAGCACACTTTTCTATTCAAATCCTGCTGCCCATGTCCATTCTACTTATTTAAACTCTAGGATCAGTATGTTGCAAAATAACATATTAATATATTCATATTATTATATTAATGTCGTGAATTTCTAGGATACAAAACCAGTGTTGTCCTTTTTTTTTGTTGCAGCCACAGAGACTATGGTGGTGGTGACAGCCCAGTCATGACATGAGAAACAGTGTGCCTTCCTCAACACTCGCTTATCTGTCAACCCAGCCAGGACGACCCATGGAAACACAAGGGCTAGCCACAGGTTTAACTAGCGACTGTGTCCTTTTTAAAATGTTATCACAGAGTTTTTAAAATGTTTCTGACCAATCTCTGTTAGCATTTGTGAAATGATTCCCATTATGTCTCTTGTCCTCTAGATGCCACTGTTGCAAAGCTTTTCATGACCAGTTCAATTGAAGTTTCTTTGAAAGTGTTGTAGTAAGCAGTGGAAATGGTTTGTTGTTACTGTAATGTTGCTTTTCATAGATATTGCCTACTTAGCCTACAAACTGTACCAAGAATTTTAAGTGGGGTGCACCTATGTTTTCTCACGCCATTTCCCACACAATTATAACAGCATGAAGACATACATTTTTTGTCACTTTTGCCATAGTACGAATGCAGATGCAAGACATGTTTAATTTATTGTTTGCTGATTTGAAAGGGAGGCATTCCTAGGAGAAAACATTACAACAATACCAGTGAAAGATATTGCACCAATGCTGATATTTCCGCTGATATCACCAGTATATCCATATTTCGGTGCACATCTATTTTCTATTTTTTAGTGTTGATTGTTGTTGTGTATGATTATATTCAACAGTAACATGCCTCCACTTCTCTAAAAGTTGTAGATGGCTGCTTTGTTTTAACATATTTATAGATTTACTGCATAAATGATCATATATTAACTATATATTATATTAATATATTTAAATAGTTAATATACCGGTTTTATATAGTTCATTTCGATGTCTGTGTTATCATGATAATGTGCTCACATAGACACTTTAAATAAAGTGATATACAAACAATTTCACCTACCTTAATTATTCTTGTGTTAACCAGTTATTAATTCACTGTCCTATAGTGGATGTCCACTTGAGGGAGACAGATGACTCTTATTTAATCATTTGTCTAAGTTTATAGATTTTTAGGAGCTTTATTAGAATAACTTGTGACCATCATGACATCATCTTTGTTTCCACCAGGCAAAGAGAAGCAAGAAAAAAGATTCCTTAATAAAACCAACACATTATGTATCCTCTGTTTACAGCGGGTGGGTCAGGAAATGTTTTTTAGTTGAAACAAATAAAAACTCTCGCTAATGAAGCAGTGAAATGGATGCTCTCGTGAGCTCGGATTGTTTATGGTACGGCGTGACGTCACGAGTGTAATTTGCCTGAACCAGCGGAGAGTGACTGACAGCACACTGTCTCCTCCCGTCTCCTCCCGTCTCTGTCCACTCACTGTCCCACATGAAACGCCAAAGGGCACCGAGCTCTTTGAACTCTTCTGTCCGGAGACCATGAACACAAACAGCTAACGTTCACGGTGGGTTAGCTAGCAGTAAGCAGCGGGACTCCTCCGCCTGTCAACAACAACAACAACAACAGCAGCAGCAGCGGTATCAGAGCCGTCCAGAGGGGAGGTTACTGTATGTGTATGTCTCTCTCTCTCT
>NW_023339729.1:4913722-4928651 GCF_004916995.1 Morone saxatilis
ACACACACACACACACAGAGCCAACTCTCAGTAGCCAGCCAGCTAACGTCAAGTTTGTGCCCGGTCACTAAGTTGGTCTGCAGCAGGAAGAATTTCACGGTAAGTGCGCTGCGCTGACGTTAGCCAGCGTTAGCCACATGGTTTGTTGTTGTTTGTTTTTCTGTCAGCGTGTTTGTGCCACAGTGCTAGCTAACTCAGGTAGCTAACGTTAGCTAAGTTTCAAGAACACTTACGGGTCTTGAAATGCGTTTTATTACCAGCGCGGCATACTAATTAAAAATAACTATATGTAAATGATACAAGAGCTGGCTAATAATTCATTGATGGGGTTAGCTGCTGCACTGAAGAGCAAAGGTATCATTGCAACAGTGAATGACTCACTGCATGCCTGACATCCTTTGACATTTGCAAGCATTGCAAACAGCCAACTGTGTGATGTAGGCGGGGGTTAGTGATCCTAATGAACTGAGACTCCGGAGCTAACCTCGCTGCTTTGTATGTCACATTTATTGCCACAAACACACAAGACCTGTGTCCACACACTGCCACTGTATTGGCTTTGTAGGAGAGCAAGTGTCTGTTCTTGTACCTGCAGTGTGAGGTAGCATCAGGTGGTGATGAGCAGGCCACTGATGGTAGGACTTCATTGGCAGCTTATTACAGTGTGCCATTGCTTGTTGAAAAGAAATAATAGATGATAATGGATTTACTTCCCTTGCTGACCTTATGACATATAATTATATCATTTCATTTATTTTAGAATTTCTTTTCCTGTTAACTATAATTCTTTAGTACACAAAATGTCAAAAATTGCTTTTGTGGTCCACTGAAAGCAAGACATTATATAGATAGATATTCAATGATATGTGACTTAAATTATGAATCAGTTCTTAAAATGTTGTCAATCAGCAAAGCATATAAGCAAGTAATTGTTTAAAAGGCTAAATAAAACTTCCAAACTGTGTTTTTGGTGGATTAGAAACCACAAAATAATAGTTTCCCCCACAACTTCTTCAACACTGCCTTTTTCCTCTGTACCTATCTTTTAAGACACTGTAAACAAGCCTCATCTAATTTCATAGTGTAGCACAGCACAGTATTGTGTTTTAGGTCACTGGTCTGCCGGCATGCTTTAGTGGCTGCTGGTATTGAACGTTTTGTTTGCGTGGTGTAGTAGTGTTCAGTTCTCAGAGGCCAGAAGTCTGGGCCAGAAGTGAGCTGTCCTCAAGTTCCTGTGCTTTGTGCTGGTAAATGATTGACCCAGCCTGCTTATTGCTCTGCCCGTATATCCTGCAGCCTCAGCTAACAGTTGAACTGCTGTCTGAAGGTTTCCACTGGGCAGCCACAGTCGCACCTGAACGTTCTGTAATGGGGCTAAATTATGAGAAGCCTGTCGAGAAAAGTCCAGATACAGACGAATTTATAACTCATCTTGGTCATTTTCGTGTTTCATGTCTTTATTTGGACATCCTGTTGGTTCCATTGGAATTTCTGCATATGGTTTAAAATACGACCAGCTCTGTAATACTAAGATCGTTTAAGCTTATAACATTCACAAATGGTAATCGCACAACATGTGTTAGGAGTTTTGAATGACATAGGCACTTAGTAGAAGAAGTAGTAGACCAAAATAAACTATAACAGTTGGTCCCATTATGCCAAATATACCACCATATCACCACTACTGAGGTTTCATGTTACATGCATGTCATGTGGGAATAGCAAAGCAACTTGCTTGTAATATCACCAGGCAACGATTCATCTTTTCCAACTACTTAATTAGAGTTTCATTAGTTGTCAGTTCATTCATTTATTATTCTTTTGATGAATGGACTAGAATCAGTCTGATGCTGATTGCAGTTTCCACAGTCTACAGTGATGTTTTTAAATTGTTTGTCTGACCAACTGTCCGAAACCCAAAAGATAGTCAATGTGCAGTGACATCAAACAGAAATAGAAAAATCCTCACGTAAATGATGAATCCAATATCAAATTAGTTAATTGACGCTTGTTTCAGCACTAAATGTAATATAAAACGCCCTTTTTGCCAAACTTGCACATTTTCTGTTTCAGTTATAACTATCTGAATGACCTGCCATGGCTAAAGATGTGATCTAGCACATTTTATACTGTTGTATTATATTATTTCATTTAATTGTGTTTCAGATTACTTGTTGACATATGTTTTTCACTTACGTTTTACCACACACAAAAAAAAAGCTTGATAATGATCGTTTCCCCCAGCCCTCTTTAATGTGTCAGTGTTGAGATATCAGGCAAGACTGTCATTTGCATTTTAGAACAAACTGAAGGTTTGAGGCTCATTTGGACACCACATGCTAATAAACCTGTATTGTAAATTGAGCAAAGGGAATGTATGACCCAAAAATGCTAACTGACACAAGGGCTATTTTTCTAGTCATTGAAGGTTTAAATGTGACACTACTACACTGCAGAGAGTTTATAACCCAACTTTATGACTGCGTCATTGTAGCAACTGAGTTATAGTGGAACTAGTGTGTGTGTGTGTGTGTGTGTGGGTTGGGTGTGGATGTCAAGTAAATCCTGAGTTTATACTTGCCATGTATGTGGACGTTGTGTCATCACTGTGTGTGTGTGTGTGAGTATGGTAGAGGGCAGGGCACAAGGCAGGGCGTTGTATCTCTACCAACAGCCCCAGTTACTTGGAACAAAAGCTCTGTTGTTGAAAGATCATGTGACTGTGTGTGTGTGCGCGCGTGTGTGCGTGCGTGTTCCACCCTTGTCATGTGATCTGAGCTCAGGGCAGGGTCTGAGAAGTGCTGAGTAGCTCTGAGAGGTTCCTTCCATCCAGGGAACAGGCAGAGAGAGACAGCGAGCATGCAGGCGGAGAGAGGAGGTGAACTGCCAGGCAGATGGATGGACGGATGGATGTTGGACAGAGAAGAGGTGTGGGAGAGAGACAGACAAAGATACAGAAAACGTCCTGTTGCTCTCGCTTACCATGGCAAGACAGCACCAGCCTTATTCTTTCATCCTGCTTCTCGTCTCTCTGTGGATTTTGAAGCAGCAGCCAAGTAAAGATGCAAGCCTGCGTTTTGAATCGCATCAACTTTTCTGTGGCAAGGCAAGTTCAGACTTTCTTTTCCTTTTAGTTGGACGTGTTTGTTGGGATCACGTGGTGGGAAAGTTGGCCTGTCAGGATGACTCTGCTGTATCTTGTGAAGTCTCCAGACTACCACTGACTCACCATGAATCAGAAAAATATTTGCAAAAGAATCGAGCAACTCGCTCCCCTCACCCCTGAATTTGAGGCATTCACATTAAGACATGTAGCTCTAGCTGTTATACACAATGGCTCTCATTTCATATTTCAATTCTTAGAATACCAGCATGATTAGTCAGGAGTGAAAAGGTCACGCTGGCTGCTTTTAACCTTTAAAATGATTCATTTCTTTGCTTGTAATGTGACAGGTATCTGCTGGTAGTTTCTGAATGAAAGTAGTTTGCTGAAATGGTAATAATGCAGGCTCTTTTACTCCTTTACTCCTTTCCACCTCCGTTTGAGCTGAGTAGCGATAAGGCAGCCACGTGTTCGTAGGCGTCCAGCAGGTCCTGTAATACTTGTTTGAGTCAATGAAACCTGCTTGAGAGACTCTTAACAGATCAGTGTATTTGCTTTTGTGTGTGTGATTGAATGTGTGTGCATGGGATTAACCCACTCTGGGCCTGCAGCATGCATGTTTCATAGTCCGGGTCTGTATTTCTCCACCTAGATAAATGTTTTCAGTATCTTAGTTGGGTGAAAATATAGACAGGATAGAGAGGAAACAACAACAGAACAAATCTCATCTAAAATCACGGCATTCAAGAGAGGAATGCAATGAGAGGTTATTGCCCAGGCTGGTCCATACTGACGTATGCTGTCATTGTAGTGCCAGATCATTCTGTTGACCGAGTGAAAACATACATGCACCACATACAGGACTCTGCACTTTGAGCCTTTTTTCCACTCAATGTCTTTCTAAATGACATTATAACGAAATGAGTGAGATAGGCTCGATAGATTACCAAAACCCAGTGTGTCACAATCCCCAGCTCTTCCGTGAACTTGCAGAATGACCTCTGTCAGTTTAACAGCAAAATAACGGCACATGGTGCAACACATGTACACACCTTTCTTTGGTTATCCTGTTTCTGTGCCAGAGAGCAGTATTACAACATGTCTGCACGTTGTTAAAAAGTCTAAAATCCAATACGCTGAATTTTAGGCCTTAAAATGTCTTTAAAATCATCAGTTAAATTAATGTTACTTGTATAAAGTTGAATTTTTTCAATCTGTCTGTATTTTTGGGAAACGTGTATTGCTCCATGCTGTAACAACTACAAAACAAAACTGACATGGAACCAATAAAGATTTCCCTTAATATCCTTTGTACTTTTTTTTGCCAGTGTGGACGTGAAACAGGTGTTAAATTGCATTCATAATGGTCTTAAAAAGCCTCACATCAAACCTGAGGAAACCTGCAGAAAGCCTGTATGAACTGAGAATTAAAATGGACCACCGCACACTGAAATGAGTTCACTGTGACTTTATTAGGAACGAACAAAGTGCTTCGCCTCTAGCTCAGCCTTGATGATGTTCCTGCAACCTCCCAGCACCTGATGGCTGATGGCTGTGCACGGGGAGTTCCTGCTTTAATATCAGAAAATAAAACTGGTAGCATAAAGGGGCTGTGCCCTCTCTCCTGATTTCCTGGGACTCAGGACTCACCAGTTAGATGCTTTTGTGAGACCTGTGGATGCGTCTCATGGTGGTTGAACCCCTGCATGCGTACTGCAAGTCTGAACTAACCTAGCCCCTCCAAGACAGAACATACAGCGCTGTAGATGAATATCTGCTGTATGCTGTTGAATAATTGAACAGAGGATTTCCATCTGAGCTGATATCATGTTGGTCTCAGTAGTGGAGGAAACACCAGCACTGCATCGCTCATTCATTATAGAGCAGTTAGAGGAACTGAGCACGTCCTCATAGACACCATGTTAGAGGATGTATGGTTTGTCATGCATGAATTAACATTGTGTTAACATTTTGCACTGAAAAATGTGGAAAAATTGAAGTGTCGTTGAGTTATTTTTTAGCTAATCCTTTTCTTTGTGTGTGCAGAAGAATTTGAAGAATTTTGCCCAGGATTATCTTTAAGCAGAGGGTGGGCTCCCTTGGCTGTATAAGAGGGTAGATGTGCTGTTGTCAGTTAGGAGAATAGTTTGTTCTGTTTTTGACCTTGTTTATGTTGAAAATAAAGTGTCAAAGTGTCATCCAAACACATCTGTTGATGTGCACGTAGCTGTTTTGAATGGTGGCCTGTAAAAGAAACACTTTCAGTTCTCAGTTTCATTTCTAGCACATGTTGATTTTGCTGGATGAAATGTAGAACTGTAGCTAGTAGATTTTATCAGCTATAGCTAGCTAGCTAATTAAGGTAATGTTAGCTCCTAAAGTGGATTAAAAACGTCTCTGGCTGACTTTTTAATCAGGCAATTGAAAGCTACACAAGCAAAAGTCAACATCCTCACCAGTTGATGATTCATGTAAAAGACATGGAAATAAAGACAGGATAGAGGAAGTATTGTAAGTATTGTAAGGAAAAATGTAAGACCTTATTTTATTTTATTCTAATATAACACTGTGGGGTTACTTTACATACTTGAACAAGTGAGACAGGTTAGATTTTACGCTTTATAGTTTGTATTTTCTGTTGAAAGACTAATGAATGTGTTTCAAATGCCAGATTTGGATGGAGTGGCTGCAGTGTAAGTCCAGAAAAGAGAAAGACAGATCTGTTAATGCTACCTTAAACTCTGATCTAGTAGCATCAAGGGTCGGCTCCCACAGCGAGGATGTTCTATTCTGGTCTGAACGGGGCTTTTTTTTAACATAACCTGTAACCCCACTAAACAATGTAGCATGAAATGCTCCTTGGCCTTGGAGGGGGGGGGTTGAAGTTTACTGACACCTTAAGTTGCTGTTACTCTTACTTTTTTGTTCCCTTTGGAAGCTACACAACTGACCAGTGTGTGAAGAATACCACAAATCCCAAGTCAGCCCTTTAAAATCTGTGTAAAGAGTAGGTGTAGCATCAGCTTACACAAATTCATGCAGTTTGTGTATCTATCTGCCTCTCCATGCTCCTGCCTTCCCTTTGTCTTATATCCTATTGTCGCCCCGCAGAGCAGCACAGAACAGGAACCGAGGGCCCTGAGGTTCTTAGCAACTGTTACCATGGTTCCAGTGTGCCCTGCCTAGATCTTCCACTGGACACTGTGTGCGTGTTTGAAGGGCTGACTTGGCTTCCTGTCAGTGCATCTCTTCCTGTAATAGCAGACAGGCACTTCCTGTAAGCCACAGCCAGAAGCAAAGAGATGAAAGAGATACCGAGATCTCAGCCTTTAATGAGGTCTTGGTCTACAGTTGGAGGAAGGTGTTGTTGCATTTCAGCCAGGTGATTTTTATTTTGGAAAGAATTGTTCAGGTCATTAAGTGTGAGCAGTCAGGATATGGCAGTGCTCCAGGAAACTTTCATTTATTTATTTTTTAGTGAAGCAACTTTTTAATGAAGGTTTTGGGAAATACCGAAAGTTAGATGAAGAGATTGATTTTGCTCTCATGTCTGCACAGTGAATATAAAGCAGCAGCCAGTTAGCTTTGCCTAACATAAAGACTGACAACAGGGAAACAGCTTGTATGGCTCTGTCCAAAGATAACAAAATCCACCTATCAGCAACCCTAATGCTCACTAAACATTGGCAAGAAAGCATATTTTTCAAAAACGTCCCCACAGGAATATTTTCAAAGCAGTGGGTCGTCTAGACAACAATTGATTCATCATTTTAAACAAGGGCACAGCACAGGCCTGGCACTGGGGAAAAGGCAGACTTCTGTCATCATCAAACTTACTTTTGACACAATATGGTCTTATGCTATTGATGCATCACAGACTTTATTGTGTTGAACAAAGTTTTGTTTACCAAGTCTTCTCTCTCTTCTCTCCCCAGGGTCCTTTGTTCAGCAAACTGGTGGGGGGCCACCAGACGGAGGTGCTGAGGGGAACCACTGGCTGTGACTGCTGATCCCAGAGGAGCATGAGTCATGACCTCAGTGGTACTGGTCGACACTGGTGGGACGGTGGTGGAGTATGTCACAGCCGAAGAGGACCCCCAGCAGGTGGAGTGGAGACACAATCTTTTCTACTTTCTGTTTTATTCTCTCATGGAAAACCTGTTTTTACTGTCTCGCTTTCTTCTGTCTCTCAATCCCTTTGCCCTGCAGGAGGGAGAGTGCGAGGTGGACGAGGATCTTGAAGGAGAGGTAGAAGGTGAGTGTGAAGCTGAGGAGGCCTATGAAGAAGTACAGGACAGGGAGGAGGCTCAGGACTACCCGGCAGTCATAGTAGAGGAAGTACCCGGCGCCAGCCTGGCCGAGGAGCGAGGTTACTCAGCCCAGGTGTTGGTGTACGAGGACGAGGCCTACCTGATGCAGGAAGTGGGAGATGAGCAGGAAGTGGAGACAGAAGGGGAGGCAGGTGAGACATACCCATATTTATCAGAAATTGGCTCATAATCCTCCTATTGGTGCTCTAGGTTAGTGCAACAGATGACTATCACATAAAACACTTACAAAGCTCGGTCGCTCAGAAACCTGTTTGACCCGAGGTGTTTGACTTGTGTTTCATTTCTGTATCTTGTTACCACTGCTGATACACAGTTCCCATTTCCTCTGGGTCACTAAGGTGTTATATTATTGGAAAAAGTGAGGAATTTTCCCTGCTGTCACCTGCTGCTGAACTGTTCACATTTTGGATATGGCTGCATGTTTCAGAAACAAGACATTGGTTCTGGACATTTACTTCAATTTTTATTTTTCTACAGTTGTAACGATTTACAGATTTTCAACTGTAGCCAGAGCTGTTGACTAATAGTGTCATAGTGCTGAATCCATCAAATCAAAATGCTTTGATTCATATTGTACCTTAAAATGTTGATGATCTGCTATGTTCCTCTCTTCTCCCCTGACTTTAAAACTTCTCAAGCTTCTGGTATATTAGGTTAGGTTAGAGTGTGTATTTAGTGTTTTATAGAAAATGTTGCTTTTGTTTGTTGTGGTTGTGCTGAAATGGGACATATTTGTCATATGATTTTGCTGTCAGTGACAGTCTGGTGAAGTAGGATGTGATGGTTACAGGCCTCTGTGTTCACACACTGCCACCTTGTGGATATTTTTTGGACAGTAACTATTTCATGACCAGCTCAGGTACCCAGTATTATCTTTAATAAACCATTAATTCCTTATCAATGTGACTAGAGTCTAGTCCAATCCAGTGTTCGTAAGTATAAAACAGACTGAAAGACTGAGTGTGTTAATATTATTTTGAACTTATAAAAGCTTCATTCATTCGTACTGTCTGAGATTACATCTCTAAACTCCATTTTCACATAGCAGCATCAAAAATACGTTATAATTAACATGAAATGTTTTGCATCACTGCATATCTTTGCCAATTTTACACATTCAGTCAGCTTGGAGGTCATAATTATTAAAAATACATATATTGTACAGTTTACTGTATTTTTTGGGGGGAGGGGATTTTATTGCCTTTAATTGATAGTGACAGCTGAAGAGTGAAAGGAAAGGGGAGAGAGAGGGGTGATGACACGCAGCAAAGGGTCACAGGTCGGATTTGAACCCTGGGCTCAAGATTCATTTGTTAGAGTAAAACTGAAAAATGTAATGGCACTGTGTACCTACCACCATGGGTGACCCTCAGCTGAAGAAACTAGTGTTCAAAAAACCCTTACCTTTAGATACATAATTGTTGTCTCTTTGTGTAATTCATTAGTTTGTGTCTGTTTAATCTCTTAGACAAACAACAACAAAAGAAAATCAATTCAATTCAATCAATTGAAAAAAGTTTGAAAATGCTGTAGATACAGATACTTATAGGTCAACAAAAATCTTTGCAAGCTGCAAAAACTGCAAGCTGTAAGTGTAGTAGAAAACTATAGTTATTATTATTTATTTAAGAGTTTGGGTCGTGTCTTTTGATTCATGATGTTGCCTCAACCGTTAAATTATTTTTGACACAGTTTGAGCAAAACTAAAGAATATTTTGTACATGTAATTTTTAATGGTTATTTGCACTTTATTAGTTATTTGGTTAATGATAATATTTGAATGTACATAATGTATATGTTATCTTGCAAAATGTACAGTATATTCCTCACATGCAATTAACTATTGCAAAAGTATCTATTTCAATCATGGAATTGATAATAGCCTCCTAATAGATTAATCAGTGTGTTGGAGTGTATTTGTCTTGTACAAAGAAATCTTTGTTAAAACAACAAAATACATGTTGTGAAGTAATTCTAATCCATAGTATAAGCACAGCAACAAACTATGCAATCACTACAAAACGCTCATTGTTTTGAACTAGGTAGGTAAAAGTAGGTTAGATAGTCTTGTTGAAGTGTACAATTCTTAGCTGTCAATTCACTGTTCAAACTGCACGTTTGTTCTGAAATAGTTGAGTTTGTTTGTCCAGTGAGTTTATTTAAAAACGGTTATCACAGTACAGCTTTATTTGACGTAGTCACTACGCAAGTGAGGGAGGGCGATGGAAGGATTTCCTGTGTCGGCGGCGGAGGGATACTCTCCTGGCCCTGTAATGTGTCTCGTTGCATTCGAGGAGATTTCCCTTTAGCGGCGGAGTGATACGAGCTAGTAGCTTCCTATACAATTCAGTGAGAAGTCAATGTGAATCTGCAGCAAGGGGAAACATGGCGACTTCACAGCATGAGGGGCACGCAAACCAGCTCGATCTACTCATCAGAGCTGGTAACGTATCTTTACGTCGCTACAGCCTCGACCCGGGAGCTAACGCTAACGCACGGCTTGTGTTTTGAGGCTCGACCGCTGCGCCTCAGTGCGCTGAGCAGTGTGCTGAAGTAATGGAGGGCAATCAGGAAGTGATCACCTTGGTAGCAACCTGCATGGCGTTGCTACACGGTTTATCAAAGCCGGTTTAAGAGGCGAAAAACTGCCGCAGGGCTCGCCAGTGTGCACAGACGCATAGTTACCTGCACAAGGTGTGTTTTGCATGTTGGAGCAGATTTTTCTCTCCGCGGGGTGATGAAGAATAACGGTTCGCAGATCGGCGCTGCACAACCAGGAAGTGTAAAGATGTTGTCTTTCCTACGTCTTTGCCACGCTGTCTGAGTCGGAAGGACATGTGGGTTTATTTTTACTGGCGTGAATGTGGTACACGGTGTTAGATATCAGCGCTTTATTATTATCATTTGGTAGTATTTAACCGTGATTGGCTTTCGATTGTTCCGTTAGTGGGATTTATGTACAGTCTTCACACATTGTCCCCGGATAACAGTGGACATAAACAGTAATGAGCAATGTATGATATTAGTGGTGAGCACATTTCACACGTTTGCAGTGGCAGCTGTTGTGATATTCAGTGTGTGCTCTGGCTGAAGCTGTGGGTGAAGCTGTGGGTGAAGCGTGGGACGGCCTGGCTCACTCGCTTTCTTCCCTGTACTTGTTTCAGGTGCGGCTCAGTCTTCGACCTCGCAGAGCTGAACACACACATTCTGTGAGATTTCAGTCGCTTGGTAACCGAGCCCGGTGATTAACCATAGGTTTTTAAAACACCGCGTCGTTTTCGTGTTTAACCGCACATTTCAAAGTATTTTTGTCCCGTATCGATGGCGGAAGCATTGTGTATGTGAGGGGGCGGGGCGTGTCGTTGATCGACTTGCCTGTTAGTCCAATAGCGTGCGCGCAGCTTTAGAACGTCAGCAGGAGGCCAATCAGATTTAACGGGGGGCGGGCTCTTCATACAAGAAGGAGCCAATAGGAGGTGAGGCGGGTGTTGAGTGACAAGAGGATTTGTGAGCTTCTTCGAAGAGAACTGGAGGGAAAGGATGAGGACTGTAAACACGGAAGTTATCGGACGCAGCACTACTTTTTGTCGGACTTGCTGCAATTCTTGGCGCCGTTACACTTTATTATAGCTTCATAATAGGGATTTTCCTCACATATAAAAATATTCTAATACTTTTATTATATGCCACCCACACATAATGCACATTTGATACAAAATTGTCAATGTTTTGTAATCTACTATTTCTCAATAATTAAGCATACATCAAAATCCTAACATTCTAGACAGACTAGAAATGGCCAAAGTATCTCTATGTGGTTATGTAAGTCAAGCCAAGCCGTGGCTCTCTGACCTCACTTTTTGGTGGTCTCTGCTGTGATATCTACCAGCATGTCCTGTTTGTTTATAAGAGTGAGTGAACAGTGGACAATCTAAAGATAGCCCATTTCTCTCCTGTGCCTGTTGCCTCAGTGAGATAGCCAAACATGGACAGGGTGTAACGCCATCTCGTGTTTCCCACCACTGATTGACACCAACAGCAGGTGCCCTGGGTCCCTTGTCAGGGTCCCAAATGGGGCCATGTACCACTTCTTTTACAACAGACTGAATCCCATTTTTGTTTTAAACAGCACTGTGTCTTTTGGTGCCATGTCTTGCCATAGTTGAGATAGTAAATCAAGACTGTTTATTCTAGCTGCCTGTCAGTGCCATTTCTGCATGCTGGTTTTGGAAGGTGGCTTTATGTGTAGTTCTGTACTTGACCTCCCTGAACCTTTCCTCCTGTCACCCTTCTGCATGCTGAAACAGTACGGTATCTGGTATGCAACTTCACACAAAACGCAATAGTGCAATTGGTGTGAAAACACTGTCATGATAACTAGTTGCCAAAGAGGCACATAATGAAGACATTTCCTGCTGTCAAGGTTTCACTTTACATTAAGTCATACTGTGTCTGGATCAGAGTGAATCTGTCCACTGAAATTGTCATATCAGTGTTGTAAAAGCAATTTGGCTTTTCACTAGGGGGCGCCATATAGTTGCATTTTATGTGCAGCACTGTGTTAATAGTGTGATAGATGTGACAGTTGGCAGTACTACTATGGGAAAGCAAGGTGTTGATCCTCTGTGTGGATTTATTCAGTGTAAAACAGGCTGAGCTCAACCAGTAGCTTTATTTTTGCTAAACTATTTTCTTATCGTCTCTGTGTTTTCAGTGGAGGCCTCTGTCCATGGCACCAGTATCCACTGCTCTGACAAGACCTTTGAGGCTGCTGAGGCTCTGCTACGCATGGACTCACCTTCCAGCCTCAGAGAAGACCGTAGCCCAGGTAACACACACACACACACACACACACAAACATAGTTATTTACACAATTTAGAAAAGATTACAATTCAAACTGATAATTTCATCACATAATTATATTCATCTTTATGTGGTTTGTCAAAGACATTTCTCGGCTGTTATCTTTGCTGTAGTTTGAACAAAGCATGCATTCAAGGTTAAATAGTTCCTAAAGCTCCAAAATATAGTTTTAGGGAGGTTTCACAGCCCCTACAGTTTTCCTAACCTTTAGAACGAACCCAGCACTGTAAGCATTTGTTAAACACGTAGATTGTTGGTACTGTAAACTTGGTGAAAAGAACCAAGATTATGAAATAAACATTTTTGAACTTTTCTTTTCCCACAAGGAGCTTTAACCTTTTTAGCAATAAGAAAGTGCAGTTGTGAATTTCTCATCAACCAAATGGTTAGTAAAACTTCATAACGCAGCTTCAAGTCTCACTCTTCCCTCTGTAATTTCCTCCATCCAGAAGCCTTTATTCCACCTTACGTAGCGACACCAGACTTCATTCACGCTGCCATGCGTCCTGAGATGATTGCAGAGACAGAGGTGGAGATATCGACAGAGGAGTGCTGCGACGACGAAGATGAGGAGATGGTCACCCTACTGGAGGAGCCAGAACCAGAGCCCGGCCACGAGCCTGTCAGGAAGAGGAGAGGTAGACAAAAAGAGCTTGGTTGTGTTTTGTGTTAACACAGAATTCACTGAAGTGAGAGAACCCTCAGTAGTCCAAAACTGCAGAAAAACTATATTTCCATGCAGTTGTTGACCCACTATTGGCTCCATATGTGGAGTGTGGGGAGTTGAGCTTTGGAAAATGGAGGAATTGTGTTTTGGAAAACCAAGTTTTAAATGGAAAACATCTGGCTGCTCTGTGATTAACCTTACCCCACAAGCCAGGCCGCAAACCTCAAACCTCGAGTTACACTGTTAATTACAGTTATTGAGTTTATCCAAGAGCACCATCTAGTGGTAGGCCCTTACTGTGGGTCCAAATCCAACCTCACAACTCTGTGATTGAAGCAAATGATTAAATCCTATTTTAAATTCTTCCTTTTTATAGCTGGACGGAAGCCAAAAACGCATCAGTCAGCTATTTCCAACGGTTCACCGGACCTCGGCATCAAGAAGAAACCAAGAGAAGGGAAAGGTACCTAACAGTACAAATGTTACTGGTTCTGATAAACGTAGATGTATACGTAAACCTGGTGCCATTTGAAAGTGTAACGCAAAGATAAAGGTGGGTCATTTGTTTGATTCCCAGCTGGGAGCACCACCTACCTGTGGGAGTTCCTCTTGGACCTCCTCCAGGACAAGAACACTTGTCCCAGGTACATCAAGTGGACCCAGAGGGAGAAGGGCATCTTCAAACTGGTCGACTCAAAGGCTGTGTCCAAGCTGTGGGGCAAACACAAGAACAAGCCAGACATGAACTATGAGACAATGGGACGGGCACTTCGGTGAGGACTTTGTTGGTGTGTGTGTGTGTGTGTGTGTGTGTGTGTGTGTGTGTGTGTGTGTATATGAGGGGAGATGTTGGATAGCTTTTTCATATTTGTGATTTTGGGAAGCAGCATCATAACTCCCGGTAATCCCCTTTCCTCAGATATTACTACCAGCGCGGCATCCTCGCCAAGGTAGAAGGCCAGCGGCTGGTTTACCAGTTTAAAGAGATGCCCAAAAACATAGTCATCATTGACGACGACAAGGCAGAAATGCCCGGCCCTGACGACCTGATCGACTCGGAGGCTGTCGCATCCTACGAGCGCGTGCTGCCCTTGCCCGACATGCTGCAGCAGGCGACCGAGCTGTCGTCCTCCAAGAAGCCCAACATCCTGCGGGGCGGGAACAGGGCCCACGTGGTCCAAGCTCCTGTCGCCACGGGCAGCAAGGCACTGGCGGGAGGTGGTGCATCGGTGGCGGCGGGGGTACCAAGGATAGTGACCGTTTCAACCGCACCAGATGGGAGTCAGACCCAGCAGTCTCACGCGGCCATCATCTCCAACGCCACTGGGCCCAGGTTAGACAAGGTTTTACATTAAAGGGTGTGTCATTAGCGGGCTAATGCAAATGTTGAACATCTCTCCCCCAACAGTAAGTATTGACCCTCTGTGCTGTCTTATGTTTCGTGTACAGGACGGTGCGGGTCGCTATGCAGGTGCCCGTAGTCATGACAACATCGCTGGGTCAGAAGATCTCCACCGTTGCTGTGCAGCAGCCGGCAGGAACGACGGGGGCAGCCGGCCACACCACCCTCCTCACCAACACATCTGCTCTAGGGGCCGTTGCTGGTAACACCAACTCGCAGCAGAAGGTGTGTGTACGTGGAAACTCATTCAGTGTGTTTGTGCGTATTATATCAGGGCATCTGCAGCAGCTAGGACGCTTTGTCGTCTCATAATGTGAAAAAATCTAAAGGAACATTTGAATTTATCATTTTTAATGAAGCCTTCAGTCCATTTTCTGCTGCTTCTCTGGGTCCAGGTTGCATTAATTTAACAAATTATATCAATAGGAATTACTGTTATATACTGCCGTGCAGCACAGTTTTTTAATATAGTAAGAAATAATTCTAGACTCATACCGTCCCTCCTGGTTTCCGATTCATACTTTGCCCGTTGTGATCATGAATTGCACTCCATGTGGTATTA
>NW_023339729.1:4928751-4935887 GCF_004916995.1 Morone saxatilis
TTGGGGGGCCCCCTGACGGTCCGGGCCCTGGCACCTGTCAACGTCGCCCCGGGAACCCAAGTGATGAGACTCACCGTACCGACGCAGACGCAACAACAGACTCTGGTGGTGTCACAGCCGGGTAGCGGGACGGGGGTTGTAACGGTATCGACAGCCAATCAGACGGTGATGGCACAGCCTCGGATCATAAGCGGCGTCATTAACGGTTCGGAGCTGGTGATAGGAGCACCAGCAAGCGGAGCGGTCGCGGTGGAGAAGCTGAAGGCCGCGGGGGTCCAGGTCCAAGCTGTGCAAGTGCCAGTGGCAGTCGCAGTCCAGCAAAACCAGATGAATCCCAAAACATCAGAGGCTGTGGACGCCGAGGTGGTTATCAAACTGGAAACACCCGACATGACGATAAAGACGGAAGAGCCAGAGTGTTGAAATGCACCAGTCTACCGATATCCATCTTTTCCTTCTGTCAGAGAGGGTTCGTTTGTACATGTCTGACGTAATTTTTACTCTTGTAATAACCAGCAGCAGTCTGTGAGACTTTAAAGACTCCTGAAGGCCTGTTTTTAGTCCTGAACCTGTCCTCACATCTTCCCCTGTTGCTGCCTAGAACTTTACTGAACTAAGCCGGTCTCCCTCAGAACCACACTGAAACCTCTGAGTGTCATGTACAGGGTTCAAACACAGACTTTAAAGGAACTTGTTGGGAAAGGTAAAGGGACCAACCTTGATCACTACAATTCATGCCTTCTAAATGGATCGCTATAACTGACTTAAATTTGGGGGGTAAAAGGAAAGAACCTTGAAAATACAAAAAAAACAACCTTGAAACACTACAAAACGAGGCAAATAATTACAACTAACCAAAATGTGAACTATCGAATAAAAAAACAAGTAGACTCAGTGGGGGTGAGGGGGTTAATGAAGATTTTGTAGAAACATTTATCATTTTGTCTCTACAGATGCTAAAACCAGCAACTTAAATTTTTTTTAAAAACTTGTATCACTGTGCAGATCCAGTGGGGGTGGTGCTATGCGAGTCCTAAAAGTGTGAGAGGAAGTGGAGTTATAAGAAGCTCTTAACAAGGAACGATATCAGACAGAAAATGGTCATGTATGTACATATATATATATATATATTATCTACTATACAGTTTACAGAGCTAAAGTTAACAGAACAGCCTTAGATTTTAATTTTGACTTTTTTTTTCATGTATTGTCTGAACAGTAAGCTGAAATTTGTTTTTGTTGTTTTGCTACCTTCGCACCAAGCACAGTATTATTGAAATTAGGGGAACCAATATTTGTATTATTATTAGTTCCTCTGTCTCTATCAGGCTGGTAAACGCTCATGTAGATTGAATCTTACAGAAGAAACAGCAACATGTTTTAGATCAGTGGCCAGGTTGCTTGCAGTGTGCCCTCCGGCATCTAGGGAAATCTCTAGAATTGAATTTCAGACTTTTATAAAAAAGGATCTTGGCTATCACTCAATTCTTTCACTTTTTGACAGACGTTTGTTCTTGTCACAACCCAACTGAGTCTGGCTGCATGGAAAGCTGAATGTCTCCAAAAAGGAATGTATGTAAACTCGGATCGAGAATAAAATGAAGCAATTGTTTTAATTATTGAAAGAGAGGCATTGAAAATCAGAAGTTTATGCAAAATGGCTGCAAGAATTCTCAAACCACTGTGGATCCCAGGTCACTTTACTTTTGGTTTAAAACAGAGGGTCAATTTGCCAGCATACTTTTTATTTCTTTTGCCGTTTTGGCCCTGCCCCTATACTTTATTTTTTTTGTATCTAAAAAGAGGAAAGATGTTTGTGTTCAGACTGAACTGTTTGTATATTCAACATTTGAAGTATATTCTATTTTGCTGTACTCTTGTTTCAAAGTGTATTAGATTTTACTGAAATATATAAAAAGACATTTGAAACCTCACAGCTGTCGTTTTCATCGTGGTTTTATGCATTTGTTTTACAGTTTTTTAGTTTAACATTGATGTTTGGAGGTTAAATACAGATAACATTTATTTTCTATCGCGTGCAGACTGTTTCTGTGGTTCCTTTTGCACGTTCTTCCACCCAGTTGACTTTACAGAACCAAGATAAATCAGGGTGGGATTCACTTGTGCTGTAGCTAAAATGTTCATGAACTCATGTTGAAACTCTGAAGTAGCCTTTGATATTCTAGTTTGTGTGACCTTTAAAAACAGTGTTTCTGTTTGACATACTGTAAGGTGAGCACATACAGTGTAATGTGCCAACAGGTGGTAAATGACAGTTCTGACACTGTATAGAGAGACTTTATTTCCCATCCTAATGGCCAATGTTCTGCCAGTCTCTGGGCTGTCTGGTGCAGTGTATCCAGTTAAATAGACCTGTTCCCATGTGAACCTCCAGTTAATAAGTAATGATCTGTAATTCATTAGGCATTTAGAGGATTTTCCAGAATGAGTGGCATTAAAGTGACCTTTTAAAGGGTCAATTCAGCCAAATTACAGAATACACTTCCTGGTATCTGGCTATGCAGATAGCTTTGATTATATTTACACCGGTCCGATAAAATGGAGGTGAATGGAATTTAGTTTGTGTTGCTCAAAGCGTTAAACAAATGCATTGCAACAGCAGTACCTTTTCAGAAACAATGACTCAGTTAATCTGGATAACCCCAGAGCACGCTGTCAGCAGTTTTTATAGGGACTATTTCTTCCAGTAACCAGGACATTGTTTCTTCATGGGCGCACTGCAGTAAAGTCTTTAGACGTAGTTCTTCAATGCTCTGAGCACCACAAACAGAATTACATTCACCACTGTTAGAGCTTCAACGATCAGTCGATTAGTTGATGATAACTAAACGATCGATTAATCATCAATTAATCAATTCTGTCCTTTTCCAAGCAAACATGTCAAACATCTGCTGGTTCCAGCTTCCTAAATTCAAGGATTTGCTGATTTTCTTGCCATTATTGATAGTAAATCTTTGGCTTTTGGCCTGTTGGTGGGACAAAAGAAGCAATTTGAGGAGATCACTTTGGGTTCTGTGAAATTGTGATGAGCAATTTTCAAAATGTTTTAACATTTAATGACTAAATGATTAATGGTGAAAATAATCGACAGATCAATCAATAAAGAAAATATAAATAATCGTTAGCTGTAGCCCTAAACTCTATTAAATCGGGGTGGACCTCGACAAATAAAAACAGAGCTATGTGAATCGCTAGAGACCACGATCAGTGGGTGATTTAGGTGAAGCGACCCTTTAATTCCCGGTCCACCAAGTGATTAGCAAACCAACAAGAGTGTAATCAGAGGGAGTAAATCTACATGATACTATACGGCAACAGTCATCAAATAGGAACCTCACACGTACAGCACAAACACTTTATTCTAAGTCACTCTAGTATGTTGGCAGTATGAACTCTCGGCGTGCCGTCTTCATCCTCTCCCTTTCACTTGGACGTGGCGTCTCTTCTGTGCGCTTCCTCGTTCAGTGAATCCGACCTGTCCACAGCGTCGTCCCTTCCCGTGTGTCGGTACGTCATTTCACTCCTTCTCCTTAAAGCTGAAGTCACAAACCAGAGAGAGGTGGTCTGACGGATAGCTAAAGGAAGGAAGCCTGTTTGGCCCAATCTGTTCCTCAGTGGGCATGTCCAAAACTGCGTCCACTCTCAGTGTGTCCTGACTGTACCAGATGTAGTCCAGAGTGGTGCAGCATTCCCCTGTGGGCCGAATCTTCCACGTCGTGTACACCGGCTCGGTCGATCCGTCCTGGCTGAGTTTCTTATAAGCAGAGTCCAAACCGAGTGGCGACGCTGTGAAACGTCGGTACACCTCCTCAGTGGGGACTGCGTTGAAATCGCCACATACGAGCAGAGGAATGTCAGAGTTAGGGGCACCCGTGGGCCCGCTGCCGTGTTTCTGGACCAGATTCTGGAGGTGTCGCAGGAGGTCGGAGCCCTGGGCGCTGCGGAGCCACTCCCAGCCAGAACGAGCCTTCAGGTGAGTCGCGGCCACGCACAGGCATCTCCCTGTGCTCCGACAGCGTAGCATCATCACCACAGCAACCTGAGGCACGAGAGCAGGGAGTTAGAGGTGCTAATGAGTAGGTTTTTATGTGCTCAAGTGTGGCTTTAAGCAGAGTCTACGCACCTGATTGGTTGGAATTCTCATAGCAGAGAGCCGTACGTTGGCGTTGTCCACGAACTCGTATCGCGACTGATCGAAGAACAGCGCGCAGCCGTCGGGGCCGTTGTTGCCCTCCACATCCAGGCAGGGCGACCAGGGTTTAGGGCAGAAGTTGCTGCTGTAACCCAGGCCTGCCAGGACCGGCTGTAAGGTGTCATAGTAGTGGTCGACTTCCTGCAGACACAGGATATGAGGTCGGTAGGTGAGGATCTCTTCTAAGATGAGGTACTTCCTGCGGGACCACCTGAGGGCCTCCGGGGGACACTGGACAAAACTGTCAAGTCCCTCGCCCAGAGCTGAAGGACAGGAGAAAGAGGGAGATCTGACTTGAGTATAGAGTTAACCTCGAGTAGCTTAACAACACTCTGCAGTTTATGTTAGCAAGTGTCAGGGCGTGTTGGTGGATTGTCACCCTGTAAAGTTGATACGGCTAACAGGTTAGCAAACAGTTGCTTATTTACGCATCCAGCAGACAAAGAGCAACATTAGCATTTCTTTGGAGTAGTCTTTCTTGATACCTGGCTTTAAGCTCTGTTTGTTGGGTTTTATCTTGCTAGTTGCTATTTAAGATAGCTAAACTAATTGCTAACGTTGTCTGCTGTTTGGAGGCGAGTGGTGTACAGTGGTTTAATGGAGATTTTTCTCTGCTGTGACTGGAAACTGAGTGAATCAGAACAGCAGATTTGTGGGACGCAGAACCAAAACAATGACCTGAACAAGGCTAAAATGCTCTCTAGAGATGAAGGAAACTGCAAAAAGGTGACAATTATTTGAGGGCTCATCACTACGAGATTTCACAGTCTTTTAATCCCATTGTTAATATTCAATTCAATTAAATTTTATTTGTATAGCGCTAATTCATAACAGAAGAATATAAAAACACTGACTGGTGCAGCTTTAACTGGCACAAGATTGAATAGAAGCAAATGGAGGGAAGAGACCTGATTTCTCAAACTTCACTGTGTGTTTGATTACCAGGAATAAGGACTGGCACACAATTTAAAAACCACTTGTATCATCATACGTCACTGAATCTAACACATCCAAAATGAACTTTGTTATAGAACTGTTAAAATGTGTCAGTGTGATGCGATAGAAAACTAAAAGCAGTCTACCTTGGGCCAGTATGTTCCACTGCATCACCCTGATGGGGCTGCTGGGGGCGCTGTCTCCATCACTGATGTGAGTGAACTTCCTGTGGAAGCGAGGTGGTCTGTCCCCGAGGGCCTCCTCACACTGTCGAAGCAGCTCCACTGGATCGGACACCTTCTGCTCCTGCAAGACAGACCTGACACGGTTACCTTCATTTCCCCTCAGGAGGCAGATTACTACTGAAAACTGTGAACAGAAGAGAAGGAGTCACCTGGCAGAAAGCTGGATCCAGGTTTGTGTCCACGGGAGGATGCGGGTCCAGGTGGGACGAAGGGAGGGCGAGAGGAGAGCTGCTGCTGAGGGTCTGAGTCAGGGCGGCGTACAGCCTCGTGGCCCCCCCACCCATTGGACACACTGATTTGAAGAAAAGGACAAAGTTGGTGAGAGGTGTGTGTGTGTAAGGACGGAGAAAAATACAACGTTAGACAGAATTGTAATTCTAATGCCACATCTGTGGTGCAGGAGCTGGAGTCAAAGGATTTGTTTAGTTTTCTATTCAAGGCGTTTGTTGACCTTCAGCTCAGATTATGTCTGCAGAGTCATGTGGAGCATCCAAACTGTGACAAATCCCCGCCTTATTAAATTCACATGATGACTAAAGTGTTCCTGCTTCACGTCTCGGGATGACTGCACTCATCTCGCCTCTTGTCCCCCTTTAACATCTGTCCCCTCGCATGTGAACTGAATCCCTAATGCAAGCTAAAAATAACACTGATGCTTCCCAGCGACTGTCACAGGCTGACACTGAATATTAAGAGTTTCAGCAGAGGAGTTGCTGACAGATAGTTTGCCACATTACACTCTCTACTTATCTTTGATCTGTGGTGACACAACCTGGTAGAGTACAGAGCACTGACCTTATGAACTTAATGTGTTAGCAAACAGCTACTTCTTAACACATGTAGCAACACTGACTAACATTAGCATTTATCAGAGATGGGAACACCCTTGCATATGAGGGGAATTATTATTTTGCATCAGTGCATGCCTGTCCTGCATCAAGACTGGTGCATATCACGTATGGCAGTCATTCGAAAACTACTATAATTCAAACATTCCCTCTTCTTTTAGCTAAACTTTTGGTTTTCATGAACTCCTGAGGGAAATACCTGGCTGGTAAATGCTCTGCTCTGCAGGTTGCAAACTTTGACCGTTTGCATTTGGTGCTGTGCCTGTAGTGAACTGTGTGGTTTTTAGGGCTTTTGTTTCTCTGAAACCACCAGCCAACTGTGCCTGAAATGCCACATGTAATACTGAATTAAAATATTTTAGTTGCAGGTGGTAAAACCAAACCAACATGATTCGTGGAAGTTCTCTAATACCTGAGCAATGACTAAAGCGCATCCACCAGAGGCTGAGGGGATGCTGCAGAGTTGGGTGATCTCTGTGGGTTTGTCACTGTGAATGACCCGTCACATTACGCAAAGCCATTTAATCCATAGTTAATAAATATATTGATTATACCAGCTTTATGTGGCATAAATAAACTCCCATACTGCCCGATAAACAGGCAGCCTTTTCATTTTTTTGCACTAAAGGGAGGCAACTTTCAATTCTAAATTGTAGGGTTAAGTTTGCAGAGGTCACACCCCGTTGATAATAAGCACTGCCATGTGCACACACACACACACAGACGCCATCTGTTCCCCTGGTTTCTGCTTCCATGAGTATTCAACATGGTGGCTGTTTGTTTGTGAGAACTTTGAACAGCAGGTCAAACCAAAGTGGGTCAAATTGACTGGTACTTCAGCCAAGAGACATCGGGCTTGTTCAACTCCAAATGGTGCAGATAATACAATGCAAA
>NW_023339729.1:4935898-4936320 GCF_004916995.1 Morone saxatilis
GTTAATATTATGGTTTAATTAAATGTTATGACAGCATTAGTTAGCAGACTGTTTGCATTTCCAGCAAGAACATTACAAATATTTGTGTTATGTAGTTATGGTTTGTGCTTTCATTTTCTAAAAGCAGCCAGTTAAGTTCCAGCTGGAGTCCTAGTTGCTTTGCATATAAAAATAGTCATTTTTCACACAGAGTAATTGTATGCCATAATTTGTTTCAACAAACTAATTCAGACTTAACTTCTCCTGGGCTTCTCTAGACCAGAACTATATGACTATAAAAGGAGAGATCAGACACAGTTAGACCACTGATGTTTAGGATCTGTCCAGTTTTACGTGTGAGTGAGCGAGTACAGGACTTCAGTGACGAGAGCCGCCACCACTGGCATATAAAACTAACCCTGGTGCATTTAAATAAACATACA
>NW_023339729.1:4936335-4943009 GCF_004916995.1 Morone saxatilis
ACATTAATGTTAATAATTATAAGGCTCCATGTATATCCATACACATGCCAGCAACAGCCAGACTGAATGTGGCGATTAAATCCACGCTCTCTGCTGCACAGCATCTTCACCTTCCACCTCTGATCTTTGACTTTGTACATTCAAACTGACACCAATCATGTATATACCATAGATACTACACATCCAAACATGACCTCATCCGAGGTAAAATAAAGAATAGCTGCCTCTTACCCATAGTCTCCATCACTGCCCACAGCTATGTCCACTCTGCACTTGAGTAAATTGTCCTTAGCGCCTCCTTATAACACTACTCTTACTGATACTGTATGTGACTGTCAGCTGATCTAAGCTTCCTGGCTTCCTTGAAAGTGTTTTCACTGTAAAAGGAGACAGTGACAGATTGTCTCTGTGTGAATGTGGAAATCTGAATGCTCACTGCTGCCTATAAAGCCTCGGGGAGGGAGAGAGACACAGAGAGAGAGAGAGAGAGAGAGATTAGGAAGGATAGACGTCATCAGGCCATATGGAGTATTACAGGTCATGTGCTGGTGAGGAAGAGGGGGATACACTGCGCAATCCGAACCGCTGCTCTCTCACAGTCACCGGCACACACACACAAACAAGCGGAGTGCGTGGCGGATATGTTATTGATTGTATTTACTTGTCTGGAGATTTGTCGCATCGTCACCTGAACACTGAGCAACAGCGTAAAGACAGAGCAACATGGAGACACACCCTCACAAACACACAATCCACTTTCAGTGGGTCTTGGGTTTGTTAATGATTTCCAAATATTAACTTCTGTACAACGATGACTGCATGAATGCACAAACATGCTGAGCGAGTGTGTGTGCGTATTGCAATAATAACTTCCTCAGTTTGCATGTTGTAACAGCACTCAGGTCCCTTTAATCACAACTCATCGTCACTAATGTTACGTCATGTTCAGTGTTATTTTCCATTCAAAACATTGTACTTTTCCAAACTGAACTAAATGTAATCATATTTTGGGCCGGAATAACATTTTGTCATTCACACAGTATATTTGTAGTACACAGCAGCAGTTCTCAACCTGTGGTTCGAGGCCTCGCTAAGAGTCATGAGATTTAAGAAAATACATTTTTGCAACACATTTTTTTTCAGTTTTTCTCTCTTTTTGTAAAATATTGGATTGTTTTACCTCTTCAGGTCTGTAAAATCTATTTAAATGATACATTAGTCTGTAGCTCAACTGCACACTACCTAGAGACATGCAAACTGTGACAAGAAGTCAAGTCTCAACTATTGGGAGGACTGCTAAGATCATGGTCCCTACAGGATGAATTGTACCGACTTTGGTGAGCCATCAGGGGGTAAACATTTTTGTGTATCATCATAATTGTAAAATAACTGGCACCAATTGTTGGACAGACATTTAGGGACCCAAGATGACAGATCCTATTGACTTTAATGATGCCCTGACTTTCTAGACATTTACAGTTGTGCGTGAAATGTCTCAACAACTATGTAGATGGATTGTCATGAAATTTCATACAGAAATAAATTTTTCCCACAAGAGGAATTGTAATTATTTTTCACAATGCGGCGCGCCATCATTGCGAGGAGGCATATGTTCATTTAGCTCAAAATACAGCCTCACTGTAGACGCCTTGTTGGCGTGTAGCTACGTATGTCTGCGGGTTGTGAGTGATTTCCCTCATCAGCATTCTGCAGAGACCTCTGTGAAACATCCACCTGTTCCTCTATGAATACCAACAAGACAAATTCCTGCACTTGAGTGTTCTCCGTGATCCAAATCATTCTGATGCTTTATGAGCAGAGACAAAGCGATATCGTTCCTCTCCTCTCCTTCATCCAACAGTGTCAAGGAGCCAATGTTTTCAGTTCCTCTGTGTTGCTTTGACGTCAGTGTGTCAGGGCACAGCTGAGCACACAGAACAAAAAGCTGACTTGTGAGTGATGACTCACGTCTTCGCGTAGACGCAAGACTGTACAGTCGCTACACCTTGCCACACAAGTCACGATGCATTAAGGCAGGCGCTAGCGTGATACCAAAGATTTTCTTTACTGAACGACAAGATTTCTTCAGCATGGAGGTTGTTTTGTTACCAAACAGCAAGAGAACAAATCATTTTCCACAAGAGCCACAAGCAACAGAGCCAAAGAGCATTCACTGATAACATATGTGTACATGTGTGTTTGTACCTGTGTGTGTAAGCTGTGAGGGCAGTGTGACTCACATCCTGTAGACAACCTCTTGTGGGTCCACGCAGAATAATTTACTGTGCTGGAGTGACTGGGAGCATGAGATGAGCGAGAGAGAGAGAGAGCGAGAGACGAGAGAGAGAGAGAGAGCAGAGAAGAGAAGAGAGAGGAGAGAGGAGAGAGAAGACGAGAGCAGAGCCAGAGAGAGAGAGCAGACAGAGAGAAGAAGAGAGAGAGCAGACGGAGAGAGAAGAGAAGTCCACCTAATTCTTGTCACTATATCCTTTTGTGGCATATTGACATTTACACATTGAAGGGCAGCTGCCTCATTACATTACAATATGTGTGTGTGTGAGAGAGATCAGCTGAAACTATTTCACTGTGATTTATTATATTAATGAACTCAACCCCTCTTTAAGTTATTTCAAATTCAAACTAAATGCTAACTTGTGTATCTGTAACAAATAAGAAATGCATGTCTGTAGTTGTTTTTTCCTTTTTTCCTTTGTTTTAATTATTTCACCTTTTGATGTATCTAGTTTCTTGTTTGTTTGTTTTGATCTTATTTTATGTTAGTGAATTGGTATGACTATTTTCTTATAACGAAATTTAAAAATTCAATTCAATTTTTATTTGTATGAACGCGCAAATTCATAAGCAGAAGTTCAATCTGCAGGACACCTTTTCAAGAATAGAGCAGGTCTAGACCGAACTCCTTATAACATTTACAGATTTAAAAACAAACACAAAAAACTGATGGTTCTATTTGTGATCTTAAAGTACCACTATTACTATGACAAACAATTTTTCCCCTTTTGAATCAATTGACAGATCTGTATCCGACAGTATAACATTACCTTCTGGTTATCCTAACAGTCAAGTTTCAAACTCAATATGTAGGCAATCTGAGGCGGAGATGTGAGTGAAGGGCTACAATACAATACAAATTTTCCAGGACAACTTGGATAACTTAGATTATTTCCAGGATATTCTGTCATTTTAATCCATTTCCAGGTGTTTCTATGACTGGAAAACTCCAGGACGCATGGGAACCCTGATGGACTTTGCAGCTAGCATTGCTAATGGAAAATGAATATGAGGTTGTATTTTGTTGACGTTTAAGTCAAGACTTGATGTAAAACCATAACCTGAATCATATATTAACACTTCAGTCTGTTAAAGTTTTTTATTTTAAGCAACATTCATTAAAAACAGTTCTCCCAAAATGATGCCATCTCATTTCAATATTATCACTTAATATCAGTTAATCTTACACTGACCTATAGTGCAGATGTGTGTGTGTGTGTGTGATATCGTGCAGACCCTAGGGTATGTTATCTAGTTTGTAGTATTGAATTGCTGCTTTACTCTCTGACCTTTAGACAGGCAATGCTGAGTGAAAACAAACTGCAACATAAAGAAGCTGCTCGATGCACATACACATGTTGTATTAGTAAAGAGCCTTTCTCGCAGTGCAGTGTGAGACAATGCAAGTTACAGTGAAAGAATCACTTTACTTAAAAGCACTGACTAACTTCTTGTGTGTATATATATTATATATATATATATATGTATGTCAAGGTGATTCTTACATTGGAAATATACTTCATATCATGTGTCAGAGCAGTGGACTTGAGACATGACCCTATGTGTTTATCAAATGCAAACAAAAGCATCGCCCCACGACCATAAATCAGAACACAGAGGGGAACCTGATATCAGAAGAAGCTGAGTGCTCTATTTACAGTCACCAGGGACATCAGCGTTATAGGTTATTATTATTATAACTATGGTTTTGCAGTTGTATTGAATGTAACCATCTTTAATGACTTTCACTTTGCTGACTCCTGCACTCTGAAGATACTGCAAGTCACATCTTCACATCTTTTTTCAGCCCGTCTGGCCTGGAAATATATCTACAGTACCATCTGTTCCCAACCAGTTTACAGAGCCCTCTCAGTCTGCTCTGTGACATTAAAGTTAGCAGGCTCTCAAAGTTTGAAGGTCGGGCATGAAAAGATAAAAGGAAGTTGAGAAAGGTTCAGCTCTGTGCAAGTGTCCTCTGATGTGCAGAGACATCTGAAACAGGCACAACAAGTACTTCAACTGGCTGTTGCAAGCAATTGGTTGCCAATTCTCTTAGATAAAAAAAGCAACTGGGACTTGAGTAAGAAAAACAAAACATGGACACCAATGTCAAGTATGTCAATATGCCCAAACAAGGGCATTAAAGCTAAACCAAGCAGACTATCCTCAGTTCCTGTCGTGTAATGAGCCCCGCCCCTTTCATACCCAATCCAAGATAACTCTGATGACATCATTAAGAGTATTTTCTCACATTGGAAGTCTTTCACGGGCTGAGTAGTGCTCCTCTTTGCTAGTAAAGTTTTTATCAGTGGTCCATCCTGTGATCTTTCAGCTCAGAAAAGACGGTGTGAAAATTCATGTGAGAAAATAATGAAAAACATCATATGGCAACATTTGTTTTGTGATAGTGTATCAATTCTCAAAAACATTGTATCAACTGAGGGCTATGATGTTGGATGTTACAGGGACTGTGATGAACAGATACAGATAACACTGTTTTGGTTGCATTAAAAAATTTAACTTTAAATATATTTTGGCAAAAGGGCCACAGGTCGAATTCAAACCCACAGCCACTGCAGCGAGGACCTCAGGTCCTGGTACCCTTAAAAAAAACAACTCAGATTTGTGAATGGTGGCGTGTTCTTTACACTATGACAGTTTTCCTAAAATGAAATTTAGAAAAAGAAATAACAAAATTACAAATTAAACTAAAGTCAACCTAAAAATAAGCTGGTTTGATCTCGGCTGAGTGTGTAAAATACAACACATTACATAATTCAAAGAAGTTTCTTACATTTTACATGTCCTTTAACTGAAGATAACAAGAGGCAATTAACAGCAAAATGTACTGATGAACAACTGAGTTTGTGATACAAAGAGTTGTGTTGTGGCATCTATCACCCACAGACATAATACCACAGAATCCATGACACACAGAAATAGCCAGATCACAAGGCACAGAGGAATTCAAAGGAAAGTTTACTTCATGATTATCTAACAAGACTTACCTTCTTTACTGGAGCAAACTTCTGATTTCCCTTCAAACTCCTCTTGTGCAGCTGCTGCCTTGTTCCCCAGCTATGTTCCTCTGCCTGTATGTGGTCCTAACAGTGTGTGTGACACAGACGGAGGGAATGTACCTCTCTGTGCATGTGTCTGCTGTTTTTGCTCAGTGGGACGTGGGTGGTTGCTTGACCCTCCAGCTGCAGGGCAAGGTCACAGCAGAGAGAAACCAGGCTCCTTCTGCCATCTGCTGGTAGGAGCCGCGCAAGGACCGTGTGTTTATACTATATACACATATAGTATAAAGAATAACAGTCCATATTTCCTTTGACTCATTGAGCATCACAATGGCAACAGGAGAAAGTTAAATATAACCTTGTGATTTCACTAAGGGAGTTACAATGATTCCTTAATAACAGGAAAAAAAAGAAAAGAGACAGTTATTTGTTTAGTTTTGTTATGTTTTGTTTATTATTTCAGTACATGAAAGAGGAATATGATGATGTATATGACAGATACTCAATAAGATTATTAAGTGAAGTCAACCAGAAGTGGGTAAACATTTGCCAAAAAGGCGTTAACAGCAGGTTATGAAATTAAAGAAATGGACTTCATGTGTCCTACATTCAGATCAGAGTTATTATAGATTTTTATTTTTATTTAGTTTTGAATTGAGTTGAGTATTAGTTAGTTCCCAGAGTGGGTTTACACGTTTCCAGTTTTAAATGTTTGCTTTTAGTTTAGTTTTTATGACTTAGTTTTTTGTTTTTTTGTTTTTATGACTCAGTGTTGCTTTTGGGATTTTTTAAATAAAAATATGGGGGCTATTTGTCAAGGGAAAGCTAAGTTAATTTTCATTTTGTTTCTAAAGTCTAGTTTTTATTTCTATTTCATTTAACTAAAATGTTTTTTCACACCGTTTTAGTTTTTTAGTTTATTATATTAACCTTGGTGAGTGTATAAAAATGGTTCTCAAACTTGTTCTGGCATAGCTACAAACAAAAGTACTACATTTGTGACCTGTTATAGGACTTTGTAAACAAGCCATAGTGGCAACAGTAACTTAATACTTTGTAATCTTAGTCTGCAGAGAAATCGAACTTTACAAAGTGGTAACATTAATGATTAATGACTGTTCCAGCAATGC
The DNA here is from genome assembly GCF_004916995.1 of Morone saxatilis. NCBI lineage: Eukaryota > Metazoa > Chordata > Actinopteri > Moronidae > Morone > Morone saxatilis. The sequence goes on from NW_023339729.1 coordinate 4,942,778, forward strand.
AGGAATCAATCATGTTATTAGTGACACCTGTGTTTGATCAAATAAATATCATGAAAAACGTCTATCCTAAAAGATATCCACTAAAACTATACTGTGCTGTATAATACATCATTACTGTCATTCACTGTGTCAAGAGTGAATGTGTCCCAGTTTGAAGTCTACTATTCAAAACTGAATTGTATACATTAGAGCACAACAGACATTCACATGATCTCCTTGTTGCTGTGAGCTT
>NW_023339729.1:4943047-4956756 GCF_004916995.1 Morone saxatilis
GCAGGATTAGAGGCACTCATCAACTAAACTCTGCTGTTGCACGGTTGTTTGATCTCCCAGTCTCTTGCTGAAGTCCAACATGTGTCGGTGCAGGAGGGTGCCGACACTCCCCAGCTGCTGTCTCCTGGTTTTCAGATGGCTCAACATGCCACTCATGGCCTCCAACAGGACACCGTCGCTGCTCTGACGGTCCTGGGTGAGCAAGAAATCCTCTCTCCATGCTTCCTGTAGCTTCTCAGACAAGTCCTTCATGTCCTGCTTGAGCTGGTGAGTGTCCTGCCGGTACCGCTCTTTGTTCGCCCTGGCTCTGCTGGCAGCCTCCGCCATGTGTCTGATACGGAGCTGCAGCCTGCTGTTCTCCACGCTGACCTCCTCCAGTTTCACGCCATTGTCGTAGATGCTCAACTCCACGGCTTTCAGCTCTGAGGCCTGTGCGCCGAGCCTGCCCATGTAACTCCCTCGCACCTCCTCCAGCTCAGCCTTCATCTCCTCTTTGGGCTGAAGCAGAGAGGCGCTTTTCTCCTTCAGCTGCTGGATCGACAGTTCCAGATCGCACCTCTTCCTCCTCAGCTCGTAGGTCAGCATCTTCAGCCTCTGGTGCCTGGACTCCTCTTCGCTCCACTTCGCTTCCACCTCCTTCAGCATCTCCTCCTTCTCCTCCACCTCCCTCTGCTTCTCCTCGTTGCCCCTGGCGATGCTCTCGGCCTCTGCGGCGCACCGCTCGATGTCCTGCCTCCGTTGGCTCTGCGTTTGCCCGTACTCTACCTCACACTGCCTCACGTGGCCCATCAGCGAGTCAGTGTCTGTGCTCTCGGGGTGCTGCTGCTGGAGTGCGGCCTCCTCCTGCTGAAGCTCCTCGTATCTCCTCCTGGTGCTGGCAATGTCGGAGGTCATTTTCGCCACGTGCTCCTCCTGCTTCCTCTTCGTCTCCTCCAAGAGCCTCCTCAGCCGCTTCTTCTCCTCCTCAAAATGGCGGATGTTCTTCTTCTCCGTATCCACGTTCCCGCACATCTCTTCCTGACTCCTCTCGAACACGCGCTGGTTGATTGTGTCGGCCTCCAGGGTGTCTCTGATCTGCTTGTCCATCTCTTTGATCTCCTTGCTGTGTTTGACTATGGAGGCAATGCGCTCCTCCAGCTGCAGCTTGGAGCGCTCCAGCTGCTGCGAGACGTGGGAGTGCTCTACGCTGACTTCGTCCTCTTCATTTAGCTGGTGCTTCAATATCTCATAGATTTGAGCCAGGCAGTCTTGACAGTGCAACCTTGATCTTCGGCCATCCTCTAATTTACCGTCCACTGTGATAATGTCCTGTTTCAGACGCTGGATGGCAGCGCTGAAGGCTTCCACCAAGTCACACAGCTCTTTCTTCAGCGTTTCTCTCTGCTGCCTCAATTCTTGATGCTTTTGGGTCTCCCCCTCCAGCTGTTTCTCGCACTGGCACCGAGACGCTGTCAGTCTTCGGAAATTGCTCTCAACCTTGGCCAAGTCAATCGTGAGCTTGGCCAGATGGTCATGGGCTTCTCGTTTCTTGTCGTCGACCCTGTCCAACTCTCCTCTGCTCCTCCTGATCTCTTGTTTCTGCTGCTTGATTTTTCCCTCGACCTGGTCCACCTCTCTGTCCAGGCTGCCCTGTTTCACAGCCAGTGCCTCTCTCTCCAACACCAGGTTTTGCTGCAGGGTTGCTTTGTCCTGCTCGACCGCAGCGACGCAGGACCTCAGCTCCTCTATTTGCTCCAGTGTCCAATCCAGCTGCATCTGCAAGCCGTACTTAAAGGTGATTTGATCATTCAGAGAAGCAACGACCTCCACATGCTCAGCCCTCACACGCTCTCGCTCTGGGTACAGGGCCTCGTTTTGCCTCAGGAGGGCTTCCCGCCTCTTCACAGTGTCTTCTTGCAGCTGACAAACTGTGCGGAGGTCTTTGTGCAGCTGCTCTATCTCCTCGGCATTAGATGCCCGGGCTGCTGCTACGTCAGCCATGATGTCGTGGCTCATTCTTTCTCTTATGCTGTTAATTTGGTGTCTCAGCATGCTGTTTTCTATGGTTTCCACTTCTAAATGTTCATGAGTGGCACGCCGGTCCGCTTCCAGTTCAGTGATGGCAGCAGTTATCTCTGTCAGATGGAGGCTGGCTTCAGGTGAGAAGGGTACTCCGTCCTCTTTCAGCTGCTTGTCCAGCTCCTTTATGTGCTCCAGAGCTACCATGACTGCCGGGAAGTCAGGGACCAGGCAAGACGCCATTTTTATCCGTGTGTGTGTTGTATTGTAACGTTAAGTGTCCGTGTGTGTGTTGGGGCTCGACGGTGTGTCTGCAGTTTGAAGTTCAGTTAGTAACTTGTGACTGGGGTTGCCGTGGCAACAGCTGTCCCACCACGAAGAAGAACGCGTGCTACGGCAAGAGAGCGAGGCCACTATGTTGTTAGCAGTGGCTAAACCAGGAGCTAATCGACAGTACGTGAAACCAAGTCACTAAGGTCGTCACTAACCGCAAGAAACTGAGCTAAAGCTAGGTTTAGACAAACAGACAAGTCGGGTGTCCCTCGCATTTGAAGCATGACTATTCCATGTAACTATTCCGTGGGGTCCTACGAGAGAGCCTCTGTCCTGAAACATATATATAAACGATAAGGAAGGTGCTCACCCACGGCGGGTTTAGTGCTTACCTGTAATATGTAGTGAACTGTTAGCAACAGCCGAGCAGACGTTTAGGAACAACCTGAGCTTCCCAAGATGTGTACATGAGCTGAAAACACAAGTCCCACTCACCTGCTGCAGCTAACGCCAATGGGGGATGGCAGTAGGGGGTTAGACGAGCCCCGGGGTTGCCAGATTTGAAGATTTCACGTAATTCGGTGAAAAAGGGTAGATGTGGCGCTCTGCTGTCACATCAAGAGTTGTTGTTATTTTTTACACAAGAGCTTATGGGACAGTTGGGAGAAAGGTGGCCCAGTATTCTGAATTTTGTACAATTTGTACTAATTTATTATTATTTATTATTAATTAATTCTTTGTACTTAACGTACGTAATTGTATTGTTACTTTCTACTCTCAATGTGGGAAACGTCTATTACAATTCTCTACCATTTTTCTTACAAATGTTGCTCATTCCCTCCTTAGCTGCCCTTTTAAAGCACATTTACCTCTGGCTGACGGGACAGATCATTCTAACTGGACAGTAATACAGGTACAGGGCCTGTAATAAAGTTAAAATCAGTACCTCAAGATTAGGTAAGACTGCAGGAGCCACCTTGAGGTCCTCATTGTTACAGTTCATATGTAGTTGTATATATTACCACACAGTCTTTGGGGTGCCTGAGGTTCTGGGGCCTGCTTTAGCTGGTTGGGATTCCAGCCTTGGACTTACATTTGTTTAAAGCAAACATAAACTATTAATAGTGCATTTCAACTGGTATTTTTATTTATTATTTTTAGTTAATATTATTTTAAGAGCTTATTTTCACACACATAGCAACTCATCATTGCTAATACTGCATAAGTGGGCCTATTAAATACATGCAGTAGGATACAAGGTTTGACATAGCTCAAACAATATTCAGAATGAAGTGGGCAAGCACATAAAATCCAATTCATGTGGATTCCTGCACATGTTGGTGTGGATAGAAATGAGCTGGCAGATACAGTAAACATACAAAAGGAGCAGTGTGGTGGGAACGGCGGAGCACCAACAAGAGACAGACACATGACAGGCAGGCCTGTTAGAGAAATGTTGCAGAGGAGTTCAGGGGATGAAGCATGCACGACTATTTTCAGGTGTTTAGAAAGCACAGGACATAACAGGAGAATTTAATGTTAGTTTAATGTCATAGTACCCATTCTCATCCACACTCCAATCCAGAAGCTGGCAGTAATGCACCTAAAAGCTGTTTGCAAACCGCCATTAAACAACACAAGAAGAAGACATTTTCCACTGCTCTAAACAGCGGCGCTGCATCCGGCGGACAGCCTGCAGAAAAGCAGGAAAAGGGCCACAGAAAGATGGATCTTATCAGTAAACCAAGAAGCAAGTCTATCGTGTGGTTGTACTTCGGCTTGAAGGCAGACGAAAAGGGACAACCTTTGAACTCTGGCGAGGCCGTCTGTCGTTTGTGCCGAAAAATAGTGCTTGCAAAAGGTGGAAATACCACGAATTTAAGAAGTCATCTGAGACGTCGACATCGTGCAGATTTTTTCGAGAGCAGTTCTTCCACGACCTCTGGAGCTTTGTTTGAGGCTCAAGGTGATTTACCACCAAATTCAGCACTTTCACTGCGAGAATTGTGAATCTAAAGTGTGCATCAATGTTGAGTCCTATTGCACTACTGCATTCATCCACCCCCTTAAAACTGACAGAATGGAATTGCAGCCGGGCACTATTGGCTTTTATGAACTTGCATTGCACTGGGGAGCAGATAAAGGTGAAACAATAGTCCCTAACCCGGATGCTGTTTGCATACTCCTTGCTAATGTATAGCACTGAGCACATGATATGGTATATATTGTTTTTAATCTTTAATGTTGCCACGCAGAGTTATGTGAGTCTATATAGTGTGTCACATCGATGAACGCAACGTTTCACTCCGACCATGCATTACGTCGCTTAATTAACACAGCCAGCAAGTTCCTAAGGGTGTGTTTCTTTAAACGCGGTTATCTAATGCCAAGTTCTTTCACTAATAATGGACTGTACATGTCACAGGCAGGGGCACTGATAAACTGTACACTATACAACACACAGTATTCATGTAACAGTCTTATTACTAACAAAACTTTTTTTAAAGGTATTATTAAAAACTTAGCGAAAGATGCGTGTACGCATGCGCAGAGCAGATACGACCCCAGGACCACAGCTGTTTTACGGCAGTCTCATACCCTTGTTGTTGCCATGGTGTCAACAGTCGTGCACACAGTCCACTGTAAAGAGCTAGTGGAGCCGTTTGGGGACATTTGGTCATTAAAATATCGTTTGTAATGGGTTATGCTGCGCTTGTCCCGCTGGTGTGATATGTCGCAAATAACGACAGTTATGCGGTTGGTGCAGTGATTGGTCAGTTTGAGCCGCCATCTTTACCGTTTTAAAATCCCTCTTCTTATCGACTGACCCCGTCTCCTCAATACAGGCTGATAATGACTGTGGTATAATCGCCGTATAGCACCGTAACCTGACTACTGGAGCGGTATCACTCCGCTTTGTTTACATCCTAACACCTGTGCTCGCTTCATTTGACATTCATTACAAGGCACAGCTGGTGGAGCTAGCAGCTAACAGTATGAATGCACACCTGAGGGATTCCCGTGAACATTTGTTTGAACCTGATATGAAAACTAAAGAAGAAATAATTCTGAAAGAAGAGGAAGAGTCACAAGAAGAGGAAGAGTGTGAGGTGAATACCACTGACATTTGTAGACATGCAATGGTATCAGACTTGGAACTAGACGAACTTGAAGACAGCAGGACTGAAATAAGTAAGGTTACAAAGAAGCAGACGACATGGGCTGTGAATTGCTTCATTGGCTGGCTGGAGTCCCAGGGGCTCCAGGTGGACCTGACTACAGTGGAGAAGACTGAGCTGAACGGGCTGCTGAGACACTTTTATGGATCAGTGCGTAACAGCAAAGGAGAGCTGTATGGGATCGCTAGTTACATTGCACTGAGGGCTGGGCTCAACCGTTACTTCAAAGAGCCTCCCGTCAGCCGCCCTGTGTGCTTAATGAGGGATGCTGAGTTCACCTCAGCCAACAAGGTTTTCCTGGGAGTGCTCAAGAGAATAAGGAAGTCGGGTCGAGACATAACATCACACCATCAGGCGCTGTCCCCCAAAGATATCTGCATCCTCAGACACTCGCGTGTGATGGACACCAGCACTCCAAGGGGACTTCTGAACAAAGTCTGGTTTGATATACAGGTACATTTTGGCCGTAGGGGGAAGCAAGCTAACAGGAATCTAAAGCCAGATTCATTTGTAGTCAGAAAAGACGAGAGGGGACTGAGATACTGCACTTTATCCTTTGGTGATGAGGCAAAAATTCATAACGAGAAGGACCGAAGCACTATGCTTGAGAAGCCAGGCAGTGAATTCTGTCCCATTACTTCTCTTCTAAAGTACCTCAGCAAGCTCCCAACCAACGCAACAGCCCTTTACTTGCAGCCTAAGAAGGAGCTGACGGATGAAATGTGGTACAGCCACGTACCCCTAGGAGTCAATTATCTGGGCTCAATGCTGGCTCGCATGTGTAAAGAAGCCCGCACGTCCGTCATCTATACTAATCACTGCATCCGAAGCACACCCTTTCACCACCTGTGTGTCACAGGACTGGAGGGGAGAGAACTTATTCCTGTCAGTGTGTGCAGGTAGGATGTGTTTACTCACCACTTACCGTCTTGATTTACATGTGTCCCATTACACCTGCTAAAATGTGTTATTTTTTACAAAAGGTCTGAAGGCTCCCTCCAAAGTCACCAGACGCCATCCCTCGGGAGCCGTAAGCAGCGGGGCGAGATAGTGCCAGAGAGCGATTCAGCTGGCCCAGCAGGTCTGCCACCAGACAAGTGGGCACCCCTAACAGAAGTTCACTCAAGCGCACACATTCTGCACCACTGCTGCAATGGATTCATTATCTTAGTGATTACAGTCTGGGTGAAATGCTCAGATAAATGTCAGAATGAACAAATGTGATACTTGAAACAAGATGCTAAAGAAACATATACATCTCTTTGGGAGGGGCACAATAAAATTAATCAAAACAAACTAAAAGTTTCTGTCTTTGCTATAAATAACTAATGTGTAAATGTTGTGTTTACTATAATGTAATGTGTAAGGTTGTATAGTAACAATCACATTCTAAGGCAGTAAAGGTCTTTATTTCCTGTGTTGCTTAATTCCATCATCTCGGTTTTGTTACTGAAAACAAAGAAACAGTAAACATGCCTCCTCTGGATTGTCAGTAACAATAACTCACCTTAAATCCACATTTGACTAATTATTTCTCTTTTTTTCCTCTCCAGGTTTGGATTTAAACCACGAAGAATTTTTTGAGGATGTTCCGTTTCTCCACACTGCAGCAAACCAGAACTATGTCCCAGACGCTGTGCTGCCGCCTGGAGAGCCATGGCTCCACGGCGGCCCCTCCCGGGCGGTGCTGTCCTTGCCTTCCTGCCTGTGCCTGTGCAGGGACATTGGGTCTGCGATGTCTGGTTCTGGATCTTCTGGCGAAGAGCAGATGGGAGAGATGAAGGTGTACGCCAAGTGTCACCTTCAGCAAGGAGTCATGTTTGGGCCATTTTTAGGAGAAGTGTGCCGAGGACAAATGCCGACCAACCTCAGATACTCCTGGGCTGTAAGTAGACAGGTTTGAGTGGCCTTAAAGAGGAAGTTTTAAGAAAGGGTGCTCTTTTTTGCTACAATCACAATTAAAATCCACAATGTAACTTGTGGCTTGTGTTGATAAGCAGCAGGAATTCCATGTAAGACTGGTCATACAAATAGTTAACATACACATTGCTCTTGATCTCCAGATCAGGGATGATGCTGCATTTGTCTACGTCGATGCTTCTGATGAGAACAAATCTAACTGGATGAGGTGGGCAGTTCTTACTGACTCAAGTAAAGTTTACCTCTCAAAGTAGTTCTCTCTTCTGCCTCACTTTTTTGGGGTTTTGGTCTTTTGGGCTTTTCTTTAATCACAGCATTTATTTGACAGAGATTGGCTCTTACTGGTCATAGTTACATACTATAGGTGTTTGCTCTATGTTTCAGGTACGTAACGTATACTAGCAGTGAGGAGGAACACAACCTGGTCGTCTTCCAGTTTTACCGTCGCATATACTACAGGGTTTCCCAGCCCATCACGGAGGGAGCAGAGCTCAGGGTCTGGATCGGCAAGGATTATGCCACCTTGCTGGGCCTGGGGATGGGTGAGTTTTACTGACTGAAGCATGGAATGACATGATGCAGATCTTCTTTTACTTCCAAGTGGATTTTCAGCTGGCAGTAGACTTTATTTTGGCCAACATCTTATATACAGGTGCATGATCCGGGGTTCATGGTCCAACACAAGCTCCATCTGTATCTAACTCAAGAAAAAAAATATGGGGACTACTGGATATCTTTGTAGAACTGTTTAATAATTACTAATTAATTAATGAATTAATTTGTGCTATGGGGCTTAAAATTGCATCATTACATATTTATAAGTTATAAAACCAACAGACTATGGAGCTGGATCTGTACGTGAATCAGTGACGTCATTAGTTCAGAATCTGCACCTGACACTGATTTTGGATCAGATCAGTCCCAACTCTAATCTTATGCATTTGTTTTTGGGTGGGGGGGATGCAGGTGACAATGTGAAATGTGAAGTTGGAGATAAGGAGACGGTTCTACGCCTCCTGCAGGACATCCAATTGGTCACCCTTCCAGAGCCCAGCAGCTCTTCCCTTTGGTCAGACCACAGCCAATCACAGAGCCCCATGCTTGTGATCAGTGACGTGACTACGATGTCAAATCCGGATGCAGCCAGTGATTCAGGCACGATTTCAGGCTTCCCCACCTCCTCCCTGATCTCCTTCCCGTCCCCCAGCTCTCATCCATCTGAAAAGTACGATTTCATGCCTGGAACTGAGAAGCTGCTGAGTAACCCAAACGCCACGCAGAACAGTCCGTGGTACTTTTTTGGGTTTGAGCCTGACCCAACCGGTCGGCCTCTGGACCGGAGCACTGTGGTGTGTAAGCTGTGTGGGGATAATGTGGGCTGTGGAGGAGGAGCAGTGGATCTCCAAAACCATCTGACCAACAGGCACCACATCAGACCACGTGACATTAACAAGGATCGAATAGGTAACTGTTACTGTCTGCTGCCTGCTCACATTGCATAATAGATAACAGTCTATCAAAGTTACAGTGTTCTGGTTTATTACAACTTCAACCTTGTTTTCATAGATCATTTTTTATCTGTTCTGATAACATTTTACTCACCTGTGTAATCGCTGCTGCTATCTGAGGAAATAATGGTCAAGATAATTATCCAAAGCACTTTGTTTGGAAGTAAAAAGTGAGCACAACCAAAGTGTTTGTAATAATAAACAAGACTAAGATTCTACAGCCGTGCTAGCTAGCTGTGAGGCTGTACTACGGCACAACAGTGCTATCATTGACACATGCTCACATTGTTGATGCTAACGTGCTGATGTTTAGCAGGTACAGTTTTTACAGTGTTCATCATCTTATTTTGTATTTGAGCATTATAACATTTACTTATTCATACTTAACAAAGTACACCATAGCTTGATGGGGATGTCATTGGTTTTGAAAAAACTGTCCATAAAGTAAAGTCAATCTTCACTTAATGGCAAAACCGTCAAATAGCTGTAGAGGCATTTCATTAAAAACCACAAATGTCAACCTCATGGTGGCACTAGAGGAAAAGTCAGGAGGTCACCAAAGTCATTAAGATTCATACTCTGGGCACCATGGATATCTGCACCAAATTGCATGGCAATCCATCCAATAGTTTCTGTCACTAAAAAACAAAAATGTCCACCTGCAGGTGGTGCTACAGGAAAAGGATCACCAAAGTCTTTAGGCTACACCGTCTACAAACAATGAATGTCCCTACAGAATTTAGTGTCAATCCATCTTGTAGATGCAGCAACATTTCACTGGATAAGTGAACATTTTGACCTGATGGTGGCTGTAAAGGAAAAGTCTGGTTCACCAAAGCCAGCAGGATTCTTCCTCTGGGGGAGCATGACCCTTTAAACATTTCTTAGTAAACCGTTTAATAGGTAAGCTAGTTAGACAGATGTAGAAACAAGAGTTTTGGTTTTAACCAACTTGAAGCTCAGTCAGAAAGTCAGAAAACTCTTTTTCAAATAAACAAATGTACAGGTTATGATATATAGTGAAAAAGGGTTTTTCTTTCTTCTTTTTCACAAAAGGTCAACAACGCTCACAGCCAATGATGGTTAACAGTGGTCTGGTTAGTACACTCCCCCTGGTACTGTCTGCTCATGTGACCGATGCCATCGCCAACTTTCTCATCATGGACCTCCAGCCCCCTGCTCTGGTAGAAGGGGAAGGCTTCAAACAGCTGATCCACACCCTCCTGCCCTCCTACAAGGAGCTGCCTTCACCTTGTCAGCTTGAGAACCTCCTGAAAGAAAACCATACCAAAGGCAAGACGAGCCTGGCTCAGCTGCTGAGAAGGAAAATGGGAAGCAGAGAAAATGAAGAGATATCTGACTACACTGCTCCCATCGAGTTTGAGTCAAGGAGACGTGGGCGACCTCCTAACCATTGGAGGGAAGTTCCTCACTTTGTCACTTTAAGTGTGGATGTTTGGTTCCACAACTGGCAGGGCAACACTGAGAGGTACCTCACCCTCTGGGCACATTACATAGACTGTGACTTTAATTTTCAGAACCTGGCCCTGGCAACCCAAAGACTGACAGAGAGTGGGGTGAAAGATCACAGCCTTCGAGCACTGGAGGCTCAGGTGAAAGTGATGGCCCAGGAGTGGGGAATCTCACAGCCTAATATGGTCTTGCTGGGAGGGGAGGGAAGGAACAAGATGAGGCCAGGGCCGATTAAGTGTGACAAAAGTGGAGAGGCTGCGGGAAGCGTTCCTCACCCGAACTCCACGACATTTCTTGAGAGGGACGACTCTGTGTCGCCTGAGGAACCACATGGCTCAGAGCACGGCCATTCTAGTGAAGGTCTTCCATCCGTGCCATGTTTCTTCAGCGCTGTTCAAGGCTGCATTGAGGAAGTGATGTCACATCCTGTCATCTCCAAGACCCTAAGCCAATTCCAGAGTATTCTGTCAACCCTGTTCTTGCCTCCTGCTCAAAACAAAAGCTTGTATCAGTACCACACCCACAGTCTGTTGAAGACCCTGACGAAACAAGAACAGGCAGAGCTGAAGTCATGGGCTCATAGCCGGCCAACTTGGAATAAGCTGTACCCTTTACTGAGCACCCTCATCAAACATAAAAGCTTTCTTTGTGATATGATGAGAGAGATTAAAGGTGAGGGTTTGTCTAAAGAAGACACTTCTTCAGAATCCAGTTCATCTGGCAGCTGCCACGCAAACTCCACGTCCACCACGTCTCCAACAAGCGCTACAACCTTGCGATCTGAATGGAAGGTTCTGGAGGAACTGTGTTCGGTCCTCAAACCTCTGGACGTGGCATGTCGAACTCTCGCCAAAGAGGCATTCCCCCGTCTGTCCCTCATCAAACCCATTCTCACCGGCCTGCTCTCTCGCCACCTCATGTCGCGGCCAGGAGATTCGTCTTCCACCCTGAAGGAAGTGAAGAGGATGATGAGGCGGAACTTGGCAAGCTGTTACGACAACCCTGTTGTCAACAGGGTTCTGTGTGTTGTATGTTCCCTCGACCCCCAGTTTCACGGGCTGGGGTTCATGGAGGAGAAGGTGAGTCATAAAGTTAAAATGCAGGGAGTTGTTCTTTAAACCCTGCCAGTTACTGTTGCTACGCCTGTCAAGCTTTCTGTTCTCGCACGACACATGCAGTTTACAATGATAGCCGTGGCATATTTGCTATTGAAATTCTTAGTCAGCAAGATTGCTTTTAAAAGCAGGCTTTTCATTACAAAGAGGCCCAAGTGAAGTTGAGTTGATTTTATTTATGTAGCCTAAAATCACAAATTGGTCACAAGGGGCTCTACAATCTGTACAGTATGAGACACGCTCAACCCCTAGAAGCTGTCAAGCAAAGTCCTTACTTAAGTCAAGTAGCTGTACAAGAACTTTGCCTTAATAAAATACAGCCTAAAATCCACAGTATTTAGATATAAGCACTGTAAGCTGGGATATGAATCTGAACAGGCATTTGCTGTCAACTTTCAGTATCTGACAGTTTTCAATACTCTATGGACACATTTTGGTCAGAACCAAAGCATTGAGGTTTGATATTCCACCCTATTAACAGCACTTTCTACTGTAAAGCATAGCCACACAAGTCTGATACTGAACATTTCATTAAAACTAGTGTTTTCTTGGGGTTTCCATTTGGTTTAGAACACATATTAATGATCAATATGTATTAAGAGATTTCTGTTTTCCTGCTTATGTCCATTTCTTCTATAGGCCAGGAACACTGAATTACATTCCCTTTTTAGGTTGCTTTCTTGATCTGTCAAAAATTCTTCTATGTAACATAACTAATCCCGTCACTACCCTCCACAATCATGGTTATAATAATGTGTGAAGTGAAGAATACTCTGGAAGACAAATTAATATATAATGCAATATAATTAATATTAATATTATTATTTTTGTTTTGTTTACTTTCAAGGAGCAGACAGCCACTTTTGACTGGTTGAAGAAAGAGGCTGTTAGGATTGTGAAGGAGGACAGGAGGAGAAGCCAAGGTAAGAAGTATCGCCAGAGCAAGAGAAGCCCCTCACCTGGTTCTCCTGAGTCAGAGAGTGACCTCCTGCGGAGGAGCAAGCGCCTCAAAGAATCCCGTCCAATCAACTTCAGAGAGTTTGTCAGCGAAGAGGAAGAGAGCGATACAGGTGACGCAGATGAGAGCGAGTTGGTGGATCCTGTCTCTCAGGGTGGGCTCTCTGGTATGGAGTTCCTCCTGGGAGACCTGTTCTGCTCCACCCCCAGGAGCAGGCAGAACTCTGTGGAGGAGTCTATAGACATGGAGATGTCCGTCTTCAGAGCTGACAAGGGGACTTCTCTGGGAGTGGAGCCCTTGCAGTGGTGGAGGACGAAGGCAGTGCAGTTTCCACTGTTGGCCACAGTGGCACGGGCCTACCTGGCTGCCCCGGCGGTGGCAGGTAATGCTGCACAGGACTTTGTGGAGGAAGGTGCGGGGGTCACGTACAGAAAGAGAGCCTACATTCCACCAGAAAGTTTGGATTCGATCTTGTTCCTGCACCACAACCACATGCCCACCACTGAGAGTGGGCGAACAGCAGTGGCACATAATTAGCCTTTTGAGAAAAAAAATGGGCAACAGCACAATATCCCCATGAGGACACAAACAGATGCTGAGTTTGGATGCAGTACACACAGAGGTGTTAAGTGAAGTGTAATTAATTTTTTGGGATCAAAGCTTGAGCCTGAAGAGAACAAAGACAAAGTGAAAGAAAATCGGTTTGTACTGTGTATAGTTTGGACTGTTATCCTTCTGATCTACGGTTAACTTTGCTGTGTGCATTAAGTACCTTTTAGCGCCTAGTGCCTTACCTCCTTTGGATACAATCACACAGTAGATTGGTAGGTATTCCTAATTTTTATTTTTGATCCTTAATGCTCATTTTTAACGAATGTATGCAACTGTGATTACAAGTTTGTGGATTGTCTACTACTACCTTTGCTTATGCACCACGTGTTTTATGTTATTAACAGTGTTGGGCAGTAACTCATTACTAGTAATAATATTACTTTTCCCAGTAACTGGTAGTGTAACTAATTACTAATACATTTCAGTAATAATATTAGTTACTCCTCCAAAAAATAATTAGTTACAATATTACTTTCGTTGTCACCCTCCCCTAATTTGAAATCCAACAATCCAATCACATCTTTAGATTAATTTTTGTTATTGTGGAGGAAACTAGTTTGGAAGCTGGAAATATTCCATTACTTTGATTGAACTAACAAAACTGGATTGTAATTGTTGTAAGTGAACTTTGGGGAAAAGGACACCATTACCAATTTTGTGGGGAGTAGCAGAA
>NW_023339729.1:4956797-4972546 GCF_004916995.1 Morone saxatilis
AAGTAATTAGATTACTTTTTAAAAGAATAATCAGTAATATGTAAAAAAAAATGTTGAGTAACTATCCGAGCACTGGTTATGAATCATTACATTGTGAAAGAAAACTCCAAAGACCGGTTATTAGAGTACTTAATGCTGCTTTTTTGTCAGTAGATTATTAATGGAACTACAGTACTACAGTGGATGAAGCTTATTAGCATAATGTCTGTATTGTCTTAGACTGTGATGTTTGTATTCATGTACATGCAGAATAAATGTTTTTTTTGTTTTTGATGTCTTACTGTTATGTAAATATGCCTGTCACATACTTTTTTAAATAAAATATATTACCAATGGAGCTAATTATGCTAATTTAATCATGAATAATACACTTATAAACATAACACACAGTACAGTAGTGTGTTCTACATTGTGTACTGATGTTAATATAAATACATGTGGACATACAGTGCACAGCATATTATAGCTTAAAAATCTGAGTAAAGCACTCAAATATAATTTAAGCCAGTCAATAAAACATTTACATTCAACTATTTTATTAAACTATTAATACATTTCAGTTTACATAAAACAAAAAAAAGTATGTATCCATTCACACAAACATTAAAAACATTTGAAATAATATCAGTGCACTTAGATTAAAAAAAGGTATCCAAAATACTTTACTGTATCTATTTTCAAGAAATTCTGAACAGGAGCAGACAGGCAAGTGAGAAGATGCTTCCTTTTTCTCAAAGAAAATCATTTAACAACCTGAAAAGTAAAACTTCTAGACAGAACACACCTAAAACCCTTATTTATCCCTTTAACTATAACTTGGCTTCAGCCATTTTGGAGCCATTAGTGACCTCAGTCTGGGTGTTGTCCTCTCTGTAGCGAGCTATCCTCCTGCAGTGGAAGAAGACATAGGCAGGATGGATAAACACCAGCAGAGTGAGGAGAGTCAGAGCAATGTCCACCTGTAACACATCAAAACAACAGTTTTCCATTTGTCCGAAGTGACAGTATCACACTATTCTGTACAGCACATTCTGACATTAATTCACCGACCATTATTAATGTATTCACATGCCCTTTGCTAGTCACCCAGCGGTTCTTTTTCTAATTCTTAAGCTTCCTTGAGCACTTACAAAGAAGGGGTCTCCATCCAGAGCTCCTTTGACCAGGGCGAAGCAGGGGTACTGCAGCAGAGAGACAACTGCAGACATGGACATCACCAAGCCGTACAGCTTCCCAAAGTGACAGGCTGGAAAACTGAGAGAAAGAGAGACATGTTCACAGGTATTGCTATGACTATGTCTATTAATAGTCTGACCACTGATGCTCTTTGACAATGCGTTATTTCTCTATTTGGCATCTATTATCAGGTTTTGACACTTCCTCCCTTACCACATTACATTTTTTGCAGCTAATGATATATCTTCAATTCAAGTAGAATCTATTTGAAACTCCAGCAATTTAGGATTGCACTTTCATAAAGGTGAGAGAGTTGTGGGAGGCAGATAAAAAAGTCCATTCTCAGTGGATGTGCACTGCTGGTTTCAAGTTTCTACATCACACTGTACAAGTTGATACTGGACCAGGACTGACTGCCTAACCATTTGACTGGAGAGAGACTTCTTCTTTAACCATAATGAAAAATGGAGAAGTTAATTTAGTGCACCTTTGAATTCCCAGAGTAATGTACCTCAGCTCTTCATAGAGGATAGGGAATCCGCAGAAATTGTATGATGGGTGTATCTGGTGTGAAACTGGTTGAAAAATTAAAATGTATATATAAGTACATCGTCAAGTAGCAGCACAACTTTAAGAGGTGCAAAAAGACCAGATAGTTGCTGCCAGACCTGCAACAGACCCAAACACTGAAAAATGTAATGTTCGGAACATCATGGTGACATACTGAATGATGTCAACATCAGATCTGTCTATTCTGTTGTAAGGTGTTTCTTTAATTTTTTCAATCTCCTGTGTGTGTGAATACGATAGCTACTCACGCAATACTAATGAACGCTGCATTTCCCCCATAGAGGAAAGAGCGATTGAGGACTTGTAGAACAAAGGTGAGGTACTGCAGTGGGAGGAAAGGAACGGAGGCACACACAGAGAACAGCAGGCACTGCAGCGAGGTCAGGAACAGAGACAAAGTGGAGGAGCGCAGGTCTGCCTCCTGCTCTGTTTCTCCTACAGGAGGAAAAATGGTTAACAAGTAATGAGTAACAATGCTCTGTTGCGAAAACACATTCAGTTATAACAGCAGTCATTTATTCACCTGGAGCCAGAGGCTTCCCCTTGTGTCTGTCCATGAGGAGTCCATTCCAGGGAGCACACAGCACTCCACACAGCTGGGTCATGGCAAAAGCATTGGTGTACTGACTCACTGAGATAAGGACAGAAAAAGAATAGAAGAAAAAAGCAGGAGTTGGGGTTGGAGGGTGATGATGAGAAGTCATTAAGAGAGTAAGGAGAACACTTTAAATCCCAGACAGTTAATATGTGTGTGACAAAGGGTCAGTGGTTTTTATGATGAGTTACCCAGGTTGGGGTCATTGTTGGCCAGCCGGTTTAGCATGGGGTTGAGTGTGCCAATGAAGAGATAGTGCCTCAGCTGCATTATGGACAACCACAATATATGCCACAGGAAGAACCAGGACAGCACACAGCTCCTGAAACTTGCCTCTAAACACATGAAAATTTACATGAAATCTGACATGAACATTGTGGGAAAATGAAAGCAAGTCCAGGTACTGCAAAGGTGCTTTAAAGGTCCAGTGTGTAACATTCAGGAGGATCTGAAAGGCAGAAATGGAATATAATACTCGTAGGTATGTTTTCATTAGTGTACAATCACCTGAAAATAAGAATCGAGCTGTTTTTATCTATAGTCACCGCTTGTTAAACCACCATGTTTCTACAGTAGCCCAGAACCTTTTCAGAGCTCCGAAAATAAGCACAAAATGTCCATTAGAGCTTCAACGATTAGTTGATTAATCAGTCGTTAAATCGTCAAAAAAAGTTTAAAGGTCATATAGTTTGTCAATCTGCTTCTATACCTCTGGTCGTAAAAACACACAGAACAGACATTTATAACAGATGAAGACTGCTCTCTGCTGTACAGTATATGTGTGTTTTAGAGTGGAAAACAATGGAGATAAGGATGAAAATACTACACAAGGTTACTGGTCATATGATCTTGTTTCTCTGTTCTTTCTGCATAGGGAGAAAAACTATGTTTAGTTTTGAATGCCATACAATGTGAATGTGAACATAGAGGTGATGGCAACATTGAGGATAAGTACCTTTTCCTGAGTCTTGGGCCTCTGTCCCGTCCTCAGGTGCTGGTGGCACATTGTCCCTCCCACCGGACTGCTGTGAATCTGTCATTGCACCATCCCTCATCCTCTCCAACTGCTCCACGTTGTAAGTGTTGGCCTGGCTGCAATTCACTCTGTAGGTTGGGAAAAGTGGATGTCATGTCTAATCCCTGGAGATGATCTACATGACTTAATACAGTAGCTGCTTCAAAGAGAAGTGATTGTTCTCACCCGTAGGTGTAGTATTGTGGCAGAGGGTAGGGGATGTGTCTTCTGGGCATCAGCAGGAAGGTCCTCAGCAGATGTATGATGCTGCAGAAAGACAAAACAAGGAAGGAGGAGCGGAGACAGATTCCCTGTTCGTAGAGGACCTGGAAAGCAGAGGAAAGCGTCTCGGTTAAACTTTTTTACAAAACTTTTTGTAGAAGTTGATGTTCAAATAAAAGAACAGAGAGCATACATGTACTGTACAGTATGTCAAATAAGCACAGACCTCAAATGGTGTACTTCAATTGCATTCAAATCAAACTGGATTTGATGTAAAAAAAAAAAAAAAGACCAGAATCAATGTTTTTTTGCTGTTTTAAGAAAAAAACTAGTGCACTTAATAGAAGACCTAGGAAAACCTTATATTAGCATTGTCTATTCGAGAGCTGTTCGCTATCTAGTAATTTCAGATGCTGCCAGATTCTAGCATTGTAATGGCTCCACTGACATGGCTGCACTCCTTTACCTTGATGATGAGAAACACAGCAGAAGAGGAGTCAAAGGCACCATTGTAGAGGGTGATGATGGTGGAGCGATGAGCCGCAAACAGGTTGCCCACCTTCCCGACACACAGAGACACAATTCAGCAAAACAAAATTTATAGTTATGAGTTATTGGAGAGTTGAAAGGTGTGAGAAATATTAGGACACACAGTATGTTTCTATTCTAAGATATTTGTAGAGATATTATCAGAATTCACCTGCATGTTAGTCAGAAGGAGCAGAATTCCCCCCACAGCGATGCAGGACAAGGCAGGAAAAAGCAGCTCTGAAAACACTACATGACAGAGAAAGACAAACTTTTGTAATTTGTAATTTTGTAATTTTAGAAATTACTCCATTGATTATCACATGATTCTAAACTTATACCCATCCCCTTCACTTTGACCAATTCAATTCAATTCAATTCAATTTTATTTGTATAGCGCCAATTCTTATTATCTCAGGACACTTTTCAAATAGAGTCAGGTCTATACCAAACTCTTATAACATATATTTACAGAGACCCAACAGTTCCCACTTAGTGTTAGAGTCCAGAGTCACAGAGTCTCTAGAACAGCAGGAAAGTTGGCTATTGAAGCACCCAACCAGTGTTTAGTCTAGCAAGAAAGCTGCACTTGTTTAGTTCTGTGGCAATAAGATATTCCTTTTATTTTATAATGTTTAATGGTCCAGACCATAGATTTAGAAACATAGATGCTGCATTCTCGATTTGACGTGTGTCTGCGTGCCATATTGGGGAGGTCAATATCAGCTAGTTAACAATACTGAGAGATGAAGACTTCACTACAAAATTGATTGTAACTTGCTTAATTCTGAACCGATTTTCATGAAATTTGCTTTGTTAGAAATGTGAGAAATAGAATCTGGTACTGGTTATTGGAAATAATTCAGTTACCGGGGGCAGATCTATATGATATGTGTTCACACACAATATAAACCAACTAACTAGAAAGAATATTCATGTATATTTTAATAGCCACCATAGGAACAAGGTGGGCTAAAATTGTACGGAGAATAGCATGTCTGCCATTTCCCACCGTGAAGGACTGTGGCAGGAAGAAACAAGTGGTATGAAATAGGTATTATGACATTTCCTTCCCCTGATGTAAACTACATTAGTTATGTTGCCCAGTTACTCTAACATTATGCATGTTATGAATGTGCGTGCGCCCACCTGCACTGGAGAAGGCCACAAGAAGGGTTCCAGTCGTATACAAACATCTTGAGAGAGAAATATAACTGAATTAAGAGCAGCTACATCAGTGTCTCACAGTGTCATTTATCCACCACAGCATACACACACTCAGACACAATAGAAAGTTTAGAGGTATTTTCATACTTCACACATAATAAATACAATGTAAATTGTAAGAACACTATAAACTCAAATTTATTATATTTTGGTGGAAAATCTAACTGGCTACAGGTGAAATAATTATGATGCATTCTGTGAGCTGCTTCAACTTCACCTATTTAATAAATAAGGAGGTCGATTTTTAAAAACACAGTCTGTTGTGTTTTTTCAGTCTGCGGTCAAAGTGTTGAGTTTCTGACAAGAAGGGTCTCTATCTATCCTGTGACTGAACTAGGCTTGCCATGTTTTGTTCAACTTGTCTTGAAAAGGGTACATAGTTGTAAATATTATAGTGATGATAATGACTCTGCAAATACGAAGATAAGATAGGGTCTTGGGTCAAAGGAGGCAGGCTCTGCTTAAGTGTAATCTCTCTGCCTCTGTTAGACACTCCCTACCTTTATCTCTATAACCCTTACTGATCCCCCTTCATCATAACTGTAAACTGTAGCAATAACTGACCTGCAAACTGAAATATACATTTGAGCTCATGGATCCTGTATGGGTATCATGCATGGAATAAACCTTTAGCCACTAGTTTTGCTTACTGAACTTCTTAAGCTTTTGTTTCATTATGCTATCACAAGGAAAATATGAATGAAAAGCTGGTGGTCATTTTTTATCAGTCAACTATAACTTGGACAAACAAACTGTCATTATGACAACAAAAACTGGTGCTGACAGGGTTTTCAACTGCAGCCTTCTTTATTTTATAAAATTAGATGAACTTACATTCCCAGCAGCCTCGTCACCATGGTACCAAATCGATCAAACAGGTAGCCATTGACTAGAGTCAGGAAGTTGTTGAGGAACGAGGCGATGGTGAAGACCAGAGAGAACTGCTCATCCTGTCGACTACAGTCTGAGACAGAGAGAAAGCTTGGGGCATTTTGGGATATTGAGAAAACTGTACCTGAACTGATGAGAACATCACTACACATTTTACCAATGGCATATAAATGCCTGGTCTTTGTCCATACAGCTGTGGCACATTGAAGTGAAAACCTCAAAAGGGACAGTTTTCCTTCAGCTTGCTCCGTTAGTATTCTGCAACACTATTTTTACACTCATGCTCTTTATGGTATAGGTTATTTATTATTATTATAACCACAATAATTTACTTTGTGTATCATGAAAGGGGTCCCTTGTGACGAACCCGTAGACGACATCTAGTAGCTAAAGACAGAGATGTTCAGTGAGGAGGTGGTGGACACTGAAACGATAATGTTGCTCTGTGTTATTTGCCAGCACCATTGAAAGTATATATATTGGACAGAGCTTCTGAGTCTGTGAAGTGAAGCCAATGCAGAAGTGTCTTAAAGCTGCATCCTTTCTAATGCTCAGCAGGAGGAGCTCCTTAAGCTGCAAAACAAGAAATCCAATAGTATTAAGTTTAATGGAGACTTCTCACTTGATTTATTAGCTCAGTTAATAGTTTCCTAATGAGTTTATGGTCTCAATTGCTAGTTCCAAGTCTTCTTCAATACATTATGGTGTTCATTTAGTAAACTATGGTCTAATTTAGAGTAAAATAGATGATAAACCAGGGTATGCATTAGGGTGTGGCTACCTTGTGATTGACAAATCATTCTCAGTGAGTCCGCCCATTATGTTCTGAAGTACTTTTGCTCCCAAGTGGCTAAAAATATTTTTATATTTTTAATGTATTTGTACATTCTTGCTTCAGTTTGAAGACATGTGTGCCTATATTTTGTTAACATTAGGTATTGATAATCAAGTGGTACCATTGTTTAAAGCTTTTTTCTTAGTGCCAACTGTTTTCATAGAGCTCACACATTTTCTCAGGGGAATCTTCTCTTTTGACTTCTATGTTTGCCTTTTAAAAGAGCAGCTAATTTAAAGAAACAACTGATGTCTCTCATATGAGCGTCCCAGCAACATCATCACCTCTTGTACCCCAGAGTTGCTCACCTGCACTGGTCAGGTTGCCGCTGGCATCTGGGACGCTGACACACAGCTGACTGAAGTAGCCATCCTCTTTCAGCACAAACACCAGAGAGGCGAACCCAAAGACCACACCAGCAAAGCACAGACACTCCAGCATCCCCGAGGCCAGAGTCAGCCTGTAGCGCAGCCTGGTACCAACCTCGTACCCCTGCATGCTGCACTCCCCTTCTCCAGGTCGCCAACAGGTTTACTTCCGGTACGGGTTTAGTCCTCAGAGGAAGGTGTTGCTGTCTCTCCTGGTCTCTTTGGTTTACTGTTCCTCTAATTTTGCTTCTGATTTCCCTTCAGCAAGTGCATGGCAGTAAAGGTCTTTGCTGGATTAAAGTTTCTAAGATACAGAACAAAAACCAAACAGGTGTTACTAAGAGAGAGTTCAGTTACAGCCAAAGCAGTACAATATGATGCCACATATTGTTCCACGCCTACGGAACAGATGAGCCAGGACTGAACAGTATTAGTGAAGCATTGTCAACGGATTAAATACAATGACAAACAATAAATATTGTACTCAGCGTGGTGTAAATGGACAGTTTTATGAGTTTCAGCTGTGAAGATGGTCGTGAATAAGTCCTTGATATTTCAGAGACCACAGCAAAGACCCATTGGAGATAGATAACCCTGAAACAGTAAATGATAAGCAGTTACTTTATCATGTGCTGCTCTGCTGGAGAGGGCAGTTTTAACACCAGTCTTGATCATTTCTGAATTTATGAAGCCACTTGTGTAGGCAGTGGTGGGAAGTAACAACACAACAGTACATTGTACTTAAATTAAGTGTACTTTAAGGGAAATATTGTATTTTTAAATTTTGCTCCTTGAATTATGACCGTAATTCTTCTTCCTTATTTGTGCACAGTGTATAAATAATACAAACTTCGCATAAACTAAAACATCTGATGTCCCTATGGCTTTCTGTGTCTCATGTCCAGCTCTCATTGCAGCATGAGGACACGGCGCTGTGGCCAGGCGGTGCAGACTGTAATCCAGATTAGTTCACTTAATCTATGCACATGGCACAACATGGACACAAACCCGCAAGAAATTAGACCTTTATAGCGTGAACGGCACATGGTTTATTGTCATTCTTCATGAAACACAACATGAATGGACATTTAATATCGTTAATATGAGTACAACACCCACACAGTGTCTAGTTCTCTGCGTGGAGAGACGTTACATCAACTCACCTCAAAACGCGCATCGTTCAGCCAACCCCCGCTGTATGCCTGTATCTTTAACATTTTATAACAAGTTATTATTTCTACCTTTTGATTTCCAGTTGCTTCAAACATCCGTTACAGTCCTTTGGTGCAGGGGGACGCAGGACCGTGATGCACCTCGCACCGAGCCGCAGGTTGTGTATCTAACGCACAGAGCTGCCTCACTGTCTCAGTCTGTCTGAGATCCAGTTGTAGTCGCAACAGGTGGACCCAGGGCGGGAAACCACATCAACATATGGCTCTTTATAGTACGCAGTATCTCTCATTAACAGTTTAATTGTGAATTACAGGCTAATCTTAATGGATTTTCTATTATTCGCCCCGCATGATGATACCATTTTAATTAAGCCCCTGAGGCCTGGAGATAAAATATACTTAACTATAAATACATTACAGACTCACTAATGATGCCAAAAGACACGTGGTGGCATCTGCAGGAATATTATGGTTCTCTGATGCTTCTTTAGCGTCTTTATAAGGATGATGGCATCACAAACTGCTGTCACAGTACACTGTATGGACTCATTTATGTGGAAATACTGTAATCAATCTGTTGGAGAAATAAATGACTCACATGATTAGAATATTTACTGTAAAGCTCTCATGGCCAGATTTACTTGAATAATTACTTGACAATTGACACATTTGGACATGCTTCCATTGCTCATTCAGTCAGTGACTCATTATAACACATATTAGCTACCCTGTGATTTATGTACATATTCAGGAGAACTGGGAATCACCATGGCATAAAAAAGGCATACATACATCGAAGAAGGCAGTCTCTTATAAAACAATGTAATCGTTATTTCTCATTCTTGTTTTGATGTTCATTTATTACTAAATTTCCAGTAATAAAATCAAATGCTGAAAAAAGCCAATGATCAGAATCTTATTAAAATTAAAATTATCGTTTAAAGCTCCATCAATAACATAATACATCAATAATTCAGGTGGCCAGAAATATGATGAATATTGCTCTGAGTCTGCAGGATGCAACTGTTTGCCAACTGTTAACCAAAACCACTTTATATGGCTGTGAGAACTTATTCTGCCCCCTAGTGGCCAAATATTGAGCACTGCAGCTTTAACTATGACAGTACCTGTTCTACTTTTTTCAGAGGCTTAAAAAGATAGTTGAACATTTTGAGAAATACTTTACTTTTTGCCAGGAGTTGGATACCACTCTCATATCTGTATGCCAGATATGAATCTACTGCTTTCAGATCGTTAGCTTATAGCTTAGCAGATAGGAGGGCTCTGTCCACAGGTAATATTCATACCATAGCCATACCATATAAAAAGAGAATATATATAAAATATTGATTGATGAAACTTTAAAGAGCTTAAACACAGCACAGAGCCATTCATTGAGACATGCATGATGATACATACACTCTGATGCCTATGGCCACATGTAAACACAGAAATCTCCTACAGTGTTATCACCTGTAGTGGGTCTTCATGTGTGCGTTGACATGTGCCCTGCAAGAGAACACGCAGCCACACATCAGGTGGCTCCATCTGATGAAGCTCATCCCACTCTGTCCACAGAACTGAGTCCTCTCCCCTGTGTGTGTGAGCCTGTGGCATTTCATCATGCTCAAGAAAGGGAACCCTCTTCCTACCGTAGTCACTTATGTACTTGAAATGCCCAGTTGTTCCATCAGGCCCGAAAGCTGCCATATTGCAGCTTCTACTTCAACTTTAACAAGGTTTCTTTGGTGCCTGGGTGTGTCTGTCTGCAGTGTGCTGTCTATTGAGTGATAAATTAGGGATGTCAAGTGTCCTTGATGTGGACTGGTTTTCTGATGGATGTAAGCTGCTGAAATATGTGAGTGCTGGGGTGTCAGGCAGAGTGCTGCCCACAGGAAACTCTCCACAGTCGGTGTACATCTGACACAGAGTCCCTTCTTGGAGCTGAAAGCCCAGATTTAAATCTCCACTTGGGGTCTGGTGGTCTGGACTTTCTGCTTCACTTTTACTATGAAATCCCAGAACAATTAATTTTGTTTGGGGAAATACAGACTGCCTGTAGTCTGTGTTTAGATCTTTGCTGTCCTCTGGAGGTTCACTGCAGAACTGCGAGCTCTGCATCCTGACTTTGAGGACCTGTTCTCAGGTGGGTGAGTGTATAGGAAGAGTTACTCAAAACAACAGCAGAAGCAAAAGTCATCAAAGTCATTATAATGATCATTACTGACATGGCCATGTTAGTTTATCAATAATAATGTACATTAACCTTTCAGCTCTGGTTGTCCTTCAGGAGCTCACTCACATTTGACAGTAACTGGTTCAAACTTTCAGTCTGCCAACTTTAAAATACTTTCCTGTGGCACACAACAAAACAGTACATCAGATGGTTTTAATCACATTAGAACTATATCGGTTATAATACAGATTCAAGCACATTTCTGAAAATTACCTATTTTGATAACAGTTGATTGGCTTGTAAAACTAATTTTAAAACAGTTGACACACTGAAATTTCAGCTAAGTCCGTGATGACTCAGTTTTGGGGATGATTGGCGCAGCAGTTTCTGAAAATAGGATTTTAAAAAATGTGGCAAGTGATGAAAGAATTTTGACTGAAGGCCAAGCCTGAGAAAATGTAAATGTGATTGCAGTGCCCCCTTAAGGTCAATTAGTGTCATATTATGTGCCTGAGTAGTGGATGGAATTGGAAACCCCTCGCCTACAGTTTTTGCTGCACAAACACAAAAAAAAACTTTTTTATTGGCTTTAATCGACAGTGACAACTGTAGAGTTAGAGGAAAGGGGGGGAGAGAGAGAGGGGATGACAGACAGAAAAGGGCCACTGCAGCGAGGACCCACCCCCTTAGCACATGGGGCTGCCAGCTCTTGGACCCATAATAACAGGGTTGTTGGTCAATACAAATAACTCCATAATCATGTTCTCTCCCCAAAACAAAGCATTTGTCACAAAAGTAGAAGAAATGGTTTGCACTAAGCCTTTTTTAGTACACAAAAGTAGGCTTGAGGTCAAGAACAACTCGTGTCACAAGACATTTGAGCTGTGATGGTGCGGATTAGTCTTGTTCACAGCCCAAAATGACAGCTGGAAAAGTGATAATTTATTGTGTAGTTTCGCCCTCATGATGTCTTTAGGCAGTGTATCTGCCTGAATTAGCCACAGTTTATTCCTTTCTAGTCTGAAGACTACACTGAATGGGTACACCTCATCCTGCTCCTCCATTCTGTATTGCTCTTTATCTGATCGGCCTGCAGCTGTGGTCCTGCTCCATTGTTTCCTGCAAAAAAACACTCAGCAATTAAAAAAAGTAAAACCATTTAAGGCAAATAATCAAAAATGTACTGATCAAAAGGTAAAATAACATTAAGTGATCAGAGTATGGTGCTGCATATTCCTGCTAAACTATTGTGTCAGAATAAAGGGATGGAGGTGTGGTGGTGCACAGATAGACCACAAAGGAGACTTGATCACCTGCCATTTGCCCTTTGAGGTGTCTTTTTTAAATAAATAAATAATCATTTTCATTTCAAATTGAAATTCATGAATTGCTTGAAACTATTTGGTGAAAAGGTCTATCTATGCTTGAACTATTTAGCAGTTCAAAATGTGCTGACTAGCTGTCCTTAGCATTGACACCTTTTGCTAGCAATATGGGAATCAGTGGGTTAGAAAGTAAAGGAAATAACAAGCTAATAATAAAGGAAGTAAAGAAAAACACTTTTTCAAATATTTTTAGTTTCAATCACTTTCTTCATTATTTTTACAGTGTCTGAGTGTCTGAACCAACCTCATTATCATTAATTTGTACTTTTTAATATTCCTTTATCTGCGTTGAAGAAGTGGGCCTAGTCATTCCAGATATATATAAATTATTTAAAAAAAACCTCCTTTGATGAATTTGGGTCCCTGCCCCTCTAACATGCTCTGCCCCTGTGTGGTCAAATAAATGCTGTCACTGTCAATTGCATATGGTTATTATCTGTTTTGCACAGCACAGCACTTACTGTCCTAAGAGCCAAACCAAATGCTTGATCCCTAGCGAGCAGTTTCTCTATGATGGAGGGCAACGCTGTCATCTCCTCCATGAATCGGAGAATAGATAGAAAACAATTCCCACTGAGCCCTTCCGTGTAATTGCATGTGCAGCTTTAACACAACAGGCAAAATCAACACAAACAAGAGCTTTATTTGGCTCCAGCATTTACAGTTTTATGGTTGCATAATATTGCTAGTTCACAATATCAATGTGGCCATAGTGCTTTATGTCCCTTATGTCATTTAAGGCACAATCTGTAAATAAAATGCAAGCAAACACACAAAAATTAAAGATCTCCTCCAGACCTGTATTACAACATATACAAATAATCAGCTTGGAACAATAATGTGTGTCTGATGTGTTTCTTCTGCAAAAAAAGAAGAAGAATTTCCACATCAAAATCCTTCAAAAGTCTACTACACACACACCTTCTATGTGCAATGGTGGATCACACTCTAATAGTTGCATACTGGACCACGACTGACTTCCAAATTGTTTGTGATGTCACCAACATGCTGTAGGCCCGCCCCTTAAAATCAGATTTCCATTGAGTACAGAGAAATGTTCCACTTTCAGCAGATGAATGTGAAAACATCCTATAGTGTCAAACTCTGCACAGACATCATTCAGCACATCACACTGTAGGAACAAGAATAAAAACAGAGGGGGACTTTAATAATAATAATAATGATAACTCACAACATTAACTAACAATGTAGACATATATTCTGATGCTGTTTAATCGCCAATTTTTGTAAACATAAGTAAAACAGGCCAATATTAGGCCTGCATGATACCTTGAGAAACACAATCTACTTCTTTTAATTTGTAAGTCATTGATACATATGTGAATATAGCTGGCCATTATGGTCAAAAATGTATTAATTGTGATTAAATTAATTTTTGTGTCTATTTTTTTTTTTCAAACCATACAGATTCTTGTCTGCGGTAAAAGTAATATGGTATATTGCCCTGTCCCTGAAAACAATTTAAATTACTACTAAATACAAATGTATGTAAAAGTGTTTAAAAAACAAAAGCGATGTGCTATATTGACTATGGGATGCACAGGAATAGCTAAGTAAGTGGACCCTGCATTTAAAATATGTTCACAGATTAGGCATGGGACGATATACCATATTATTGCATATTGAGCAAAAAACTACTGTCACCAAGGTCAAGAAGAAATCTCCATGCTCTGACACAGATTTGTGTTTGCTTTCATTGTTGTGAATAGTTACGTTATATTTGACAATGTAATATTTACCTATTGGAATGGCTTACATCTGCTTTACCACGCAATGATCATTTGTCAATAGAAAATGTGGTGGATGATCTTTCTCAACCAAGTTGTTTTGCACATTTCTTGACATTCCAGTGCAGAGTTCTCCTCAATACATCAATGGTCCCGAGTCATAATGCATTCTTTGCCTGATGTTATGTAATTTCCAAAAATGTAAACTCTAAGAGGTAAGAAGTAGTAAGAAGTAAATCCAACATAAAACATTATAAAATACATAAAAAATATTCAGCTGCAATGTGAAGTGTACATGGTTCGTAATAAATTAAACATGCAAAAACCCTTGTGTGGTCCCAACTGTGGTTTCCAAAAAGAGAAACTACTTCTTTACGTTTGCATCATACACATTTTTAATTTTAGACTTGGTTACACTGGATAAAGTCAACATCTTGCAGACCCTCATTCATTCACTTCTTGTTCGGTCTTTCTCTGTTTGGCCAGCTTTCTGCAGTAGAGGCTGACATGGAGCGGGTGAATAAAGGTGAGCAGTGACACCAAGGTGACACCCACATTTACCTGTGAGAATAACAGAAAATTAAAAATGGAGGAGGTTGGGGTGTGGGTGGGGTGTGAAAGAGACAAACTGCTTATTAAACCGGTTAACCTGACTCCTCCTTCAAGTGAGGCTCATCACACAACCTCTGGACACTTACATAGAGCGGATCACCGTGTAGCTGGTGCTGGATGAGGTGTAGGATTGGAAACTGGAGAAGCAGCACCAGAGCTGACAATGACATCACTATCCCTGTCATCTTCCCGAAATGAGACATTGGGAAGCTAGAGGTGAGATGGAGTGGAGAGAGATGAAGACACAGCAGAGCAGTTATATATAATATATATATATTGTTGACTGAATTTGTTGTTATTATTTGGTCTGAAGTGTGTTGGAATTAAGAAGGACGTGTGAACGTACGCAAAGCTGACGAAGGCTTGGTGTCCTCCATAAAAGAAGGAGCTGTTGACAACCTGCAGGACAAATGTGAGGTACTGTAGAGGGAGGACGGGACAGGTGAAACACACACAGAAGAGGAAACACTGCAGGGAGGTCAGGAAGAGGGCGAGAGAGGATGACTGCAGGTCTGCTTCCCTCTTGGTTTCTCCTAAGAAATACAAAAACAAAAGCATGGCTCAGGCTCCCCTTAGGTTAGAATTTATTTTTATCATTATTTGATTTAATGTTAATGGTTTTATTCTCTATTAGCAGAGCTCGAAGGTCCAGTGACATCTAGCGGTGTAGTTGCAGTTTACAATTCACTCGTTTCACCCTCCCTTTCCAACCATGAGTGAGAAACTATGGTGGCCCCAGAATGCATGAAATACACAAATGGTCCTTTTAAAGCCAGTGTTTGGTTTGTCCGTTCTGGACTAATGTAGAAACAGTTCAACATGGTGGCCTCCACAGAAGGTGACCCGCAATGCCTATGGATACAAATGGCTCATTCTAAGGTAACAAAAACACAACAATTCAGACTTGTAAATCATTTAGTTAAGTAAACAGCTTTGTTCCACAGTGTAATTTGAAGAAAATCTAGCGAACCTGGAGCCAGAGGCCTGCGCTTGTGTCTGTCCATGATGAGACCGTTCATGGGAGCGAGCAGCACACTGCACAGCTGGGTGAAGGCAAATGCATTGGTGTACTGACTCACTGGACAGGAGGGGTGGAAAGAAAGGGCAAATTTAGTATGGAGGAGGAAACATGGTGGTACATAATTTCAAAAAGTGCCAAGTCAAAGAACATGGTTGAAGGGAGTGAAAGTGCTTATGTCAGTATAGACTATAAATCATGTGTATATTAT
>NW_023339729.1:4972584-4983323 GCF_004916995.1 Morone saxatilis
TTGCACTCCTAAAACATGGTCTGACATGAAAGAATTGATGCAGCAGAGACAAAGTCTGGAACCTACATTACCCACAATGCAACATTGCAATGGAATTAAATATATTCAACCTACACACTGCAGCCACTGCAGCATCGACATGATAATGAAATGCACCAAGATGAGCAAATCATCTGACCTTTGTATCTTGCTTTAATCTGTACAAGCAGTGACTGGCAAACTTAAAAAAGTCCAAGAAAATCAATTATTTTATACCTCACCCAAAGTTTGGTCATTATTAGCTAGCCTGGTGAGCATGGAGTTGACATTGGATAAGAAGATGAACTGACAGAAGAGGATGGTGACCACCCACACCAGGTGCCAGAGGAAGAGCCAGGACAACACACAGCTCTGAAAACTAGCTTCTGGATGTAAGGAAAAAAGGGAGGGTGGAAACAGGAAAGTCAATGTTTTTAAAGAAAAAAGTTAAATGTTGTGAAATGTTGCTGTGTATTCCATTGAGTCTACTTCCACTTGAGGTAGAAATTACATTTGACAAGACAGAGAAGGTAGATCCATAAAGCCACGGCAGCAATGCATTCTGGCTACTGATGCTGTTGCCAGAATGCTTCTTCTATGATGTATGATTGTTGGATGTTGGTCGAAACAAATGTCTATAGTGAACTCTAACACGAAAACCTGATGTTTGTTTGAATATCAAACTCCACTTAAATTGGTACTGGATTCTTGACTCTATCATTCACACACACACAAAAAAACCCACGACCAAATGATTCAATACTTAAATTCAGTAAAACATTTGCTCTTTCTTTGCATGTTAAAACATTTTTGGTTGGATTTTCCTTTTAAACAAATAATTATAGCTTTGGGTTACATTCAGTTAAGAGTTGAGATCAAAATTGTCACATATTTACAATACCTTCCTCTTGTTTGGGCTCATGGAGTGGCTTATTGAGCACATTCAAGGCAGATGTCTCAGCCTCTGCTCTCCTGTTCTTTACATCTACTTTTTTGTCAGTCCCCTCTCCTCTTCCTCTCCTGCGAATGGGGCAGCTTACTCTGTCAAAGCAGAGGTTCTGAGTGAGAACAATTCAGCTGCTAGAGGTTAAAATTCATCAGCATGGTGTAGTTTGTTCTGACCCATAAGTAAAGGTTTCCGGCAGCGGGTAGGGGATATGTCCTTTGGGCATCAGGAAGAAGGTACGTAGGAGGTGAATTATGCTACACGAGGTGAGGAAGAGAAAACACGACTGAAGAGACACTCCTCTTTCATGCAGCAACTATTGACAGAAAGACAAAAGACGTACGCTTTTAATTTTTAATGTTGACTGAAGAGCACTTAGGTCTTATCAAAATATTGCATCAAATATCCATTACCTTTATGATGAGAAATACAGCAGCAGAGGAGTCATAGGCCCCATTATAGATGGTGATGATGGTGGAACGGTAGGAGTCAAACAGGTTCCCCACCTTAACATAAAAGTTACATCTTACATCGTCACATACTGCTTTTGTTTTCCTTGTCATAAACTTTCACATCAGAGGTTTTTAGGCTGCATCACCACAGACCTGAGCATTGGTGATGTGGAGGATTGTTCCAGCAGTAATGAGACATGACAACGCAGGGTACAGCAACAGTGATGTCTCTGTATGTGAAAGACAGG
Source organism: Morone saxatilis (assembly GCF_004916995.1). Lineage (NCBI taxonomy): Eukaryota > Metazoa > Chordata > Actinopteri > Moronidae > Morone > Morone saxatilis. The sequence goes on from NW_023339729.1 coordinate 4,974,249, forward strand.
GCAGAGAGAGATACAGGCAAAGACAGAGACAATGCTGTACGGTATCTACTCTAAAACTTCTTGATGTGCTACATGCGAAACAACATACCTGCATTTGACAGAGACATGAACAGTGTTCCAGTGGTGTACAAAAATCTACAGGGAGATAAGTCATGAAGTTGAACGCACTAGAAGTCACCTTTCACTTTCCTTGGGGTTAGTTGGGGTTAATGCCTGCATGCTTAACCTGATGTTAGTTCTAGGATTACCAAAGTTACTACAATCCTTTCAATAGTTAGACATTTATTTAACCTTTTAGCTGTGATGCAAGAGCACCAAGCAGTGAGACACCATGTCAGAAAGCTTTTGGTTAGTAATTTAAGGGGACAAATGATCAAACATTTCCTATAAGGCTCTACAAATAATTAAAAACCTGCTGTATAAACACAACGAAAATTTTGCATTCATTTCCTGATTCAAGCTGGTTCAAGCTGTTTGAAGCCTGACCTGCAAAACAGGATATTTGTCAAATAATTATAGCATGAGAGAAAAAGCTGCTGCATTGCTAACAGTGAGATTAATGGTGGTTGTAGGGGCTGCAGAGATGATACAACTTTCAACTTGTGAAAAGTATTGTGTACCTTAATTCATGTCTGTAATTTGGTACATTAGGGGCAATGTCGCAAAGTAGTGCTGCAGTATCTTGGAAGTGTGGGATTGCCAGGCTAGCCATTAGCCATTGTTAGCCATCAGTTGATAAAAATGCATTATGCTGTTTTTGTGCATAAAAACACCGTCTGTACACAGACAGAGATGGGACAGTAGTGTGATTTCATGAGACATAAAAGTGCTAATAAACAGTAGTAGCTTGGAGTAGCCATCAGTGAGGACTTATGGGGACATTCCAGTTGAAATATCCAACTGGGAACTCTGAGATTCCAACTTTCAGGTTCAAATGGAACGCAACATTATTACTCGTTGAGATGTTGTATGGAGAGAACTACTGAGAACTATGTTTTGCTCAACTGTTGAAATAAAAAGTGCTTGTTAAGACTTTGTGTTCTTTTATTCATGAGCCAACACTGACACATCACTAGCATGTTTTTACAGCCAGCGAGTAAATTACGCTTTGTCAGTTTCGCACTATCTGCATCTTAATATGCAGCCTGAAGGTCTCAGAAGTGATCGTACCAATTAACAATGCATAACTAGTTGATAATTGCTGCTCTTCTTTTCCTCAACTGCTTATAAAGAAATTAACCGTCACAAACCAAACTTGGCAAACATCAAATAAAACACGGTTTCTGTGTTGGTGTGCTCACACAGCTATTAGCCTTGTTGCTGTGGTTCCACAGAGATCGAAGACATATCCAATGGGCAAGCGTATTATTGTGTTGGCGATGGAAGCAACAGACATGACCCGTGGGAAGTGCTCATCCTGACTTCTACAATCTGGAAGAAAGATAGATAAAACAAGGAAAAGAGGTAAATAAAAAAACAGTTTAAAACTACTGTATCTAGGCCTACTGCATGTCTGTAACTTATTAGCATATAATTATATAATATCTATCTATCTATGGCCATGTCTGCCATTTTTCTACAGTAGCCCATAATGGACAAACCAAAACACTCCTAAAACATTGCACACTAGATGCCACTAAATCCTACACACTGGTTCTTTAAAAGGTATGAAAATATACACTTTATGTTATACATTACAGTTAGTTGTATTCTTGCAATCCAGTGATTCAGTGGATACAGAGTGGGGAAATTGAACATATGAAATGAATAGATAAATGAATAGAATAATCAGTATTACAAGTTTTGTGTTGTTCACCCTTATTTGCTTTGAAGGTTAACTAATTTTAGTATGAGCAAACTAACTAAGGTTACAATATATGAATGTTTATATACCTATATACACAGCATTGTCCTCCTCTCTGGTGGTGTTGGAACAGAATCCAGCAAAGTAGCCATCAACTTTTAGCACAAAGACCAAAGAAGCCCAGCCGAAGACAATCCCTGTGAAGAACAAACTCTCTACAAATCCAGACAGCAGTGTCAACCGGTAGTACAATTTGTTCCTTCCTCCACTGAACTTCAACATGCTGCCAAACTCCTCTGCTTCTACCTGAGTAGCTCAGCCAGGTGAGTAGTGGAGTGGTAAAACTTTGACAGCAATAACCAGGATCACAGAGGTTACCTAGAAAAACACGGACACTGCTGACTACAGTATGACAGGGCTCAATACAAACACACTGACCTTTGTATTTATTCTAACAAGTGTGTGTTCTGTGGTAATCATCTCCAATTGAAATTAGATCAGCAGATTCTGTTTTTGTCAACAGGAAGCACATAAACACAGAGAGTCTTTGTCTTAATATGTCTCTCTTGATACACACACACACACACACACACACTTCTGATCCTATTCAGGATTTTTTGCACATGTCTGAGTATAGCCTAATGTTAAGAAAATGAATAACTGTTTTGATGATAATATTCTAAAACTATGTAAAAATGCATATGTATATATACATATGATAGAAATAAAAATATATACACATATACACACACACACACACACACACACATAGGCACCACATAGTAATTATACTTGGGGCCATGGCCAGCAGTAACCCTACAAGACTTACCTACTGTGCTACAGGCTGTTTGAGGAGATGTTATTCTTCACGACACCCTCTGTCTCTGTCCCTCAGCATTCTGACACCTACTCGCTCATTCTAAGCTACAATATGTCTGCAACTCAACACTGGGTGGGGCATTTCAATCATAGACTGAGTGTCTCTGCATGGTTGACATTATTAAGGTTTTTCAGGTTGTTCAAGATTCAGTGTGTAGAATTTAGTGGCATCTAGCGGTGTAGTTGCAGATTAAAACATTCACACTGCAAGCCTTAGCGATCAATTCTAGTTTATTGCTCAGATCTGATTTTTTAGTTTTATTTGGCATTTGACATTACATTTTAAATGTGGCCCATGTCAGATTCCAGGTAAGTAAGTAAGTAAGTTAAGCTTTATTTATATAGCACTTTTTTAACACAGAGTTACAAAGTGTTTTACAAACAAGAAACATACATATGAGTATATGCATATATAAATATGTACATGCATAACCAAACCCAATCAAACATGGGTAGAGAGCATGTAAATACAAACATACGGAAGATAAAATAAGAGGGAAGGATAAATTAAAAGAGAGACGACAGATGAGAAAACAAACAAGAAGGACATCTATAAAAAGGCTTGCCTGTAGAAGGGGGTTTTGAGGAGCAGCTTAAAACAGTCCACAGATTCAGCAAATCTGAGTGATTGGGGAAGACTATTCCACAATGTTGGGGCTAAAACAGCAAAGGCAAGGTCATCTTTAGTTTTGCAGTTAGAACTGTAACTGGTATATATATATATATATATATGCAGTGCAGGATATATATATATCCTGCACTGCACCACTGAGTCTAATGGAATTTGTCACAGTCAAGTAGTGACACGATTTAATTGAAACCACTCAATCAAATTAAAGAGACAATATAAGTGTGCATGATATATGACAAAGTAAGAATTCAAAGATTACAGTCTTATTTTCAAGTTTTGTAACATATCAATTCATAGCCTTTAGAAGCATTGACTTTGGTAGATCACTGACATATTACAGAAAACATGCCTGGGATTATTTGGGATCAAACTTGGGCAGCACATTGCCTCTGTCTAAATTGATAAATAATATAATTCCATTTAAATATGGCAGTGATATATTAACTATTTAAAGCAAAATCAAGACCATCATTTGATGAAAATACATTTTATAAGTACTTTTTTTATGATGATTTATGATGAAGTAGAAACTGTACATTTGGCTGGCAAGATGGGTACCTGGGTGATGAATCTGAACTTGATATAATGATCTTGTTCCTGTTTGGTCTTTCTTATGCTGCAGTTTTATTAACAAGAAAACAAGAGATAACAAATGCCACAATCTTGTTGGATGGTGCTCATCACTGTATATTTTGTATTTAGGATCAAAAGTAATCTTAGAGGTCAGTCACTTTCTCGCAGATCCATAATTGTGATTTGGAACATTTTTCATCACTCCAGCTTCTCTGATGATTGTAATAATAGGTGACAACACAGTGCTTCATTATTCCAGATATCCCACTGGCCTCACCTTTGTTCCAAAACCTGTGTAAACACAGACAATCAAATGATTGGCTGGGGTTTAAACATGATGCACAACACACTGATAATCCACTCAGTGGTGGTCACAGCACTGGAGACAAGAAGAAGAAGTCTTACCCTGTGCTGTTCAGAACTGAACCATCTACCCATTTCCAAGTTCCCTTTTCTTCTCTGCTAGTCAGACCAATCCAGAATATACGGTTTAAGGAATTGATGAATATCTGCAACAGTACCCAAAGTCAACAAAACTATGAAAATGTGAGTTCCTCTGACAGCACTAACCCAACTAAACACGCTGCACTCAATGCAATGTTAGGGAACACAATCTTTAACTTGTTTTTTCTTACCTGCTCTTCTTCGCTTTTCACAACCACCAGATCTGCCCCTCTGTCTTTGCAGTCCTGCCTGCTGTTGTCCCAGCTCTTTTGTTTAGAAGAAATGTAGTAGAAGCTGTTGTTGAATGATGTGCATCCATCTTCACAGAAATGACCTGCAAGCGTACACAATTTAGGAAGGCAAAGTGTCAAATGTCCATTGTACACACAAACACACACACACACATACAGAAAAAGACTCACTTCTCACTTCATATGGTCATATGCACACAAAACAAAGTCTACACTCACTGAGTTCAGCCAATGTCTGTTTTCTCTCTTCAGCCCAGCTCTCGTTGTGGGACGGCAGCTTGATTCTGCCTGCATGAACACAGATGACACACTGAGACTATTCTGATCTGCCACCATTTAACAGCACAGGAAATCTAAAACAAGTTGATTTGAAGTTGGTGAGTGGATGTTTAGCAGCGCAAATCTGACTGTCTTAAAAGACAACAAATGTAAATTCCTTACAGCGGAGTCCAGTGCCTATGATGCCAGCCAGGAGGAGAACACAGAGCAGCACCAGGCACACAATCATAGCCCTCACCAAAGTCTTGCCTGAATGGAAAATGTCGTTATTATAACATTATAAATGCTCATTCAAACAGCAAAGGAAACGTAGACATTTGTGTGTTACTCACCTGGCTGCTGATGCACTGCACTCTGGGTTACAGCTTGTTGACCCCCGTAGATGTCTAAGCTTTTATAAATACACACTGTCCTCTCCTCCACATCTCTCTCTCCAGTTGTGTTTGAGGCTGTTTCTTCCGCTTGCTTTTGTTCGTCAGGATCATTATCATAAATGGCCTCAGACATCTCTGTTTCTGATAGAAAGATTAGTTTTCCTTTTGCCTCTTGTGTCTTTGTACTACCACCAATCTGTGTGCATCAAATATGACAATTTAGGTGGTTTAGTTGCGTTTTGTCAGTCTGTCTAGTATCACACTTCTGCATATGCTGTGGCACAGTGTCTACTCACTTTTGCATTATACTTTCTTTTTTATTCAGCCTGTGCACTGTGGCTGAACCACATGCCCAGATGACCAGATCTAGAGTAAAGTATGAAGTATTTATTTATTTATTCATACACTTCACTGAGACAGCATTGACATTTCCTAAATATGTGATAAGCAATGTAAATAGAATAAATAATAAACCTAAAAGAGAATATCAGTTATTCAGCCTTTAGAGAGTTGTCTTTTACATTTACATGGCCATATACACATGGCACTAAAATGTACTTGTGACCTGACCCTAAAAATAACTTAACTGCATATTTACTTTAAATTACATATAATGGTTTGATGGGAAGTGAAACCCTCTTGGCATGATGGATGTAGGCCTTCAGAGGTCAATCAATTATTAGAGTGCAAGTTCTGTGCTGTTTGCTTTTAATGCTACATCATGCTCTTTCATGGAGTATGGTGTAACAATACATACAAACATGACAGTTGTTGGGTATGTGTGCTGACAGCAGTCCTAGAAGAACCCTGCACCTCTAGCATCACTTAGTGGTCGTTTCTGGGAAAAGAAATTGATTCTTTCAAAACAAGATAATGTTATCTATGGCAGAGGGTCAATAAATGTGCACTGCAGTAGTGGCAGACGTATTGAGACCTTTTACTTAAAGGTCCAGTGTGTAACATTTACTAGGGTCTATTGGCAGAAATGTAGTATTCATAGGTTTGTTTTCAGTAGTGTATAATCACCTGAAAATAAGAATCGTTGGGTCTTGGTTACCTTAGAATGAGCTGTTTTTGTCTACAAAGGGAGCGGGTCCTCTCCACGGAGGTTACAATGTTGAACTGCCATGTTTCTACAGTAGCCCAGAATTGACAAACCAAACATTGGCTTTACATAGGCACTAGAAGTTTGGAAGGCTGAGCTCTATTGAAATGGTTGCAATCTGCAACTTCACTGCTAAACTGCTTAAATAAAAGTTGTAATACCACAATACTTTTCTGCTCAAAGCTAGTTTGTACAATATTTGTCTGCTTGGATTTGAAAGTTCAGTAAAGCTGAATTCTTGTAAAAAGTAGTATCAAAAGTGCCTATATTATTACATTGCTAGCTTATAATTACTGATCATGTTATTATCTGTGAGGCATTAACTAGTAAATGTTACAGCAGTTTCAACGTTGGTTTATGACATTTTTCAAGCAACGATGACATATTCCAGCTTCTCAAATGAGATGATTTGCTGTCAAACCAATTATCTTTTGATACTGAGTTTGAGAAAACATTCACTTTCCTGTGGAAAATTGTGGTTGGTATTTTTTACTAGCTTCTGGGATTTAGACAGAACAATTAAATTATTTAATAGTTGCTGTCATACTAATGTTAACTATGATATATACTGCGGGGTAGTTCAAAGATCCCCTCCAGACATATATGAAGACATGTATACAAATAGTCTGCTTGGAACCATAATGTATGCCCGTGTCTTTATATTTTTTCTGCAAGAAAATTATAATTTCCACATTGAAATGCTTAGGAATTATTATTATTATTATTATTATTATTATTATTATTATTATTATTACTACATTATAACAAATGATCGCCTTTTAGAAGCTGATCATATGTTTTGGATGTAAGAGCAACAACAGCCAGGATAGCCACATGACAAATCAAAATATACAGTTCCACAAATTCAAAAAGAGCACATGTGAAAACATTTATTATATTCAGTAGATGCACCAACAGTGCACTGTCCCCAGGGTGAGTACAGCAGATGTCTCCTGCTGGCTATTCTTCTGCTCTGTAATTGCCCTTCAATGGCCACATGAGGGCAATGTCGGAGCGCTTTCATTTTTAAAGGATATTTCTATGCCCACAACAAATATAATGTGAAGTGTTCAGTTTAAGGGCTGCAAGATGAGAAATACATAAATCTGAATGCATATGAGGGCTTTATTAACTATACTATAAACCGCGAAATGGGAAACTTGTTTTCTTTACAGCGAAGGAAGGTACATTCATTTAACAACGTAATATGTACTTTTAATTCAATCGTGGTTTAATAATATCGATATTACTTTATGAAAAAGTCATTTTGCCTGTATTCATACCTATATTTTAAAAACGCCCCCCCCTCTCCCATTCTCTCGCCTCCTGAGCCACTCGTCCCCACCTCCCTCTTCCCCCCAGCGGAGAGGAAGAGCAGAGACAAGTGAACAACAAGCCAAGGCAAGGAAGATAGGAAATCACAGAGGTGGGTGTTTTCTCCGCATTCATCGTGAGTGCTGTCCCCCGCGGTGGACGCTCCGTCTGTAGGCTGTTTGTCGGACCACGCTGAGGTGTTTCTGTTGTCTCGTCTCAACTCACTTCTCCTCCTCGGCTGCGGGTCGACGTTTGGATCGTGTCAGCAGCGGGCAGCAGACCTCGGCTAGGCTAGGCCTGAATCCACCTCGCAAACACTTATGGACTTTGAAAAACAAGCCTAGCAGTCTCCACAACCGGTAATGGGCCGTGTTTTGTTGTCGTGCGCTCGGTACAGCTGGTTGGGGTTTGTTGTTCGGTGGAAAGAGGTGTGACCTTTTAATTTGCTGAACTTGGTTGATGTAAACGCAGCGTTAGCAGGCTAGCCGCCGTAGCACAGGCTAACTGAGCTAGCGCTGGTGTACTCCATTAGCTTGATGAATAACCTGTCTAGAGTGCGACTTGGGGAAAGTTTAACTAAACTTATGCATGCAGTGAAGGCTGCTTGATGTCAGGGCAGCTACAGATATAAACCACCCCGCTAACGTGACGTTAAGAAGCTTAACCCAGCAGTTTATTACATGAGTGGTGTAAGTGGCTGAGAGGTGTATCGCTATAATGTTATTACATTAACTCAGCAAGCCACAAATTGAGTGCTGTCTGTTTCCTGCATGTAAACACCGAAGCGGCAAGGTTTTACTAGACTTCTTCCGCCAGTTTTCCCCGAGCTGCGAGGGGGGTATTCAGGTGAGAGTACACGGAAGTGACCGGCCAGCCCGCCGCGTCACAGACCGTAAGGTGGGAGTCAAAGTCCAGTCTCGGTTTACTTATCAGTCTCCTATTCTGTATTGTACCTGAGACGCCCACTCTCTGCGGACACTGTAGCTGCGTGGTGCTTTCAGGTGACTATACCCGCATGGTGCGTGCGCTGCGGCTTTGACTTCAGTTCATTTTAGTGTGTTGAAAGTCTGCTGGGACTGTTTAATGTTACAGCAGCTGTCTTTTTGATGTGGTCTGCAGAGTAGAGGAGGGAGACAGGGTTGCTGCTGGAGCAAGGGATAAAAAGCAAGAACCTGTTGTGTGGGTCTGGAAGTGTGGGGTGTGGTAAGGTGGCACAGGCGTGTTGCTTCATTATTTAGTCCCTTGTTGTGTAGAGGCTTGCAACACGGACACCTTCTCAACTTACAGTTGTTCTGAGTAAGTGGATGCTGGGTTACTCCGAGGGGACAGGCTAAATCTGCTGGAGGGGATCGCTCTTGGAGTAAGCGTACTACTCTCGGTTTGTAGTCGTGGTCTTCTGTGGTATCTGTGTGCGCTGTTAA
>NW_023339729.1:4983423-4984518 GCF_004916995.1 Morone saxatilis
TACCATAGCTTCACCTCAGCTCTGTGTGTGTGTGTGTGTGTGTGTGTGTGTGTGTGTGTGTATAAAGTGGAACAGAATGCACAGTCTGCCACAGCCACCAGTGACTAAGTTGCTGAAATAGCAATGATGGCATATGAAAATGAGGGAATACGCTGCAGTCACAATACTCAATGGGCCCTCGGTGATAGACCAACAAACTGGCTGTGAGTGTGTTGGCTCAGGATGGTAAGTGGCTTAGCAGTGTAATTCCAGGGCTATCCCATTAGCAGATACGATTTAGAGTTTCTGCTAATGGCCTTACAATAGATTAATGACTAATGCCCGGGCTTTAAGTGGCTAAAGCCATTTTAAACTCTCTCACAAGCAACTGCTCCCTGCCACAAGAATGTTAGCGGTGGGACTTGCATAGCTGTAGAGGTTGTGTGGGTCCGTCTGTCTGTTGCACGGAGGCACAAGAGACCGCCTTCCTCTATGCTCTCAGAAAAGTGTTGACGTTTGGACAGAGCCACAAAGAACAACCCAGACTGCGGTACGTTGACTTATCTGATGTGTGGTGTCAGTGCTCTGTTGCCAAGTTGAAACCTCGGTCCCTAATGTAAATCCCGGCGGCAGCAATGGGCACACTTCGTGACACAACAAGCATTTCTTCGAAGCTAGCTGCCACATTTCCTTACCTGTTTTCTTTTTGTCAAATGGAGTGTGAATGCTTTCCACACAGGTTCCATACAGCCACTTGAGATTATCTCAAACCATCTTTCAATCTGTGAGCATTATCCACTAAAGAAGCACTTGGTCGGTTTGTGGTCGGATGTCCCGATTGGGTCAGAGAAAGTAACGGCTCTCTCTTTCCAGGATTGAAGTGTTCGGCTGGGAAGAAAAAAAACATTGGTGTGAGAGACGGATGAGAGCAGCACAATGAAAGAGTAATGGGCTCCCTTATTAGGACAGCTTCCAACAGCTGAGACAGGATATGACACGCTAAATCTCCCTCTGGAATGTATGACAAAGGCGGTGCATGTGGGTTTTTGTGCGGCTCGTGTGTGTTTCTGTACACAAATGTATGTTGTCCCCCAACCCACACACACACACACGCAC
>NW_023339729.1:4984568-4993474 GCF_004916995.1 Morone saxatilis
ACACACACACACACAAATGGAAAGAAAGGAGGTGGCATTAAGTTCACCAAAACTTGCCACAGCTCTGTTGTAACTATTCAAGGATATGGCCAACGTCAGCCACGCACTTGCCACTTTTATTTAGTCTCAGACCTGCATACGCAATGACTCGCCCTCGCCCAGATGTGTGTGCACACACTCACGCTGGCATATGTGCACACTCACACCTAATACAGAAGTCTTTGTTCACTCAGCCAGTCCTGAGTGCGCAGACAGAGAGCAGATTTGATCTACATGACTCAGTGAACTTTGAAGTAGAAAATGGTTTTTGCCCTGGTTTGGAGATGAGCCACACTCATGTCATCCAATTATTAGACAGACACTGCTGAAGTAATCTTCCCCAGATTCCTCATTCCTCCCTCAGTGTCCCTGCTGAGGAGGTCTGACAAAAAGCACTTTGTCATTGTCTTAATTTGGGCTGCAGTGACGTTCACGTATTATCATGCTCCTCTAATTTAGGCTTTGGTCATCGGTGGCATTTGTTTAGGCTCCTTTGTCTTTCAAAAGTCTTGAGTTGACGATTTCAAAACCAACTTCTCTGCTTCTTTTCTTTGGTGTTTTCTATCCTGATGTACTAAAAGTGATTTTCTCTGTTGCTGCACACTGGCTCATTGGTATTTTTCATGCATTATTGCTATAACTACTTGTTGAAATGTTTCAATATGTTGTGTTCCCTTGAAATGTCTAGTGTCAAGCACTCCCTTTACATATTGAATAATCATTAAACTCCCCATGTTAGGAAAGTGAAAGTTCAGAAGGAGGATCAGACTGTTGGAAAAATGTCAGTAAACGGATTAAAAAAGCAAGACTAAATCTTTTCTTGTGAATTGTTCTTTCTGTCTGAGATCAGACAATTAGAACAGAGTTTAATTTGTAAAGTTAGGTAAAGTTATGCCCTTACGTTATGAAGCACTGACTTTTAGACACGCAGAAGCACTTACATGTAATAAATCAATTTTGTCTCCTGAAATTGAAAAATGTATTTTTGAGCAGAATAATCACTGTTGTAATAATTGTGCCGGCCTTGGTTGATGTCAGATAGTTGGACCCATGACTGGTTACTGTTTTATTTGTTTTTTCCAGGAAATCTAGTTGATGCTGCAGTAGCACTAATTAACTCTATCACTCAAAGTCCAATGCATAATAAAAAAGGTCACTGACGAGCTCCAGTTTTTATTACTTGTTATTTTAAATGTCCCATACCTAATTGAATCTCCTGTTCAGGGTAAATTGTCATGGATGAAATGCCCCCCCCCCACTAGAACTTGCAGATTATATTAAGTTTAAAGGAAAGAGAGGCAAAACGAGGCCTGCCGTCTCCTTCCCTGCTGTGGAGCACGCCCTCTCAATTCAAAACACCTCAAATGTGGTGTGACTTGATGGTGTGATACTGTCTCTTGATAACTCCGAATGCTCTCACACGTACTCGTCTCCCCTTTTCCTTCCTCACTTTCTCTGCATCCATGGAAAGAAGTGCTAACAAGCTCCACGCGCTGCAGCTGCAAACATGCTGTAATTGTCTCTCGTCATGTATCTCACTTTCTTTCTATTTATAAGCCTGCAAAGCAGAAGGTGATGAAACGCTCTGAAAAGATTACGGTATTTCGCTTCCATCCCTGCTCTGCTGATGCTCGTCCCACCTTGAATTTGAACTGAATAATCACTTTTCGAGATGAATTCTCGTGTGTTGCTCGCTCTTGTTCTGCCTGTACTCATGTTTTCTCTATGCCTGCTTCTTTATCTCCGCAGTTCTCTCTCTTCCCTCATTTGTCTTCCCTTGCTTTGCCTTCCTGCGTCAGCTCCTGCTGCTTTTTAACCTCTAAATATCAACTTCATTAGCACTTCAGTGTGTGCGTTCCTCGACGTGCACAGTGCCAGGTCCCCTCTGTCTTTATATCTGTATACTTGGGTGATTCAGCCTGGCTCTGTCTGTTCTTTGATTAAATCCCGGTGTTGGTAGAATCTCTTCTGCTCTCTGGTGTTGACCCTGTCCTGTCCTGTCCTGTCCTGTGCTCTGCTCTCAGCGTGTGAATGGAGCAGTGTGCGAGTACGGCCTCCCTGCTGGCCTCGGTGCGGGAGCAGGAGAGGCAGTTTGAGATGCTGAGCCGAGCTCTGGAGGAGGAGCGGAGGTCGTGTGCCGGCACCTTGCCCCGCCCCCTCCCCAACATGCAGGTAACATGGACAACCCTCCCCCTTCTCCACCCACCCTCACATTTTCCATCGAAAAAAAAACCCCTCGGATTCGCCCTTGATCCGAGCGAGTTCATCCAACATCATCTCCATGGTCATCCCCATCCCATCTGTGTGGACTGGCTGGTTGGCAGCAGAACCTAAACCAAACCTGGGGGGGAAATACCTCCTTGTGGGTTTTCTAAGGGTGGATTCTTGAAGTGTGCTTGAATTTAGGTTGAATTTTGGAAGTTAAAAGTCAAATAAAGCGACAAAAGCACCTTCCAATATAGCCATCCTGAGGAGGTCATTTACACCCTCTGTTGGTCCTCGCAGCTTTTGTTCATGCATTTTTCCCATCTTCCATTGGTTCCTCCGTAACCATCCATGTCTCATTCAAAATAAAAGTCCTGCCTTCATCCTGACCCCCCCCCCCCCAAACAATCAAGCTTACCAACCCATCTTGTTTGTTGTGACTTGTCCAAGGACGATTGCATGCAGAGATGTTTTGCTTGGCGTTTTATTTATTATATTATTGGGCTTTTCCTGGACCATCATCAAGAGTTAAGTTTCAGTTGTAGCTCTCAGAATATCAGCCAACTGTTTTTTTTTTATATTTGTTTGTATTTATTTCTGGTATAAATAAGATGTCACTCAGCTGCTTTTTCAGTGAGGCAAAATCCATTAACTGGGACACGGGTCCACCCAGACACGGTTCATCGGCTGGGAATTCTTGGTTAAAAATAAATTTGTACTGTGTACACGCTGGAGTGTTTTGCTGTTTGCTTACACACCCTGTTTATCATCAATATGAATCAGTTAGCTGGAGAGACTGCAGAGTGACTCCATGCCCGAGCTTACCTCATACCAGACTTACAGGCACACACACCTGTGTTCGTTCATTCTTCTGCTTCCTTATTGACACTCTCAGTCATTAGCTTGCATGAATAAACCCACATACGCACTCCTAGCCTGAGGCAACCTTTGAAACACACTCACTCATTAACAACAGGGTTCTCTCTCTTGCTCACTGTCCCTCTTTTATTTGCCGCTCTCGCACGCAGGCAGGCATTTAACCGGACACATCTCAGTCCCAGGTAATTCTAGCGGCAGAAAGGTAGGCAGAGTGTGTGTAATAGTGAGAACAGGACAGAAATGTAGCCTGTGCCGGTTCTTATCTTTGCTGTGTGTGTTTACATAGCCCGAAGGCTTCAACATGCCTCTGCCACTCTCCCAGGCAGTGCAACACGACCTTAGTTTTTACTGACAGGTTCCCACACGCTCACGTCTGCCCGGCACTTTCTGCTATTCTCTTTGACTAAGTCCATATCGGAACACCTTCTCTGTGTTCATTTGCTTATCCTATGTTTTCTTTATTCGATCTGGCCAGAGTGGCACAACATTTTCTTTTATCAAGTTATTTCTGTTTTTTTAGATTTAAAAATTTAACATTTCTGTCAGAATGAGACAGCTGTATTCCATCTCTGAATACTGTTGAGTAATTCCCCCACCCCTCTGGCTGTGCCACCTTTACCCTCATAGTCGTGCAGTTGAAACTGCAGAGATGGCAGTAGAGCGCCTCCTGTGACTGGAATGGAAAATGCACCACACCCATCACTACTCCTGGACAGGCAATGCTGGTGGTGTCGACTCATTAGAGAAATTACTTTATATTTATTTATTGTTTATATCTCTATCATCGTTCATTTCATTACTCACTAATTATTAACCCGTTCATTCCATCATCACAGTTCATTCATAGGTTTGTTGGATGATTGTGTTGCATTCAGCTACCTCATTGTTTGTGTTTAGGGAGGAAGAGTGCATATATGACAGCCTCTGTATGTTTGTGTTCATACTTATAGTGTTTACATACCTGTGGAGATCATGAAGTTTCATTCTTACAGTCCACGCAGACTTTATTAAACGCACTGCAAACAACAGTGATCAACTGTCACTGACTTTTACTTTCCATTTTAAAAAATGGCACCCTTGTCATCCAACACATAAAAACAAAATATTCTTTCTACTGCAATTAAATGTAAAGGGCCTGAGCTTCACAAGATAAAGCTGGCCGCCATTAAAATTCAAATGAAAATTGATGGCAGTTGCTGCTTTCACTTTTTTATCTTATTTTGTCAGTGCTGCCATATGAGTTGCTTGTGACGCTGGAAAAGTTCAACTGCCCAGTCAGTGGTGTGATGCGTGTATGTGTTCATAAATGTCATCCCTGCATACAGCAGTCTGTGTGTGTGTGTGTGTGTGTGTGTGTGTGTGTTAGATCTCATATGAATTTCTTCCTCGCTGCAGAACGGCCGCATTCCTTGTGATGCAGACATAGAGAGGCTGACACTGAACGAGGGTTACATCAACGGGACACATCACGTAAGCATTTGCCCTCTCCGTTTCAGCTGTTTAATTCTCAACATGGTAACCCCCTGAGGATATCCCATGAGTTTTATTCTCATTCGTGTGTGCAGTTCAGGATGGAGCCTGGTCAGGTGATGCAGGAGACGTACACAGTGGAGGAGGACCCCCAGGAGTCGCCACCCGTTGTCTCTGTGGAGACCAGTGAAGATGGGACCACGCGGCGCACAGAAACCACAGTAAGATTAGTTGGTTGAAAATGGGAGTTCACTTTGCAAATGGTTGCAGTTAAGAGCACTAAATGACTATTAACGAACTCTGGAGTAACTTTAGGGTGTAAGTGACATACGTTAATTACATTATTATTTAAGTTTATAAATATTAACTGTTGAATCGCGTCTCCTCAAGGTAAAGAAAGTGGTGAAGACCACCCACACTCGCACAGTCATCCCCTCCGTATCAGACACACTTTCCCTGGATGGTGGGGGTTCAGTGACGGGTATGGGGGCCTACCCTGCACCCATGGTCTACAGGCAGGGGCCCGGAGCCGGTGTGCCCATGGACTACCCCACTCATACTGTGCCCCGCAACTACCACTACGGACCGCCAGGGGGCTACGACGACTACCGCACTGGACCCCCATCTGAGACCTACGCAAGCCTTAGCAGGGGAGCTCGCATGGATGATCGCTACAGGTACCGTGTTTGTTGAAATTCACGTTCGTTGGCCCTGCTGATCTAGGATTCCTGCCATTGAGGCTGGGTAGACATTCATCTTATGGCTAATATTTCCCTCTCTTTCTGGTCTCACTCTCAACCGCCCTGCCCCACCCCTCTCTAGACCGGTCCATCCTGATGGTTATAGAACTCTGGATCCAAGCTATAGAGCCCACAGCAGGAACCAGCTCGACCCCTATGCTGCTCAGCCACAGGTATGTTAAACAATAACAATTTTAACTGGCTTGACTTCCAAAATCACTTTTACTATTTATGGTACTTTGCTTCCTTGCTATATGTGAAAAATTGAATAGGATTTCGAGTACACAAATTTTATATTGGGGCCTGTCTCTGTAGGTTGGACGTATGGGAAGTGCCCTGGAGCTATCCTCCATCCCGAGGTTTGTCCCAGAGCCGTACGGTCTGGAAGACGATCAGCGCAGCATTGGTTATGATGAGCCTGACTATGGCATGGGACACCCAATGCACTACAGCACCGTTCCCCGCAACCACAATGCATTCCTTCATGGACCCCCACGCAGAACTGGGTAAGTTGTGTGTTTTTGTCGTGTTTGTGTGTAAGAGGTGCATGGTCACTTTGTTTTTGTTTTTTTTGTTGAGAAAGCATGGAATAGAAGGAAAAATATATTGAATAATTGTTATTGTTTTGGTTTTCAAATCAGCACCGTTATAAACAATTTCAGGGCCTTTACTTTCTGTTTGTATTGATGTCTTGACGTGTACACGTACATTCACAAATGTTCTTCTACTCCCTCCCCAGGAGTTATGAGGGTACCTTGGATGGCGACATGAGTGGTCCAGGGGACATGTACTATTGGGGGGGAGGAGCACCGCTGGCCCAGGGTGAAAGAGGTAGCATGGCTTCGTTGGACAGCACTCTAAGGAAAGGGCCCGGTCCCAGTGGCTGGCGTCAGCCGGAGCTGCCAGAGGTTATCGCCATGCTCAACTACAGGCTGGACCCAGTCAAGAGCAATGCAGCAGCATACCTGCAGCATCTCACCTATAAGAACGATAAAGTAAGCAATGCACATGTACAAGCATATATTTTTATGGTAGACAGCATTAGGTAAGATAAGCTGTTCCTTTATTGATCCCCTGTAGGAGAAATTCAAATAGTAATTCTGGCACAGCAGCACAAGGGAAATGTAGTGCAAAGAGCAGAAAAAGGATACAAAATATAATAGTAATATAATAGCATTATGTCCAGTGTAATTTGAAGTATAATAGACTTCAATTAAAAGCGACAGATGGTTAGTCGTATATTTTCTTTTAGGAATGATTGAGGCCTGTATGATAAAAGATATAGTAGAGCCAGACAGAAAGTTATAATTTTACCAGACTGGGAATAAGATAAGTTTTCTAACCATCCAACTACTCCTTAATTTACTCCTACTCCTTTTTTTCTGGTTAATTTGTTAAGAAAATATGCTTTTTGATTTTTCTCATTAATCAGTGAAGTCCATTTTTAATATCCAATTTGGACGTGCTCCTCAGTCAGTACTGCTGTTTGGTTAACCAGTCTGTCTAAAGTCTGTCTCAGACACTGTGTGTTTTCATTCTTGCACGTTGTGTTAACTCACACTGCATGTTTTAATCTGCCCTTCTGCCCGGCAAGAACTGACAGCAACAATTTGGAACAAATTTAATTCAAACAGATGTCTGAATTCTAAACAATGTTGAGAAAAAGAGAGATAGGCAGCGTTACTTTGTGCAGTTCTACTATAGACCTAAAGTAAGGCAAAAAAACATAAAAATATGGCGCTGCAGATGGCTGAAAGATGCAGACAGTATGGTGTCTGTTCTGCAGTGAAGTTTATTTTATATGACACTAGTATCAAGACTACAGTTTTGGCCACAACATGTACAATACTGCACCAATAATATTAAAAGAAGAATTTCACTACAGTTTATAATGGATCTTTTGACAGCAGTCACACATTATCTGCAGCTGCCTGCACATTTTTTGATGTCTCTAGTTGTTGACATAGCAACATTTGACTTGTGAATGGCTAGATAGAGAATATTCATATATATTATATTTAAACCTTTTTATTTATTTTTTTCAAAAGAAGAAAAAGCACCAAAAAAATGGTTGCTGTTAATTGCAGTTTAAGGATTTTCCAGGATATTTCTTCCACATGATATCCTGTGTCCTGTGTCTTAACTTTTTTTTGATTGATGTTGACATATGTTTGATTTTCTGTGTAACAACAGTAAATTGGACTTTACTTGACTGTGATATGTCCTTTTGCTTTCCAGGTGAAGTCTGATGTGCGTCGTCTGAAAGGCATCCCAGCGCTGGTCTCTATGCTTGATAACCCAAACAAAGAGGTCAGTTTGCTGATTTTTCTCCATGGCTTTCTGCTCATTCTTTACTTTACTGGAAGTGTGTTATGATTGAACTAGGTGGGGTAAAAGGGAGGCTTAAGGGATGTAGTGTATTTCTTATGTAATACCAAGACAGTTCATTGGCCTGAGACAAGGTGAACTTGAGACGCACCACTAATACCAATTGAAAGGGAAATAGAAATAAGCATTACGTATCTGACTTCTCCTCAAATCCTGTAGGTCAACATTTGTGCTAAATATGGTTTCGGCCAAAACATTCTGTGGTTTTTCTATGATTCCCTTTCATTTAGCACAAGCTGTGGCAAAGTTTTGCTGATGTTTGTATGGGCATTACCAGACAAACCACATCATGCATTCCACTCTCGAGGCAAAGAAGCATCTTAATTTCACATTTCATGCTCTGTGGCCAGTGACAAGTTTGAAGTCTGGTGTGCGTCGGATGAGTTGCTTGCTGGAGAAATGGGTCAAACAGTGACTGCATCCTCTTAATGCTTTTAAGTGGTTTCAAAAGCTCCACACACTGTGTGTGTGTGTGTGTGTGTGTGTGTGTGTATGCTGTGTGAAAGTTTGATGTATAAAATAGGAAAAAGAGAATAGTATCCTAAAAAAACTAGGCATGGGACCAAATGAAAATTTCATGTCACAATTATCTTGGCTAAAATAATTGCGATACACGGTATTATCACGATGATCCTGAAAATATACTTCATACTTTTATAATGGCACTAAAAACAGATAGACACTCCCTGTTCTTTATTTTGGAGTCTGTTCTATTTCCACACATCCGGTTTAACTTTTTTTTTTGTGGGGGATAGCCGAGCCTTCAGCCATGGTGACAGGCTTAGGATTTTGGAATGACTGGAAAGATTTGGGCTCTCCCTAGTCCCTTTGTTCAAAAGAAATAGGGAAATTAATATAGGACTGTATGGTGTTGAGTTAGACAGCTTTTTCAAGTGAAGCCATATTCACAATTATTGGAAATTTACTATTCATTATAGGCAATTACTTGCATGAGTAGTAGTGCCAAGTCCCAGTAATTTGCATCATGCAATCAAAAAACAGTTACAAGGGCATGACACTCTTTTCTAATACTACAATAAATCCATGTATGTGAAATCAATGCTCTCTTTAAAGGGACACTTCACCCATTTGCATTAAGCTTTGTATCATTAGAAGCCCAGTCATATTTTTGAATGGTCGTGCATCATTCCCTCACTTCACCGGAGAGGGGAGAAATACGGATTT
>NW_023339729.1:4993574-5002780 GCF_004916995.1 Morone saxatilis
AGAGGAATATTTGGGTATGTTGAATGGCTAGATAGAGTAATACTTTTTTTTGTATGATATTTGATTTTTGGTTGTGTGTGTGTAGTTATAGAAACGTTTTATTTATTTTTCAAAGGATTAGAAGATGACACCAAAAAAATTGTGTTGCTTGTTAATGTCTAGCTTTAAGATTTTCCGAGGATATTTGGTTCACAGTTGATTTATTGGGCGCTGTGTCGGGTTTGCTTATTTTTTTTTGATTGGTTGACATATTTGATTTCCGTGTAACTATACAGTAATATTATTTTGGACTTTGGTGACCCTTGACTGTTGATATTGTCCTTTGTTGGGCTTTGTCCGCAGTTGATAGGTCTGTATGTTGCGTCGTCTTGAATTAGTGACATTTCGCCCCTAAATAGCTGAGTTAGTTCGGTCGATTGTCTGGGATGGATAATCACCAAACATAAAGAGTCAGGTGCTGATTTTTTTGTCCTGGCCTTTCTGCTCATAGTTTTTCTTTACTTTTATCGTGGAAGGTGTTTTTACGTATTGTTGAACTGGGTGGTATGGTAGGAGTAAGAGGGTAGGAGGCTGGGTAGAGGGAGTAGGTGTTATGTTTCTTAGAAGGATTACTCGAAAGGACAGGTTGCGAATACTGGCCCTGAGACAAGGTTGAACTTGAGACGTCACCACCTAATACCAATTGAAGATTGGAGGAAGAAGCAGATATTTAAGGTGGTACGTATACTGACCTTCTCCTTTCCCAAACCGTAGGTCTAATCACAGTGTTGAACTTTCGTGCAAAATATGGTTTCGGCAAGACATTGTCTGTTGGTTTTGTTCTATTATCCCTTTCTGGTATGCTACAAGCGGAGTTTGGAAGTTAAAGTGTTTGGCCTTGAGTGTTTATGGGTTGGGCATTTTTTACCTTAGACAAACGAATGCATGTCATTCCGAACTCTCGAGCAAAGAAGCCATCGTTACGGATGCATCAGGTTTTCATTGAACGGCCAGTGACCATTTTTTTATAATTGGGTGCGTCGGTAGTGGATGGACTTGGCAGAGAAATGGTGCAATATCAGTGACTGCATCCTCGTTAATGCTTAGTGGTTTGCAAAAGCGGCAATCTCCTGTTTGTTTGTTGGTGTTGTGTTGTGTTTCTTGTGTGTTGTTATGCCGGGGCAGATGTTGATTGTATAAATTAAGGAGAGAAGTAGAATATTAGAGGGCCTGATCCTTAAAACTGAACTAAGGCAAAGTTGTGTGAGATCTTTTGAAATGGAAGTACTCATGGGTCATCAATTATACTTTGTGCTAAAATAATGGCGTACAGGCTTTAATGTGTTTTATCACGATGACCTGAAAATATACTTTCAGTAACGTTTTTATGGAAGTTGCACTTTAAATAAATTGTGATGGGGGTGCTGATAGACATTTTCGTCCTGAGTGCTTGTTTTGTATTGAGTCGGGGTCTAGTGTTTGCCACACATCTTTTTAACTTTTGTTTGGGTGGGGATACCGAGCCCTTTTGCCCTAGCCTATTTTTGTGCATGGCTTGAGGTATTTGGAATGACTGGAGGATGGATTTGGGGGCCATCCTGCGTGGGATTTCCGTTTTGGTTCATATTGAAGAGGAACGTAGGAATATTAATTATAGGGACTGTTGTGGTGTTGAGTTTAGAGCAAGCTTTTTCAAGTAATGCCGATAAAATTTCTACATATTATTGGGGATATACCTAGATTCATTAATAGTGGGGTCATACTTGCAATGAGTATTTAGTTTCTTCAATCCGCGAAGGTGTTTTGGCATCATGCAATCAAAAAAAGCAAGGATGAGATGTTAGGGGCAATGGATCACTCTGCGAATATCTACAAATATATTCTCATGTAGTGATTTGTGAAATCAATGCTTCCGTTAAAGGGACCTTCACCCCATGGTGTCGATTTGCTTTGTTAATTCATTTTTAGGATAACCCAGTCATAAATTTTTTTGAAATGGTCGTGCAACTCGAATCTTTCCCTGGTTTCATATATTTTTTCTCCCTGAGAGGAGAATACGGATTCAGTTTCACTTGCGCGTGCTTTCTAATGATAGTAGTGTTTAAATTTGCGCATTGTGTTCACGATCTGGAAGCAGGAAAAGTTCTTGCCTCCCTCATCCCCCTCCGCCAATATTCCCGCTCTCATATATCTTTTGGAGAGGTGGTATGTGTGAGACTACAAACACTCTTTTCTCGGTCAAATAGGCACCAAATTCAAAATTTATGTTACATTTCGACTACATATATAACCCACTTTCAATAAAGATTAATGTTTCCACGGGTGAAGTGCTTCTTTAAGTGGTGCTCCATCATGACTAACAGCTGTTATTGTTATAGGTTCACTATGCAGCTTGTGGAGCACTAAAGAACATCTCATATGGCAAAGATGCAGACAACAAGATCGCCATCAAAAACTGTGACGGAGTGCCTGCTCTGGTCAGGCTGCTGAGAAAGACCCGCGACCAGGACCTCACTGACACTATCACAGGTTAGAGGCACATTGCAAACACAGTGTAAACATGACTTTTACTGGTAAGGAGCCAGGTAAAGATATTGGGCTACTAGACTGTACTATGGTCTGATTGCTTGGTTAAACTTGTGCCAAATGTCTTTTGTTAAGGTGATGTTTGACAAGAGTGGAAGTAGGCTTCATAATTAAATATGCATATATACATTGCTGCATTTTCTCCCCCAGGGACGCTGTGGAACTTATCGTCCCACGACTCTGTGAAAATGGAGATTGTGGATCACGCGCTGCACGCCCTCTCTGACGAGGTGATTGTACCTCATTCGGGATGGGAGAGAGGAAGCAACGGAGCAGGAGGAGGGGAAGAGAACTGCAAGCCCAGGCATCTTGAGTGGGAGACGGCCATCACCAATACAGCCGGCTGCCTGAGGTATGGAAGGATGATGATATGGAGGAGATGGAAGGAGGGAGGGTTCGAGTAGACAAGAGAGAAAAATGGAAACATGCCAGCTCAACAGACTGACAGAGCAGTGGGATGTATGAGGGAGGAGGAGAGCAATGACGAGTTAACAGAGCAGAATAGAAGGAAAAAGCCCATTATATTCAAACGTTTGTAATAAATGATGCACATGGTTTGTTCAAAGCAGAAGCCTTTTCTCTGATTACTAGCACATACTATAAACAGGATATCTCATTTC
Organism: Morone saxatilis; assembly: GCF_004916995.1. Taxonomy (NCBI): domain Eukaryota; kingdom Metazoa; phylum Chordata; class Actinopteri; family Moronidae; genus Morone; species Morone saxatilis. The sequence continues at coordinate 4,996,760 of NW_023339729.1, forward strand.
ATTTTATATAGTGCTCATGAAAAGATTGTAGGGTTGAATGTCAGTTATTTATGAAAGAAAAAAACTGAGTTGCAGCCTCACAGTGAGTCTGTCAGATCAGGAGAGGGTGAAGAAGGGAATGTCAGAGTTGATAGGGAGGGGGCGAGCAGGGGACAGTGGGGCATTGACACATACAGTGTAAACACTGTGTTCTAGCCTGCCGGTCTGTTATCTATGCATTCCCCTTGACCACATGCTTAATTAACAGTGTTCATTTGTAGGTCTAGAAAAGTGTGTGTGAATAACTTGATAATCTTAAAAAGTTTGGTATTTGCACAAATGGTCTGGACAGTATCGTCTTAGTACACCACATGATTAGAGACTGGAGTTGAAGATCTTTACTGTCATTTAAAATATAGTATATTTTAGTTTCTTCCAGATACTAATAAAATGATTAAACACAATACTCTCCATGTCACATTGCTGCTCTCTACAAGCTGATATGGTCCCTTAAAAATGATATACAGATGGGCTTTAAATAAATGTAGAGAGGTTTGAAATAGGCAATACAAAGAACTTACTTGCTCAAACATTAAGAAAGTTGATTGGTCTGTGCTCTGGGTAAACATATTGTTAGTGGTATAATAAAAAAAGACATGGGGAAATCTTTATTTGACGTTTTGTATTAAACTATGATGGTAAAGGTGAAACATTAATGCCTCAGATATCTAACTTTTACTAACATTACACCTACATATACACAAGGCTGAGCCATGTTGGTCCGGTGACTTGCTTTATCCACGTGCCCATCATTTTACAAATGATAAAGGAATAAGAAGGAGATCAGGGTTGCATCTCATAAATAAGGTATTAATGAGCTCCATGATTACCTCCCAATAAAAAAGTGGTATTAATTGTTCAGTTAATGGATGAGAATGAAATATGTACTATGTAGCGCAGGTTTGCAATAAAACAGCATATGGTAGGCAGAGGTAGAATTTTATGAATCCAGAAATTGGGTCAGATTAGTATTAGAAGATTAGTCTACAGCCAGCGGCTCTGTGAGGATACTTTAAGATCAGTTCTCTAAAGCTAAATGCTAATGTCAGCATGCTAACATGCTCATCACTACAGTGTTACTAAATGGACCATTGAATTTATCCTGAAAGGGGACATGAATGTCTGCATGGATGCAAACCATCCAATAGTTTTTGAGATATTTGGACCAAAGTGGTGGACCTGACTAACTGCCTGAAATTGCCATCCATAGAGCCACCATGTTAGTAAATTAAACACAAATTCTTACCTGCCATGGGAGTCTTAAAGAGGTTGAAGGTCTAACACTGTCCTCCGATTGAAGCGTTCACTTTCTGCTTAGAAGTTTAGTTTTAATTTCACTCCCTTCCTGAGCACAGAGATGATTTACTGCCACTGGACAATAGAATCTTACAAATATAGCACGTTTAAAGCTTTTCTTTTTCTCTTGTCCTGATTCTAAAATGTTACCCTACTGCAGCATATAAATAAACATCCTGGACTATGCAGTGAAATGAAATCAGTGCCCCCTGCTGTGGAAGGGAATGTGTCCTTGTATTGTGTGAGAGGGCGTGTCTGTCACTAGGAAAAACAAACCAGCAAAAAAGACAAAAGCTGTCCATTTTTCTCCCTCATAATTTTTATTTTTTTTTTAACATGCCTTCTTCTGCATTAATGGATGAAAAATTGGGTCTCAGTTTCCACATGTTTCCGTCCATCCAGTCCTGTTAGATCTTTAAGTGGGACTGGGTCAGAGAGCAATTGAAGAAATTGGTCCAGAGCTGTAACTCGATCTCACTAAACTGTACTCTCTTTGTAAACCAGTAGATTTAACAGGATTTTCATTCAAACAACTCTTGGGGGTGTGTTCAAGCATTGTGTGCTGGAATCCTTTTGTAGTCACTAAAATTGACTCTTTCCTCTCCCCTTTAACCTCATAACTGCCTCTTTTCTTTCTCCAACCATTGTCACTGCTGCTAATCCATCTTTTGTTTTACATTCTTGCTTCTCCTCTTCTCAACTTTCCACTCCTCTAAAGAAATGTGAGTTCAGAGCGAAGTGAGGCAAGGAGGAAGCTGAGGGAGTGCACGGGACTGGTCGATTCGCTCATGTACATCGTCCAATCCCAGATTGACTGTAAAGATGTTGACAATAAGGTAAGTGAACTCAACCGATTCTAAACATCAAATACTGTTCACAGGCGAAAGAGGAGTAAAACTGTATAGGGGAAAAGGTTGTATAAAGCCTTTTGTGGCTCCAGAAGTAGCTGACCAAATTCTGAGAAATATCCTCAAGTGATTTCACTTGAATCAGTGTGGGTTGGGGCTGAAGACTTTGTTGACGCACTTTTCATTAGTCGGAAATTCGCAGAAAAACAAACAGGGACAAAAGTATGAGGGTATTGTTGCAACATGGAGTTTTCTCATATAACGCAGCATTAGCTGCTCCCACTAGCTAACCCCTAACCCTAACCCTGTTACCTGACTGTATTCAGGACTGTGGGATGAAGTACCAGGGGAGGTTTGTTCACACCACTAGCATACGAGCAGCATAGCCAGAGAGGGGTAACTTAGCCGGGCTTAACAGCAGTTAATGTTGTTTTACCTTTAGCCTGAAAAACAACACTGGAGTAATCCAGGTACTGCTGTAATCAACCATGAAACCACTTTATGCTAGCTCGGGTCAGGGAGCACAACAGGAAGACACATCAGGACAACACTGTGACATTGAACTAACATTCAAAAATGTCAGTTTCCTTGCTGATTGTTCTCACAGATTCAGAATTATTACAACATTTGCTGTTGTTATCATTTAAGAGGTGGCTGTTAACTAGGAAAATCTTAAGTCGGTGACAGCCTTAGAGCTTGAGGCAAAGGGTAAACTAAACTGGTGGAGTACTCTTTTTAAACCAAATGTAATGAAATAGTTGAAACCAGAGTGTATGATGCACTGTGGGTAGTGGATGTGATGTACTTACAATGAGAAATTGTCTTTTGCCCAACCCCCACCGCTTTCCCTCCATCTCTGCAGTTGATAGAGAACAGCGTGTGTCTGCTGAGGAACTTGTCCTATCAGGTGCATCGTGAAATCCCCGGCTATGAGCGCTACCAGGAGGCCGCGCCCCTCAACCAGGGCCCAGCCCCCTCCAGCCAGAAGGGCGGCTGCTTCAGCTCCCGCAAGAGCAAAGGTCGGTGTCAGGGAGAGAGAGAGAGAGAGCGAAAGAGAGAGCGAAAGAAAAAAAAGACAGGAAGAGACAACAGAGAGGAAGGACAGACAGAGGAAGAGAGAGAGACAGACAGACGTGTACTGTATTCGTTCAGTCAGTAGGAGGAACAGTTGCGGTGATGTCACCGTTAAGAGCAGTGTCTTACTGGACTGATACTAACTCTCACACACACACACACAAGAGCAGCCCAGCGAGAGAGGGATGAGCTTTTCTCGCAGCTGTGGAAATTGCTAACCATTCCTGTTGCGAGTGGGAGTGGTTTTTGGTTTGTGCAAGTGGTGTGGGTGTGTGTGTGTGTGGTGTGGTGTGTGGTGTGTGGGTGTTGTGGAAGGAGTTAGGTATCAGTCCAGTAACGAGCACTGCTCTTAACGGGTGACATCACCGCAACTGTTCCGCTCCTTTACTGAGCTGACAATACAGTCCACGTCTGTTCTGTCTCTCTCCCTCTGTCTGTCTTCTCTCTCTGTCTGCTCTCTCGCTGTCTGTCTCTGCTCCTCGTTGGTCTCTCTCTCCTCTCTTCTTTCAGCCTGCTCTTTCTGCTCTCTCGTATCTCGTTGCTCCCGCCTGGACACGCGACCTTTGCTCTTGCGGGAGCTGAAGCAGCCGCCGCTTCTGGCGTGGAGGGCGGTGGGCCCTGTGGAGGGCGCCGCCTGCCTCGGTAGGCGTCATAGCGGGGATTCACGGATGCACGCGATAGGGAGCAAGTCCTCAGCAGACACACGCTGTCTTGATCAAACTGCAGATATGAGAAGCGGTGGGGGTTGGGCAAAAGACAATTCTCATTGTAAGTACATGCACATCCAGCTACCCAGGCAGTGGCATCGATACCATCTGGTGGTTAAGCTATTTCAGGTTACATTTGGTTTTTACAAAAGAGTAGTCCACCAGTTAGTTTTACCTTTGGCGCTCGAAGCTCGTAAGGCGTGTCGAGCCGACTTAAGGAGTTCCTATTAACAGCCACCTCTGTAAAATGAGTAAAAGCAAATGGTGTGAAGAGATTCTGAATCTGTGAGGATGCAGATTGAACTAAGGGAGACACTGACATTGTTGGGAGATGGCTTAGGTTCAAATGTCACACGTGTTGTGCCGTGACTGTGTTCCTGTTGTGTGTCTCGCCTGACCCGGAGCTAGCTAAAGTGGTGTTCAATGGTTGATTACAATACCTGGAGTTGGATCGCAGTGTTGTTTTTCAGGGGCTAAGAGGAAGGTAAAACAAATTAACTGGCTGTGTAAGGGGCCGGCTAAGTTTACCCCTGCGTACTGGCTATGCTGCTCGTGATGCTAGTTGGTGTGAACCAGAACGCTCGCCGCTGGTACTGTTTCGATGTCCCCACAAGTCGCTGACATACAGTCATTTAACAGTGTGTAGGGTTAGTTAGCTAGTGGAGAGCTACGATGCTGGCTATAGACCCGAAAAATTGCACCTGTTTGCATAACAGAGTAGACCCTCAGTACTCTGTTGTCCCGTCTGTTTGTTTTTTCGCTGGCGAATTGTGCCGACTAATGAAACAGTGGTCGAAACAAACAGTCTGTCGCGAGGCGCGCCCCGATACCGCCACACTGATTCAAGTGGAAAACACTGGAGGATTATTTCTCAGAATTTGGGTTTCGAGCTGAGCTTCCTGGACCAGGCGAAAAGTCGTTTATACGAACGCTTTTCCCCGTATACAGTTGTTACTCCTCTTTGCGCCTGTAGAACAGTATTTGGAGCGTGTTTAGCGAATCGGTTGAGTGTGCACTTAGCCTTATTGGAACATCTTTAGCAATGCCAATCTGGGACTTGGACGCATGGTACATGACAATCGACCATGTCGGCCGGTGCGACTCCCTCAGGCTTCCTTCCTTGCTGCGACGTTGCGTGGAGCTCTTTTCTGAACTCCACATTTCTTTAGAGGAGTGGAAAGTTGGAAAGAGGAGAAGCAGAGATATGTAAACGAAGTAAATGGATTAGCAGCGAGGTGACAATGGTTGGAGAAAGAAAAGAGGGCACGTTGATGAGGTTAAAGGGAAGAGGAAAGAGTCAATTTTATTGACCTACAAAAGGCAGGTGTCCAGCACCACCAATGCCTGTTGAAACACCCCCAAGAGTTGTTTGGAAATGGAGAAATCCTGTCTAAATCTACTGGTTTATGACAAAGAGAGATACAGTTTTAGTGAAGAATAGAGTTCACAGCTCTGGACCAATTCTTCATTGTCCTGCTGACCCAGTCCATTAGAAGATCGTAAACAGGAGCTGGATGGGACGGAAACATGTGGAAAACTGAGACCCATATGGTTTTCATCCATTTAATGCAGAAGAAGGCATGTTAAAGAAAAACAAAATAAAAATTATGAGGGAGAAGAAGGGAGTGGACAGCTTTTGTCTTTTTTGCTGGTTTGTTTTCCTAGTGACAGGACACGCCCTCTCCACACGAATATAATATTGTGATTTCATCATCCTCTTTCCACAGCAGGCACTGATTTCATTTTCACTGCATAGTCCCAGGATGTTGGTATTTATTTGCTGCAGTTAGGGGTAACAATGTTTAGAATGGCAGGACAAGAGAAAGAATAAGGGCTTTAAAGACGTGCTATAGTTTGTAAGATGTCTGATTGTCCAGTGGCAGTAAATCATCTCTGTGCTTCAGGAAGGGAGTGAATTTAAGCTGAAATTTCTTATATATATATATATTTCTTGTATTACGTGAACGCTTCAATCGGGGAGGGACAGTGTGTAGACCTTGTAGTGCGTCTCTGTGTGAAGACTCTCTTTTAATGTTATATATGTATATTGGTGTTTA
>NW_023339729.1:5002805-5018596 GCF_004916995.1 Morone saxatilis
CTCTGTTTGTGTTTCACTGAGAGTATTGATTTTTTTTCTCAACTACACACCCCCTTACTACTGTTTTGTGGCTTTGTCTGTGTTATTATAAAATGATTTTGCAGTGACAATGAACATCTGTCAGCATTCATATGAATAAGTCAGATACTGCACATCCTCCCCTTTTGTTGGAAATGTTCTTTTTACTTGGATTTAATGAGGCAACATAGAAACAATGTAACCACTTCATAAAGTCTTTGAACATTCATGCACATAATATACATATAGAAATGCAAAAAAATAGGTTATTTTAGATTGACTAATTGCTTCGTTAGATAAGGCTCAAACCTCAAACTGATACAGAACAGTAACGGTGTGTGTGTGCATATAAAATGAAAACATGAGCTGCTGTGTCCTTTTGTTAGCTTTATTTAGCCTTTGTACTTGGCATGTCACATCTCTGTGTGGTGGCAGCAGTGGCGTTGGGATGTAAGCAGGTGTTAACTGGGTGGCTCAGTTATGGCTGCTTTCCTCTTACTTACTGTAAATGCTCTCTCTTCCTCCTGTTCTGCCATTCTCTCCATCCCTTCTTTCTCTTCTCCCTCCTCTCTTCTCTCCCTTTTTTCGAGCTGGGCTACAGATGAGTGGTTTTCCAAAGGTAAGCTCTTTACCGCTGTATGACCGCCCTTTGCTTCTGCTTCCTGTTGTCATCGTTGTTGTGGTAGTAGTACTAGAGTAGCTAACAGGTCGGTGTAACTGACTTTGTTCTAACATGCACGCATTCCCCTCACTGTGAAAGAGTTGTAGTGAAATACCTAACATGCATCTCAGTTTTTGGTCATAGCACGTGTCTAACCAAAGTAGAATAAATGTACTCACAGTAGAACTCATTCTGTAAAATAAATCCTCATATTTAGATTCTGCGTGTTTCTAAGGCTGTAATGTTGATGTTTGTTTCTAGGTAGGAAAGATGACGATGCAACAACAGATATCATAGACATTCCAAAGAGGACCTCACCTGCTAAAGGTAACTATAGGCTCAGTTGACACTTAAACTGTATGTAGCATACAGTAAGAGACAACTGAGAAATAAAATATACATCTGTCCCTAACTTTCCATCTCAAACCATCTTCACCCTCTTTTTGTCTCTCCTCCCTTCTGTTTCTTTTACATATTTCTCATCAATCACTTTCTCCTCCTTCCCTGTAGGCTATGAGCTGTTGTACCAGCCAGAGGTGGTCCGCATCTACACCTCTCTGCTAAAGGAGTCCAAGAACCCCACCGTGCTGGAAGCCTCGGCCGGAGCCATTCAGAACCTGTGTGCCGGACGCTGGACTGTAAGAACCGCTATCTGTTTTTCTCCGATTCCATTTCACAGCAGCAACGCTCCCTGTGCTGATCAAACACACTAGTTAAGGAATCATAACATTACAGCACACTACAGCACCAAACAGAGGGAGTTTGAATACTACTTGGCGTGTCGAGACAGTGGTGTGTATACTCAGGGAAGCACCTTTTGTCATGAGTCATCGTGCAGTTAGATTGGGCGTCACGAAATTACGTAAAAACCTGAGATCACAGTCTGTCAAAGGTAGAGAAGCTTGTCCCTTGATTTAAATGAAATATAAACTGTGTCTGTTTAGTATGGGCGATACATCCGTGCCTTGCTGCGCCAGGAGAAGGGTCTACCCATGCTGACAGAGCTGCTGGCCCACGGCAACGACCGCGTCGTCCGTGCCATGTCTGGAGCCCTCCGCAACCTGGCCATTGATTCACGCAACAGAGATCTACTAGGTGAGACTTGGAGCGCAGTGTGTGACTCAGCTAGTTGTTTTTCCCACAATACCACAGTTTTAACCATGTAGCACCAGAAGAATTTCTTGTATCAAGAAGATGGCGTCAGTAGTTTGTTTTAACGCTCTTCTCATACTTGGGTGTTGTCAGGTAGACATGCGGTGCCTCCGCTGGTGGCCAACCTGCCCGGCGGTGGTCAGAGTCAGCCGGTGCGAGCGCTGTCGGAAGAGACGGTGGTGTCGGTACTGAGCACGCTCCATGAGGTGCTGGGCTCCAGCCTGGAATCAGCCAAGACCCTCAGGGCCTCACAGGGAATCGAGAGACTGGTGCTCATTAATAAGGACGGGTGAGGATTTATAGAAGATCTTTTTAGGTCTGCAGTTTTGAATGACTTGTCTTCATGATGTGTTCTATATAAGCGCCATCTTGTTTTTAAATTCCCTCTCTCTGCCTCTGGTCCCCTGGGATAACCAGCAACCGCTCTGAGCGGGAGGTGCGTGGGGCCGGCCTGGTGCTGCAGACAGTGTGGGGCTACAAGGAGCTGCGGCGCACTTTGGAGAAGGACGGCTGGAAGAAGACAGACTTCATGGTCAACCTAAACCCTCCCAGCAACAACACCAGGGCCAACGGAGGATATGAGGACAGCACTCTGCCGCTCATAGGTCAGGAAACGAACGGGAAACGCATGCATGTGAAGTGTACCGCCCTGCAAAGCATCATGTCTGCGAGTTTAGTTTGTGTCTCCTGTCTTGAAATTACCTGTCCAGTGCAAGTATTGTTTGTATAGAAGCATTATTTTTATTATGTCATTTTGTTGATGTTAACCACTGCAAAACACACAAAAGGTATATTCCTTGTTAGTAATACAGAATACAAACTACTGCTAAGATTTAAACCATTAGTGGGTTTTTTTACTGTTTTATTCTCTAATGCATGGTACATTTTCAAATTCATCTATGCCTGGCTTATTTGAGTTTGCACAGGTCCATTTCTGATTGCTGTTTTATTTTAAATATGGAGAGTGCACTTGCAACAAGTTTTTATGTAAGGCATTCAAACGCTCTAATTCTAGTGTTTTTAAGCAAAACAAGTCTTTAATTTCACTTAAGCTCCAGAGAGCTCTGCTCAAATTCTACAGACTTAACTGTGGCGGTGTATCAGAGAATTGGCACTCCTTACAGTCTTTCTGTATGCTTCTATGTACTGCACTTCATAAGTTGTAGGCTGTTTGCAGACTTAGATTAGATTAGAGGTGCAGTCTTGTGCGTTTGTATCAACCCGCTTGCGATACCTTTAAGGGTGTACCCCACAGTGGGACATTTGAGATGATCCCAACTCAGTCAATCACCGTGTTTATGTTAAGGTTTTCTTTTTAATATGTTCAAAAGATCTTTGAGCTCCTTGGCACTGATTTTAAAGTTTCAAAACTCCACTCATGAAACACCAAAGTAACATAAACCATACATTTGCAAATACTAGCTGGGTCATGTCAGGCACTTGAAACACTTACAAAACACTCACACACCTACACAGTATTCTATCTTTGGCAGGAGATGGTGTGGCTGTTAACAACTGCTTCTCTGGAAGATAACAATAATGTTTAAAAGTACATATTGGTGCTCATTGTTTGTGTGTCTTTAATACACAGGGGGCAAAGGGGACCGGGACATGATTCCAATGAATGACATGGGACCAGGTACGTGTGACAGCAGAAAATACAGACACTCACACACAAACCAGGCTGTGATATTGGCTTGTGTAACAGATGAAACTTATCAATGAGTAGTTTTTTTGGGACACACACACACACACACACACGTACACCTACCTCTAGTTTAACATATATTTCTCTTCTTCAGATGCCTACTCCACACTGGACCAGAGAGGGAGAAGGAACACTCTGGATAACACACTCGAACCTGCTGACAAAGACGCAGTACAGGTACACACTGGCTCACATGCTCACACACACACACACACACACACATAACCCTGCATGACTGCACTTTAAGAACTATTTAAGTCCTTTACTCCTAACATCAACTCTGCTGCATACTTCTACATCCCTTTACTTACCCCAGTACAATTTTAAGAGCTTTGAACAGACAAATGTACATTTGTGAGAGTAATATTACAGGTTTTTAAAACACCCTTTCTGTAGAGCGGTCCTCCACAGGATGTTATCTTTTCATGTGCTAATACTGTTTACCTCTGCATAATCTCTGTGCAGTTCCACTCCCTTCAGGAGACATCAGTGCAGAGTCTGTGCAAAGCTGAATCATTTTTTTTTTTGGATTGGATAGTGACTGCATAGCAAAAAATGGTTTATCATGTGCAACACACACACACACACTCACACACTGACCTTTTTGAGGTTTCCGGATGATACACAGACCGATATCCTCATTTCTTGCTAAAAAGGTTGCCGTGTGAACGGACACACTCACACACGCCCACCGACAGCATGTTAATGCATGTCTTATTAAAGCGCTGTGGTTGATCTGCGTCTGGCACATTATTTCTCACCAGTGGTGTTTTTTTCCCCTGAAACATGACTAACATTAAACTAACATTTTGTAACCCTTCTTTCTTTTCTCATCTGATGCCCTTATTATTCCTCCACTTCTTTTCTCTTGCTGTTCTTTTTCCCCTCTTCTTTTTTTTCATATTTCACGTCTCCTCACCTTCTCCTTTTGGATTTTCACACGTAACCCTCTCATTTCTTTATTTACCCTGTCCTCGCTGTGTGTCTTGTCTCTCTGTCTCTTTATGTCTCCTTTGGTCTCTGTCCTCCTCTCTTTATCTGTCACACACTCCTACGCTCTTTCTTTTTGTCTCCCTCTTTCTCTCTCTCAGGGAGGGATGTATGGGGAGAGGCAGGCCTCTTTGCCTCTAATGGATTCTTACGATGGTTAGGCTACACCCACTGTCACACTGCATGTCAGCGCATGGTATGTGTGTCCCACCGGCTGCTCCTCTCAACTCACTGCATGGCCTAATACGTTAGTTGTGTATTAAGAACTGTGACTGTTTGTGTTTGACAGTGACCAGTGTTGTCAATGAGCTTCCATTGTATTTGGACTGTTTTTTGCTCCCCCTGCTGGTGAAAAAGTGTCAGTGATTTTTTTTTTTTGGTTTTCCTGAGATGTGATTTTATTTTTCTCTCTGCACAGTTTGTATAATTTTTGTCTAACATGTGGTGACCTTGTTGCCAGCAGCCACTATTGTGTATTGTATTTTGTGATTCTTTTTTAAGCCTCTGCTGTGAATCTGAAAGTGAAATGTGCGATTCTTCCCGCCTAGGCATGAACACCTCACATTAGCTGCTCCACATGATCAATTCCCACACTTGTGCCTCTTCTCTTGCAGAAAAACTGATTGTGTGCATTACAAGACGACAGCCTCCTCCCACCTACTGCCCTTGCTGAACTGACAATGGGGGACCACTACACTACCGATGGGACTAAACTCCATCCTTAACTCTTCTGTCTCTCTTCACTCTATTGCAGCTTCTCGTCTCTCTCTTTCTCTTTATTACATTCCCCCATTGCAGCTGACAAACTATTGAAACCACATGGAAAAACTGACGTGAATCTCCGCTCCCTGTGGACAAACCGGACGAGACACTATGACCACTTTGTGCTCTGTGGGTCCCTGAGCTCCAAAAACACTAACCACTCGATCGGAGGCCGTGGCCACAACACTACATCTCCACGCAACAATGCTACAACACTACAACTTGCCTGGACAACACTAATTCTCCCTGCGACTAAAAAGCAGAGACTGTGGCTTCATCTGAGAACTTTTCTATGTCTTGGAGGTCGGAGCGTAGACTTAGACTAATTAGAAAGAACTGTGGGGATCAGAGCAGGACACTTTTTGGGGAAATTTTACATAAATGGATATTACACTATGTTTCGAAGAAACTGAGGGAATGTGTCTTTTTCTCTCTCTCTTTCTGTTAGTTAAATACTACAAAAAATATCTTTCCTACCACTGATGTTTAACAATCTAATCAGATTTGTTGTTTTGGTAGTGGTAATTCCTCTTCTTGCTTTGCTCTGTACCACAGTAATGCACATGTGCCAAATGACACTGCTACAGTTGCGACTGCCAATATTGAATGCAAGAACTTCACACTTTTTGCAGCAGCTACACTGAAAAACTCATCATCTGCTTTGTTTTGTGCGCAGTTTGTGTCGGTGACAGTCCATCGCCAAGATGCATGGGGATGCTGCATTTTCTGTATTTGATTGTGATCCATAGATATAAGAGTGGAGGTCCAAGTATGGAGAATTCCTACAGACAGAACTAGAGACATTATTTTCTATCTCATTGGAATAGACAGTATAGTCTGTTCTACATTTCTAAAGTGTTTCTGTTAAATGTAGGCCCCTTAACTTTGTAATTATTGGGAGGTTTCACAGGATTCCATGGGTGCATTACCCTTATATGTCTGTAATCTTATGAATGTGTACATACAAGTGTCTAAGAGCATCTGTGTGGGCTAACTGGAGTGCCTCACTCATTCAGGATAGGTCTGATGGGTTTGTCCAACATGACAAGGGTTAACCAATCAAGGTGTGTTTTTCTCAGCAGTTGGGAATACTGTATATGGAACTCAGCAGTTATATTCTGCAAGATAATGGAATATGTGAACTTGTATGTATGTAAGAGTTGATTCTTGTCATTGGGATTGGTTTTTTACAAGGTATATAACCTGTGAGTTCTCTTTAATTTACTGCTATCCTTAGCCTACCTGGCTTTAAGACTACAGAATAGTACATGGGAAAAGACACAGTATTGTCTGTTTTTGCCCGCGTTTCTTACGTACAGTGCTTGTTCTGTAGAAGAATGCATATTCTTAGTGCCGAGTGAGATGTAGATACTTACTGAGTGGATGATTAAAAGAAGCACTAGGGGGGTATAATGTGTGTTTTTCTTTTTTTTCCTCCTTTTTTTATTTTTACCTTTCCTTTTATTTGTTTTCCATGCCAATTGAAACACTACTTCTCAAAGTAACAAGTTGCCTTCAAGAATGGACTGACTAAAAGAGGGGAATAGAGGAGAGCAAGGGTTTGTGTCAGAAAATCTGTGTAAGAGGCCAGAATCTGCTATTAGATAAAGTGTAGAAAAAAAAATAAAAGCACATTTAAACTATATATACAAGAGAATATTTGTTAATTTTGGTTTTATGTATTTCTTTTTTTTTAATATTGATTTGGGTTTAATTGTTTTGGGTGCTCTGGGTGAAAGCATATGCAATCAGTTTATATGTTTTGATTGAAAACATTCAGTTTATGTCTTAATTAAATGCAAAACAAGTTAGCTAATCAAAAATCCTCCAACACAGTCATCAGATACTGGAACACTAATGGAAAAATCTGATTCTGGACTACACCATAATCTCTTTGCCTTGGCTCTTAAAGTTGCACATTCTCATTTATGAATGAATTATGTAACTAGCAATACTGTTTTTAATAAAAAAGAAAATGATTTCTCAGAGCCTGTTTTCTTTTGCCTCTTGTTGATCACACTCATTTATAACAGATCAGTGAGGAGCGGTTCATTATGGGAACAGAGAACAAACAAACGTCGTTATACAGAGCGGCCAGTAGGTGTCGCTATTAATCAGCGGCTCACCACTTCACCTGCGACAACAGTGGGTGTGAAACATTGAATGATTGTGGGACTTTGATTTTGGGGTTCAGTGCTAGCGTCATTTGTTTGAAATACAGTTAAAGTTTCCGAAACACATCTGCTCTGCAACAGAGAAATACTGGTAAGTGTGATGTCCATGCTAATGCGAAGTTACCTCACTTTATCTGCAGTGTGTGAACTTCAGTGTACAGTAAGCTAACCTTAACTTGAGCCAGTCACACTGAGCTGCACCGCGGTTTGACAGTTAACTGTACTGTCGTTGGTGAACGAGGTGGACATGTCACATTTATTTCTTAAATCTTCTTTTGGTTATTGCGGCTAACAGCTAACGTTAGCTGCCTTATTAGCAGAAATGAGAAAAACAACTTGCGACGCAAATTTCATCCTTAAAAGAAATGTTGTGCAGAATTGTGCCCTGTGGCTGAAAGAAACCGGCTGAGGTTAACAGAAAAGACAACTTAAGTGTAGTGAAATGTTTAAGTAAAAATGACATTTAACATTAACGTTCCGCGAGCGCAGTTGTGGTCCTCCACGTGCTCGGAGTCCAGTATTTAAGGCTGAGACACGAACCAGGCTGTGCCACGTTAATGCTAGGCGGCTATGTTGCTGCTGCACATGTCAGTCAAAACAACTCTTGTGCTGCGCTTTAAGGGAAAAAAGCTGCTTTAAAAATTCAGTAAAGAACTGCAGCTATAGACTGTGACACAGTAACTGTTCAAGGTGCTTTACATTGCACATGGATAAATAAATGATACAGGATAACAACTTGTAACGCATTCAGACATTAAAATGAAATCATCAATAAATAGTAAAACCGAAGCAGGGACGGAGGTTTAAATGGGAAACAGTGAACAGGTAGGCTTTAACCGCCTCAGCCCTGCTGGATCCGCCACTGTCATGCTGTAAGGTCACACACTGTTCAAACACACACAACTTTATTTTAAATTCTAGTGAAGATCCAAAAGTTTTCAAAGATATCAAAAATGCAATATATGTATGTATTTGGTTCGAATGAGCATACAGAACTTATATTTGTGATGTTTTATAACTAAATGTTTATTTTGATGGGGCATTTAAGGGAGAAAAGAAAACTCAGGTTCACTGGTACCAGCAACGGTAGGTGTGCTTTTGTTTGTTTCTTTAAACAGTAACTACATTCCTTTTATCTGTTATCTCACCTCTGATACACTTCTTGCTCCCAGTACACATGTGGACATGCAGAGGTACCGGTGGCCAGGTTATGAGATGCAGCTTCTCAGAGAGCTGCAGAGACAACAAAACAACGCCCAGTTCTGTGATACCCTGTTGCAAACTGAAGGTGAGCTGTGTACGTGATTGCACTATTGAAATGAAACAGTGGTGTAGCATACTTAAAGTTTTAAATGGAATGAAAATCCATTTGATTTTTTTTCAATATCTCCTACAATTTGTGAAGGTATCTCAGTCCCAACCCACAGTTGCATCCTCGCAGCTCTCAGTCCCTACCTGTCTCAGAAGCTGTCAGCCTCACCGCCTCCTCCATCGGGCCAGAAGCGCCAGCTCCAGCTCCAGGCTGTCAAGGCCCAGACCCTGCTGAAGCTGGTTGGTCTTCTGTACTCCGGGGAGGTGGAGGTGAAGGGAAGCATAGAACAGAATGACGTGCTGTCTGCAGCCCGCCAGTTTGGGATAACAGCCCTTGTTGAAAGACAGAGCTTCTCCATTTCCCTTAATGATGACTCAAACTCCTTGACACCTCAGGAAGACAGCTCCCACCAGCAGTCATCTGAGTTTGGGGACAGGGTTGGGACAGGATTGGACGATAAAAAAACAAATGCCAAGACGGCTGAAACAAGGGAAGATACCGAGCAGCCAAGCCCCGCCAACAGAGATGAGATACCAGGAGAGGAACAAGGAAACTCTACAGAGAAGCATGCGTGCGCAAATATAGGGACGAAGAGTCTGGCTAAGATGAAACAGATGCAAAAGATGATGATGAAAGAGACGACACAGATTTCTATCAAGGTAAGAAGAAGCAGTTCATTTTTTCACATGAAAATAACCTTGAAGGAGTTGTCTTTCATGAATGCATGTGGACATAAAGCCTAAAAGCTGTTTTAGACGAGATTACAGAGAAATTTTGTTTATCAGGCCAAATTGCAAAATTACACGACAGAATACAGGACCTGGAAGTAAGGGTGCTGTCAACAAACCACAACGTCCTGAGAAGGGATTGACCAGTATGGTCTTTTCAGGGCTGATACAGATACTGATTATTAGTAATCAAAGAAACCGATGACTGATATTTGAAACCGAAACACATTTGCAATAAAAATGGAAATCTTGGTGTCAGATTTTTAAATATCTCATGGTGGAGTGTAACTAAATCTACCTCCAATTTTGAGGTACTTTACTTACTTTATTCTGAATATTTTCATTTTGTGCTACTTCATACTTATACACATTTTGGAGGCAAATATACAATTTATTTGATACTAGTTTGCAGACTCACATTATTAATACAAATATAAACCATCTCATAAATGATGTATTATTATAGATCTATATATAAGATCCCCAGCAGTTAAGTAGTTAAAAATTAGCTCCACATTTACCAGCTCCAACATTAAAGTGATGAACACATTATTGTAACAATACCAAAATCCAGCGATTATAATATATTATTCTTAAATAGGTTATTCTGCACTTTATTTAAAGTATATTTTGATGCCAATACTTTTGTACTTTTACTAAGATTTTGAATACAGGAGTGATTTTACACTGTGGTATCGCTCCTTTTTAAGCAAAAGATCAGAGTACTTTAAGCATATATTTAATTAAATGCAGCAAATGAGAACCTTTCAACATTATCTTGAGAAAAATGATTACTATACTTTTGCTCATGATGTGAAACCAATCCGATAATAGTGCTTTGGGCGGGTCATTGAGCAAGACTAAGGAGTGGTGGCTACAGACAGAGAGACAGAGAGAGGCGGCTACATTAGAGCCAAAGTAGCACATTACCTTTGGGAGTCGCGTTGTGCAAGTTTTCATCTCAACATTCTGGGAATATGAGTCTATTGAACCATAAGAGATCGTATTGTTGGGTTGCAGCTACCTACCGTAGTGTGCGACTCATTTTTTCGTCTAGCAAATTTTTCAGGTTATCCCAGTCAACTCAACCGCTGTTGCCCAGCCATTTTGAGCCCTGTATCGATTTCCCCTCGGCTGTAGAAATGGTTGTCACTTCCACATTCCACAAAGACAAGAAAGGACGTTTAAAGTTTGTGGATTCAGTGACAGGGTTGTCACATGTGTCAGCTATGATATGTTCATGATGTCTTTGGACTGTCATAACAAATCCACCTTTTGTGTTCTCGTCATTGCTGGAGTGTCTTTCCTCTGTGCAGGTGAAGCTGAGGAGGAGGACCAAAGGAGAAGTGTGGGAGGTTGTGAGCATGCAAGACGCAGATGACACACTGTCAGTTCTTACCTCCCTGAAACAGGTAGATAAGTATGATGATGTCATTCTGTACAGACACACTTTAATCCACTTGGATTTGATTGGATGTTTTGATGTGCGGAGGACGCAAATATATAACAATTAGAATATTGTGCAATAAATACTCAATAATTTGTCTTGGTGATGTGTGGCAGTGCAGAGAGACTATAATTTCACAGTATTGACTAATAAATGCAGCAAAAGAAAGACATCACTTCATCAGACATTATTTAAAGTTGCTCATATATATGCATTGTGAAAATAGGGGGTAGAATATTAAGGATAAAGATCCTTTTTTTTGAAGACACTATGAAACTACAAACCTTGGTCACATTAGCCATGTAGCGGTGCTGTATTTGTCTGCCCTAATGATTTTGGCTGGGACTGATGCACCTAATAACTTAATGTGGTCTCTCTGGACCTCTGTTAGTCTCATATTGTCTCATAGTGGTGACTGCCAGGCCTTCCTTTTTTATGAAATGAAATGCGAGTGACGAACAGAAGCCAGAAGCTTTTTGATATATCGCAATACAAACACAAACTAAAGCACTAAGAAATATAATGAACGCATGGGAAAGTAATGAGATGACAGAAGGGAAGTGTTAAGAGTAAGAATAATGCTCTTGGCAAATTTATTGTGCAACACGCATGGAGACGTGACACACAGAAGAGGAGGCGGTGCTGTGGAGAGTGGTGCAGGTAGTCAGGCAGAAGTTCTGGTGTGTTGTTCAGGCTATATGATGCAAACATCCGGTAAAATCCTAACTTAGTAGCTCCAGACTGCTCGAGCTGCCGCCTGAAGCTAGATGGACAGCAAGCATGTTTCATCATCTGCTCCCAGACTCGAGCCTGAGACCAGCAGCACCACCGCTCTGCGGATAATTGTCAGGAAAGTTTGACAACAGAAATCGAGGTTGTATGTTGTAGTGGTTCTGACATGAATTGAATCTTATTAAGCTAAAGGTGATAAAAGATGTGAGCTCTTATTCTTCTTTCACAGACGGACCGTACAAACGGTGAGCCCTCCTCTGTCCAGCCAGGCCAACTTCATAAACCAGAGACCCTGATTCTTCAATCTGCCACCGCCAACTCCCCCGAACAACCACCTCACCCCAACAATGCCCCTGACTCCCAGCTTCTCTGTAGTGACTGCCTCACCCCAAACCATAACGATGACCTTGAGTCAGTCCCACTCCCCCAGCCTCAGGCTCTTGTGGAGGAGTCTGAAGAGCAGATAGAGAAGCTGCTGGAGGACATCATGATGGGCCTGAACATCCTGCCAAACTTGAAGAGGGACTGCAAGAAGTCTCATCACCTTCAACGAGGCCACGACGGCACACCGGCCATGTGCCAGGTCCCGGTTACAGAGGATGAGCGGGCGCATAGTCAAATGCCTGCTCCCGTCGGTGCAGCAGGGTGTGTGTATAACCAGGATTTTGGGACACAGATTGGTCACTCTTCAGCAGGTACAGGTATCTAGATGCATATGTTTTCTTAATTATTTTTTCCCCTGCAACATTTGCAGACTGCTGTCCTTTTTGATATATAAATTGCTGGTTTAATGTATTGCCAAACAGTGGCCGTTGGGCAAGCTAGAGAAGTAAGTAAGTAGCCATTTATAATTCAAAGAGGGAGAGTTTTGGTAGTGGGATAACTAAATAGAAATATCAGACATGCTGTGAATCTGTATTTACAAGCTAAAATAACTTTTTGCATGTGGTGTGTGTTGAATTGGGGAAGCCAATAATTTCATGTCCATAAAATATAGAAAACCAGAAAATCCCTACAACTGAAAAGATGGAACTATGGAAAAATTACTTCAATGATTGATAAATCGATGATTCAGTTAACTAATCTTTGGGTTTATTGTTCAGAGTGCTGAAGAAAACAAAAACACAGATTTACCTTAATGAGCACACAAACAGTCTCACTTGAACTTGTCTTCAGTCCACAATCTAAATGCACACACAGCTACCCACACATCCCAAACCCCCAGCCTAACACCAGCCACCTCAGCTTTGTTAATTCAAGATGAATTGACAGCAGTCTTCCCACCTGTTGTACAGGTATCCATTGTTGTTTTACAGCTCAGAACCAGCCCAGCTGCTCAAGCCTTTCGCCCGCGCCTGTGCTCATCCAGCAGCACCAGCAGCGCTCTCCTCAGTATCACTCATCCGTCACGTCCATATGGCAAAGAGATGGAACGAACCACCAGAGCACGCCAATATCCAAAAGTCTCAATTGTATATATCCTGAAGCACCCACAATAAGATCAGTCATACCCCCATCGTTATACTCCAGTGGGCAGAAACCACATTATCTAGCACATGAGGAACTGTCTTCACAAGATGATGAGAACATCCTAGAGTTTTTACCCATGACGAATGGAAATGAGGCGGAGTCCTTGCGTTATTTTTCTTTACCTTGCGTGGATGATATGCGGCTTCCTCGATGTCTCTCTCCATTAGAGCCATTTGCCTCAGCAGCAAAACGTCAGCCTATCCTCAACAACTCGACCAACCATGACGAAAAAATTCATCCCCAGCCATCTCAAAATGGGCGATCCTGGCTCACAGAAAACCCTGGATCACTACAATTTCCTCTCAGTGCCATCACTCACAGAGAAAATAAAAGTGTATATTTACCACAGGATACAAACCACAGCTGTTGGTCAAGGCGATGGCAGAAACATCCAGAGAATCCACAAAATAGGGGAACCTGGGCAGAATCAGTGTCAGAAGTGAAATCTGACCAAAGGAAGATAAAGGAATGTTTAAAATGTAAACAAAGTGACACTAAAGGTGATGCTGCGGTGCCCAAAAGGAGGAAGAGAAAGCCCACAAGTCATCCACAAAATGCTGCCAGTTCTCTTCTGGCATACAACGATGTGAAAGTCAGTGATGGAACACTAAAAAAACTAAAAAGATTCAGTCAAATTAACCTGAGTGTTTGTTCAGTGAGTTTGTCAAGCAACAATGTGCTGGCAAAGGAAAGGGAAATGGCCCCCAGTGCTTTAAACATACCAAACAAATTCTTAGGCAAACCAGATGAACCGTCAGCCATCACAGAAAGTTCAAGGGAGAAAACCAGAGGGGCTGGGGATCTCAGTATCGACCAGACTCGGATCAGGACCAGGAGCTTCTTGAAAAAAACTCAGACTCAAACTCAAGAGACCCCAAGTGACACAAGCCTAGAAAATTATTTGGTTTTAAAACCCGTGGCCTGTAGAGCTAAGATCTTGAATGAACAAGGAGTCTCACCCGTCAGGCGGAAACGTGGAAGGCCGCGAAAAGCGAAGCTTGAAGAGAACCTTCCTGCCATCAACGGTAATAACAGCCACGGTGCGGAAAGTGAGCAGCAAATTGACAACAATTTGCCAAAGGAGGAGGAGGATGGTGATAAAACAAAGAAGAGGCATAAAAGGCGGAGGAGGAATAGAAGTGAAGGGGAGGTAATTGCAGTTAAGAAGGCCAAAAGCGCTGAGACCGCTGGCAAGGCTGAGGCAGACGATAACGATGACAGAAAACTTGACGCACCCAAACGGCCGCGGATGGTCACTCTGAAGGAGTTTCAAAAGCTCATCAAGCGCCAACACTCAAAAACAAGAAAGTCAAAGGAGAGCAAGGACAAGGAAACAAACGAAACTGCAAGAGATGTAGGCGGTGAAGCGAGGCCATGTGGCAGCAGATGTGAAAAATTATTTAAGGGGACAGAATTGGACGTAGACATCAGTCAGCGTCAGAACGGGGACGGGATTGAAGAGCCTTGCGTCAATGTCACAGTTGATAAAAATCACAATCAAATTTTCAACAAATCAACAGCTGAGTATAGCAAATCACGACGACATGACACAAACAGCTCTACCAGTGAGGAGACCAGTTTGTTGAGTGAGGAGTACCATCCAGTGTTTTCCTTTGATGTCTTGGGAGAAGAGGTGGCCAAGTTAGCTGCTGACAGGGAGCAAACACAGAGGAGTTCTGATGAAGGTAAAGTGTTTGTTCCTTTATTTGTGGTAGATTATTGTGTACAGTGAGTAAAAATGAGTCCACATGAATTATGGGAAAAGACCACTGATTATTTTTCATTTGATTTTATTGGTTAGGCTGGAAAAGAACATATTTTCTTAAAGCCACTGCAATATGTGTAAGGTTAAAAAACTCCATCTCCAACGCCATCTGGTGGTAATATCAAGAATGACAGTGTGACCAACCAATAAATGCAAGATGCTTGAATCACACAGGTGGGTAGAAGTAATTGTAACTCTTTGGACTAAAACCAATCATTTAAATGAGAGGAAACGTCTCTTGGGTGGAAGTGCTTACAACTCACAGGGTGCTTTTCATTATGCTAATGTGTTTCCTCGTTCCCCTCACTCGCTTCCTTTCCTCATGCCTTAGCTCCTCCCAGCGAGGAGGTAAGAGAGAGAGAGAGAGAGAAATGAGAAGACAGTAGAGCCGAAACTGCTAAATGAGAAATCCTTGCTTCCACAGCGTCAGTAACATATTAATGTTTATTACTGTTGTTGATTTTAATCATTTAATATTCCTTTGAAATCTTCTCATTCATGTACTGATCATTGTAATGATTACTTATTATTGTCTTATTATTATTTGCTTGTATTATTGTTTTCTGCACAATAATACACCACATAGCTGCATAAGAATGTGTTTAAATGTCAATTTTAGGGTAAAATGAAAAAGCACAAAAAACAAACATTGCTTCTTTGTGTGAATACTTTGAGACTGTAGACTGTAAATTGTTATTTAAAACACACGGCGTATTATATTGCATCTCACCATGTAGCTGTATTCTATGATGTTTAGAGCCACATACATACACTGCAGAGTAAAAGCTGTGAGAATAAACTGTGAATAAAGA
>NW_023339729.1:5018694-5055845 GCF_004916995.1 Morone saxatilis
TGTAAAATACATTGGTGTTTCCTCACTCCCAGCTCCTCCACAAGCCTCCTCTCTCCTCGTCTCCTCCAGGTGTATTTAAGGAATTGGAAGATCCTCCATGATGGCGGAGGGGAAAGGATTTCCGGGTCGTATAAGGAGAGAGGATGCAAGGAAGCATAAGTTAGCGTAATGAAAAGCACCTTCTGAATCTGAAAACAGCTCAACCACACACTGCTTTTTTTTGTAAAGGACCACAAGCCTAGAAGGTTGGAAACTGCTTGCAGGTTTAATCAGTGCTCCCTATTTTAAAACCTTACCACACGTTTTATGTAAAATCTTAATCTATGTAAAGTAACTTGTAACTCAAGTTGTCATATAATTGTAGTGGTACAAGGTTCCCCTCTGAATTGCAGTGGAGTAGAAGTGTACAGTAGCATAAAATGGAAAGTCCAAGTAAAGTACTTACGTAAGATGAATTGTTATTGTCTATGGTGCTCCAAGAACAAAAGTAAAAAGGCCTTCTCAAAAGCAACATACATTTCCAAAAACAATGTCCCGCCTACTTTGTATGATCCATCTTCCTTCCTTTTTTTTTTTTTAGCACTAAAAGCCAGTGATGCAGGAGGGTCAGATACAACGCAACAGACTACCATCAATGATGAAGGCTCATCTCACAGTGACACCCACACAGCGCCTCAAGAAGACAAAATGCCTTTGGATAGCACCTTGAATCCCCAGACCCCAGAGAGAACTGATCCTTTGTCAGGTGCTGTTGGGTCAGGCTGCAATCAAGAAGAAGAGGAGGAGGAAGTGGAGGTGGATGTTCTGCTTTACTCCCCAGACAAAGTGGCTCAGTCCAGAGAGTGTGAGAACAGACTGGACAACATGAACATCAGTCCAGAGGAAGAAGAGGAGGAAGATGTGAACGAGATCGATGTGACCGGAGATGAGGCAGAGTGACCTTTGTACGTGTGCATAGTTTTTACTGTGTTGTGTGACTAGTTCAGCGGCACTTTGATGTGCCAAGCCCAGTTTTCTCTCTATTCTGGTATTATGTATGTTCACACAGTGCCAGATGAAGTCCATTTTGCTGTCAAACTATGTATAATAGATTTTTATGTCCTTTTTCTGTTTTCACCATCAGTCTGTGTCCGTCGATCACAAGCTTTGTACATGCAAGAATCACAGGCTGCGTGCTGGTTTTGAGCTTCATTTAGTTCCATATGCAAGGTTTAAAATGGATGTTTAATTCCCATGAATAATATGCTCAAGCATTGATACAACAGACAAAAAGTTCTTAGTGTTGTTTACATTAACAATTTATATTTATCAATATCTCTGAAATTTGAATCTTCAGACTGATTAAGGTAAAAGCACTTCAGTGGTATTGTGTCTCTAAGTAACTATTGTAAAAAAAAACAGAAACCTTATTTTGAGCCAGTATTTGTAAAGCAACGTGTGTTTAATGTAAATTACATAATTAACAGTTATTGTTTATTAAAAAAATAGTCTGTCTTTTCATGCAAGGGTTTTTTTTTTCACCTCACATCCGTATATATATACTGTCATTGCTCAACCACACAGAGGCCGGGAGAGGGCGCACTGTCTCTGCCCTCCGTTTGAATCCAACTTTATTGACAGCAGAAGCGCCACCGGAAGCGGTACACACGTGCTGTGTTGGAGATTTGAAGGTTAAAGAAGAAGCAGCGGGTTGGTTTCTTGTCGGCTATCCGCTGGAGAGAGTCAGGACGGCGTGTTTGCAGTCAGAGCCGGGAGTAAGCCACACTGAAGCGGAGACATGGATCCCATGAAGGCACAGCAGCTGGCGGCGGAGCTGGAGGTGGAAATGATGGCAGACATGTACAACCGGTAAAGCCAAAACAAGCTAACCATTAAGCTACCTCTCTGTCAGTACTAACCGTCCCCTGGCCTTCATTCATAGTACTTATGAAACCTGTCGTTACACGGTGACAAAGGGCTGTCTTAAGGTTATCTACGCTCAGTGAAGACTAGCTGCTGTGATGCTACCTGCACCCTGTGAGTCAAATGACTGTAGCTACATGTATGTCAGAGATACTCAGTCGGGCCGACTGTACATAAAGCTACATTTTCCTACAGGACTGTACAAGCCACCAGTAACAGTGCTGAGTAGTTCTGTTCAGTGTGTTTGTCAGAATGTATCCGCTTCAATTACAGCAACACATGACCTTAAATTGAGTTAGTGACTCGCAGCCAATAATAATGTTAGCTTTTCAGTACGATAGCACAGTGCAGGTTGAGTTTATGGATGAGGACATTAGGGATTCACTTTATGGTTCCGTTCAGGATGTCAGGGTGCTGCTGCTGTGCACGTTGGCTCACTGGAAAGGCTGCTGCACTAAACGGAACTGAACCCTAACTAGTGTTATTGGTAGCACCTGTGATTACCTACTATTTCATGTCACAATGGCTGATGAGACACGGGTGTAGTGGGAACATATTCAAAATATACTTTGGCCTAAAAGGTTAATACATGTCCTTCCATTTTCTACAGCAGGAGGGACTTTAAATGTTTCCTGTACAGAAAGTTATATATGAATTAAATCTGGTCAGACTTAGCTACTAATAACAGCCTGTTAATGCTGGAGTGAATACAAAATGCTCACTTATTGCATGCACACTGACTAACAGATGACTCATCCACATGATCACACATTGTGAATACATTGAGTTGGCAGATAGAAAAAGCTAAAAAAAGAGAGTTGATTCCCACGTCATCAAATACCGATGCTGGGAATGAGACAATCCATGTTTTTCTATTTTTCTTGGGTCTGATCTCTCCATATCTATGCAATAAGTGTTGACCACTTAACGATTACTCTGACCAGAGTTTAGTTAACTTCACTTCCTTGCATCTTGAGGACTGTTTCAGAGAAAAGGAGAGCAAGACTGGCTTGTGTATTAAGGCCAAAGGTTTTACAGTAATATGGGTAGCCACTAGAGAGTACAGGTGAAGAGCTGACGTGGTAGAACTTGGGGAGTTTTAACATAAAGTGGCTACAGCCTTAAAGATGAGCTGGGGATGGAGATTAGAAGATGATTAAAACAGCAAGTTGGACTAAGAACTGAGTTCAGGGGAACTCCAGTGTCCAAGGATGTGGGCAATTGTGGATGTGAAAGAGGGACAGAACAACAGCCTTAGAGCTTCAGCTTGAGGTGAATTCATATATTTTGTCACATCAGAAATGATGACTTGTCATAGCAAGAAGAGCACAGACGTTAATATTGATGATGGCTGTGTTTAATCGTGGTCAGTGAGCTAGCATGTACAACACCAGAGCCCTGGAACTGTCTAATGTAAAGTAACATCATTAATGATATTAGTAACACTCGTGTTTTGCCTGCCATGACGTGTCAAAATGAGATTCTTTGGGGCCCAAAGAAGGCCCATTCTCATATACTCTAGGTCATTTCTGCTGAAGTGGTGTGGTTCAGTTACACTAGAATCGAACAGAGTGATTGTTGAGGCTGCAGTAGGTAACTTTCATAAAAATGTGCTTAAACTTTCGCTATATAGTAGTATATGAGACAGATAATCTGAATTGTTTAGGTTCCTCTGCCTCCTCCTAGTGCTCAACAATCAATTATCTTCAAGCCACCAACCAAAAGGGTTTTCCTATTTTCCTTGGGTCCGATTGTTTTTTTTATTTATTTTTTTCCGTTCAGGCCCGGTCGATTTTTGCAAATGCCATTAGGAGCATTAGGAGGAGCCAGAAGATCATTTTTTTCACAGATGATCTGTCTCATGTACTACTGTCAGGACAGTTTCAGCAAATAAAAAAAGTTGTTTTTGTAAAAGTTACAGACTGCAGCTTTAATTTCTATTTGCAGGCATACACATTAATAATTCACTCCTTATTTCTGATTATTGTCCCTGTGAAGTCAAGAAATAAATAACGAAACTATAAATTGTGAAGTCTTCTTTTAATTCAAGCAGAACTTTCTAACATTTAATGGTTCCAGCTTCTCCTTGTCCTATAAGTTGGTTAATTAAACATATTTTGGTTTTGTTTGGTTTAAAAAACTTAAAACATTGAGACGGTCCATCACAACCTGACCCTTTAAACAAACGAATAATTGTTTAATAAAAAAAGAGAAATAATTGAATAATCATCACTGAATAATAATTCCGGCTCTAATCTTCTCACTCTGTAGTGATTCCAGCCGATAAAGCTGTGCAGTTTTACCAAGT
Source organism: Morone saxatilis (assembly GCF_004916995.1). NCBI lineage: Eukaryota > Metazoa > Chordata > Actinopteri > Moronidae > Morone > Morone saxatilis. The sequence goes on from NW_023339729.1 coordinate 5,022,905, forward strand.
GGCATAATTACACACAATGTTCTGACTGTGTCCTGGCTTCCTTTCCTCCCAGAATGACCAACGCCTGCCACAGGAAGTGTGTACCGCCACATTACAAGGAGGCTGAGCTGACAAAGGGCGAGTCGGTGTGCCTGGACCGCTGCGTGGCCAAATACCTGGACCTTCACGAGAGGCTGGGACGCAAGCTGACAGAGCTCTCCGTCCAGGATGAGGAAGTGATGAGGAAGGCAGCTGTAGGGAGCGGATAGAGACGCTGATGAAGGGAACGAAGTGGAGCATTGTGGGGGATTACAAGGTTATGGGACGGGGTCGGCATGTCTGGTTTCTCTAAGATGCGAGACTTGTGTTTTTAATGAGCGGGTGGGTTTGTTGGGGAAAATAAAAAGTTGAGTTAATGCTGTTGAGGTTCCACTGAGGGACACTGCTTCCTCTGCTGCAGCAGAGGACGAGACGTAGGACGGGGCTGGGGGGGATCACCAGAGCACCTAGTGGAGGGACAGCACGAGGACAACTTCCAGCCTCTCCGGATGTGCCAGATTATTTTTTCCATTCAGCTTGGCCTGGTCCTCAAGAAGTCACCTGAAACTCGACTGGAAACGGACATCTAATGTTATTTTAAAGTCAAACTGTGTGATTGTTTTCAGCTGCTTGGAGTGCAAGAACGAAAGAAATACTTTAAAGCGTCATGCTTCCAACCGTCTGGTACTTAGGGCAGGTTAAAACAAACACTAAGAATGATTTGCATTTATTCTTTGCTCCCTTTGATTTGTTGGGTTTTTTTTGGGCCCTCCTACGTAAGGTTGCAACACAACATAAAGTTCATGTAGAGAAGTTGTCTGTCATGCAGACAAAGTAGTGTCAGATCTGTATAAAACCTTGAAATCCAGTCAATCAAATGTATCGGGGTATGCACTGAATTATGTATAGCAGTATTATACAGGATACTATGCATAGTTTACTCTTTTTCAGCCCTGGACGATGCCGCGGTGGCTTCTGTCTGTAACCGCTCGGATACAGACTGCCCGCCAGGCCACTCTGGTTACATGATGGACCTGTGTTGAAGATGGACTGAACTTTGCTCATTTGTCGTGTGTATGTAGACTGTTGTGCAGTATGTCAGTGGACCATGTTTGTTTTTTTTTGACTGTGAAACTTATTTTTTTTTTTCTGTGCTAACCACTGTGTCAGCTTTTTACCTGCATATTGGAGAAGCTGCACAGTGTTTCATTGTTCTAAATCACTAATAAAACATCCTTATTTTAACATCAGTGCTTTGGAGGGTACTACAGTTTTATTCTGTCCCACACACACTTGTTCACTGTGGTTGTAATGGCGCCCTAACTGGCCGAGAGGAGGCAGGGTTCAATAAACAAGTGTCTGTGCCTTTAAGACAAACTGAGGCAGACTGGGTGAGGAAGTGAAGACTACTGACTTTCGTTTCCTTCGCGAAACTTTTATTTATACGTGCACGTTCTACGTCGGAAAGGAGAACTAAAAGCGGCAGAGACGAACAGTAGCACCGGTGGGACAGAGACACAGGTGTTTCTGTCTCAGGTGGACTAACTGGAAGCCCGCGAGGAGCAACGCGCGAGAAGCATGGTGAGTCATTTTCAAGGTGTTGATTAAAAGGTGAAATAAAACCTCTCACTCCCGCTGTCAGAGTAGTTCTTGGATCCTGAAATATGTTAAAGTCGGATAGGAGTATAAGCTTTAAAGGCCATACAGAGGGGAAAGAGGACAAACAAACGTCCAACTATCTAGAATATATTAAATACTGTGAGAGAAACAGTCAATAATGAACCTTTACCGTGGTTTATACGGTCATGTAGCTTACATCTATGAATGCCTACAACTAGTACTGTGTTTGTGGCATACTGTTAAAACACTTTTGAGGACATGCTTAGGACCACATCCTCTTTTCTAACAATGTAACGTTAGGTCATGGTTGTCGAGTTAAAATGAATGGTAAAGACTCTTCAGAACATTAATATATACAGTCAATTACATAGATAAACCTGTATATAACGCTAACAGTTCGGGGATACTAAAAGAACTTTGACCAGGTTAGGGACCATACAAAAGTTTATTTTTGCAGAAGAAAAAAAAGGTAGTCCTAAAGCTATTTTTTTTTCTTTGCCCATATGTCTAATTTATTTAATATGTTTTAAAATATATAAACAGATTAAATAGTTACATCAAAAAGATGGTGTTTGCGTACCATGGATATGGGCTGGTGTGAAAATATTGCCTGTTCCCAGTTCAGCTGTAATAACAGTTTATTTAATTTCTTATTAAAAATAGGAAGTGCCTGCATTTCCCCCCATGTTGTTATATTTGCCATGAATGTACTTTTTTGAGATAGTGTGAAGTGAAGGAGTGGATCCCAACTCTGGGGAGGGTCTGCCCTTTAGAAGACTCAACATCTGTCCCCTCAATCATTTTCATACAGTCCCTTACCTACACTATCCTTTCACTGTGAATGTGATGTTTGCCTTCATCCAGAAACCCAAATGTTTTTAACAGAGGATACACATATACATTCTACTATTCATACTAAACATAGAATTAGATAGCTTTAAAGTGCTTAAAAACAGGACAAAAGCTCAATAAAAATCATCAAATGCAACACAAATATTAAATCACCAAAAGTGTAGTATGTATATTTTTTGCATTTAAACACTTCAAATTTTCAGTTGCCTTCCTATTATTATATTTGCCAGCTCGTAGTTACGTAGTTAAAGAGATTGAGCAAGTGTAAAATAGGTTAAATGCTAATGTTAATAACTTTCAGGTGTAATTATTCTGATTTATCCAGCCTGAGATTTTATCTAATAAAACTGTAATGATTTTTTGAAGCTCGTGAAAAAGCATCTAAAATGTAGTGTCATTAGTTTGTACAGAGTGAGATTAGAGATTAGAGAATCACAAAACAAAAAGTGAGTGATTGGTTTGGATGAATGCAGTGAGCCGTCTATTAATCCAGTGTGCTGCTCCTTTTGGTCACTAGATGGAGGCATCTGAAAGAGAAGATTTGTTTGGGGATGATCAGGTTGTAGCGCCTCCCAATGGCGTGGTAAATGAACTACTGAATGTGGAGCAAGAAGACAACATGCAGGGCCAGGTGAGCTCCCTGCTGTCTGGTGAAACACCTTCTAACCTGTGATTCTCAAGTTTCTAGTGCAAAACAACATGCTTCTCTATGAGTGTGATAAAATTCCTCAACCTTTGCTCTTATCAGACAGTTGCACAACTATTTGTTTCCCTACTTTCCTTAGATGGAGGAGTTTCTTGGCCCGCAGGCAGAGTACAACGAGGAGGAGGAGGAGAGGAAGTACTACAGGAGGAAGAGGCTGGGAGTCATCAAGAATGTTCTCGCAGCCAGTTTTGGAGCGATGATTGTATATAGTGTGTACATGGGTGAGTTTGATTGGAGAAAATACATTGATATGGACAAAGAAACACACAGACATGTAGAGTACAGAGATCTGTTATTTGAAATGTGTGTGTATATTTGTGTGTGTGTTTGTGTGTGCGCTACAGGCCTACTGCAGATGCAGCTCATCCTCCATTATGATATGACATACCGTGAGGTAAAGTACAGCAACCTTGGCCTGGAGGACATCGACCGCAAGATGCTAATGGGCATCAACGTCACGCCCATCATAGGCCTGCTGTACACCCCCATACTCATCAGGTAGACACACACAAATGATAAAACCTTTCTTTTTTTATTTGAATGTCGTTCGCTCTCCCTATACAACTATATATATCTATCTCTCTGGCAGGTTTCTAGGTACTAAGTGGATGATGTTCCTGGCTTCAGGAATCTACGCACTCTTCGTCTCAACCAATTACTGGGAGCGATACTACACCTTGGTTCCCTCAGCTGTAGCAATCGGTGTGGCCATTGTGCCGCTCTGGGCCTCCTTGGGAAATTATATTACAAGGTCAGAAGAGAGACATGACTACGTCACACAGAGCGTACTGATGGTCCACCACTGTAGTTAACGGAGGATCTGAGAAGATGACTATTGTCTCAGATCACCCCACCAAAATTACATTTACATTTCAACTACACTTCTTTAACTGTTTCTCATTACATTACATTACATGCTGTAATCCAGTGCTTAAATCTATAACTTTATAACCACCGTCACTGTCAAATCTAAACATTACATTAATGTTGAGTTTTTCTAACAACCATCAAGGCTTTAAAAGTTAAAGTCAAGTGATTCGCTTTTATTAACATAAACAAGTTGATACACGGTAATTCAGGAGCTTTTGGGACCCCTGGAGCCTTGAATGGAGACACTGTTTCTAAATTACTTGAAACATGTCTTTGGCTTTCTTGTACTTCAATTTGTTATATATATATATAAGGTAATATCATAGCCACAAGGCTGACATGTTTCAAATGGGTTAAAAAATAGCCAGTGGTCCTTAATCGAGCCATGATTAATACCTTTTAAAGACATCACCCATTAAAAAATAAGATGATACACTCTAGCCTGTGCTGTACTACATATACTCCTCCTTTGATGGGGCACAAATTGTGATTTATTAAGTAAGTAAAATAAGTATTTTTTGTTTAACCCTTCATAATCTCTTTTTCATGAGAGATGTCTAACAAGAATAAAAATATACAGTTTAAGCATGCACATATACGGAAGTGTCCCACACGAGTTAGACATTAGTTTCACATTAAGAAAGCAAAAACATGTGGACCTGAATATACTCTAGTATAGCCTTTTAAAATCCTCAATTGAAGTGAAATGTTTCCGAGTATTATTGTGTCAGCAGCATTGAATTTCTAAAAAAGGATGATAAACCACTTTGAGTGTTTTCACGTCTGTTCACAGAGGTGTAATAATAACAATACCCCATATTGTTTCAGTCAGTGTAAGGCTCAAAGGACAGTTTGAAAGGGCACTTTTTTTGTTGAAATTCTGTTGGTCTGTGCAGTACTGTCTGTTGTTGTCAAGCTGAGATATTTTTTGTCAGCACTTTGTTTTTGTTATTTTCTAAAGCATTGTTTTTTTTGTGTGCGATACCATGCTGGTGAGAAACCCAATTCCCCCAGGCCAAATTTATTGTTTTTTATTTCAATGTCTCAAGTACAGTTCTTTTATGAAGTCGGAGGCAGGAAAAAAACAAACAAAAATGAAAAATAAGGCACATTCTAAGGATCTCTTTTCTCAATTAAATCAAATTGTTTGTACACAATGAGTATGCTTTTTTTAATGAATGTGTCTCTGTTTTCTGTTAATCTCTCCTCCCACGCCACTCATCTGCTCTCGCACAAACACGTGCAGGATGGCGCAGCAGTACTACGAGTACGCCAACTACAAGGAAGAGCACGTGCAGGAGCAAAAGAAGCTTCCTAAGGGAGCGTGCCACAGCTACATCATCGTCTTCCAGTCAGTCTTCAACATCATCTTCCATGTGAGTCTTTTGTTCACTAATGCTTCAGCTGACTTCATGTTGTGTTTAACACTGGAAAAGAAGTTTGTACAGCTGCAGAAACAAATTAGCCATCTCTCTCTTCCTCATCAGCTGAGCTTTGTCTTCGCGGAGTTCCCCATGATTTTCGTCCTCAACAGCTACCTGCATTACAACGAACACGTTCTCTGCAACGTCAAAGCCTGTGGTAAAGACAACTGCTGCTTCAGCTCCACTGATGGATGATTACAGACTGTGTAAAACGAGTCAGGCCATCCCATCCAATGAGATATACAAAGCTATAGTTTGACACTTTGGGAAATACTTATTATGCTTCTTTCCAAGAGTGAGATGAGAAGATTGACACCCTTCTCATGTCTGTGCGGTAAATATGAAGCTATAGCCAGCAGCCGGTAAGGTTAGCTTTGCACAAAGACTGTACAGAGGGGGAAACAGCTAGCCTGGCTCTGTGCAAAGGTAACAAAATCCAACTACCAGCACCTCTGACACTATAAAACCCTTTCTTAATGCTAAGCTAAGCTAAATGGCGTCTGGCTCCAGCTACATATTTACCATACAGACATGAGCGTGATATTGATCCTCTCAACTAAATTTTCCCCTTGGCTTTGTGGAGTCCTTCAGCATCCTTTCACTGATTATTGTTGTTGTGTATGTTCCACAGACTCTGCTCTTATCAGCTTTTGTTTTAGCCAAACAGAGAACTATTTTCAACAAAGAAAGCTCTGATAAATTCAGTGTACACTCCTACCCTAGAAAAAGGGCCCCTCGGTCTGTGTCTTCTTTTTTCCCATAGTTTGTCCTAGACTGCTTAACAAAAAACCAGTCTCATAGGTTTGCATGAAGTAGAAGCACATGCGCTAGGTGAGCATATGCCTTTCGTCCGCTGTGAAAGGAAGCAAGTTTCCCTCCTGCTGTGAAACGAGTGAACACTTCTGCTAAAGCTAAAATGTTTTTCTTGGTGTGCTTAACTTCTGCACTTCTGCCCACAGCTTCCTTTTTATTATAAACAACAATAGGAAGAACAGGACTGTAGAGCGGTTCACACCATCGTGTGCCTCACAGACGACCTCTTCAAAATACAAAACCATGATCACACAAAGATCCTAGCTGCTCTGCTAGTTATCCCTTCCACTTTTTATAATGTAGACATGTGTTCGTGGCAGAGATGCAGTCTCGTGTGTTGAACAGACAGGACTGAAACCTGTTGGTTGCTTCTCATCACCTCCTTTCTAATGGCTGAACCTTCCTCTTCCTCTGCCAGGAGCAACGGTCACCGGAGTGATCCCCGGCTTCAACACCACCGTGCTGATCAACCTGCCTCGCTCCATGCTGCTTATCCAAGTGGAGAGTGTCCTCATGGGCTTCGCCTTCCTCGCCATGATTATTGTAAGATCGAACTTCCCTCACACACACATACACACACACGCAGACACACTCACCTCTGACTCCCTAGAATTCAGTGAGTTTGTTATGTACGAATATGATCGTCTGGTGCCTGTTTTGGGAACTTAAATAGGTCCTGCTGTCTCGAGGAGAGTCCCTGTTTAAAAATGTAGTTTAAAGATCTGGGGCCTGCTGGTATGTCAGATCTGTTAAAATTAGTTAATCAATGTTCGCCAGTTGGGGGCAGCACAGCAAACATATACACACCCAGCTGCTACTTTTTATGTACACCTGTAAAATTGAATGCAATCCAATTGAATAACTCAAATTCTACCTTTACAAATATAATAATGCTCCGTTTTGATCGACAGTCAGAAATATATTAATTTAACTATATGTTTACCATTTAGGTTATAGTTTGCAGTGGAACCGGACAACACCACCGCTTACTCTGACCTCAGTAATGAATTACAACTTCAACAAAAGCTGGCTGCTATAAGTCTGGTAGAATATGTGGCAGAGCTGTTGTTTGTACTGGAGATTACATTGTAGTGTAATCTCCAGTGTAGTATTGTAGTAAGTATTGATTAGAGCAGCTTTCAGATGTTAACTTTAAATTGAGTAAGAGTCTTTATTATCCACAAAGTAATTTCAATATATAATTCATTTCCATTCATTTTCTAAACCCACAGTTCCTTGTGCTGTGTGGTGCTGCCTACCGCCCGACAGAAGAGATCGACCTTCGCAGTATCGGCTGGGGAAACATTTTCCAGCTGCCTTTCAAACACCTGAGAGACTACCGCCTGCGACTGCTCTGCCCCTTCTTCATCTATAGCGGATTTGAAATGCTGTTTGCGATCACCGGATTCTCCCTGGTACTGCGCTGTCAATGACGTTTGTTGAACAGTGGAGTAGCTTTTGCTTGCATTGCTTCATTTGGTTTGTGTCTTTGAATAGTTTATAATGCAAAATAATAATAATAACAGGACACATTATGGAGCAGGCAGATTGTGGTAATAAAGACATGAAGTATGTATGTAATATATATATATATGTTTCATCTAATTTCTCTCTTTCTCTGCCTCCACAGACGTATGGTGTCTGCATTTTGGGCCTGAGAAAACTGTGGCTCCTTATACTCGTCTATGGTCTCTCCTGCTCCATCTTTTCCTCACTCTCCCTTTGCCTCCTTCGCCTCCCGCGCTGGCTGTGTCTGGTGGCGGGTGCTGTTGTGCATGCGGTGCTGCTGGTGGCACTCCTGTCGTTTTCTATAGTTCACGACAAAGAAAATCTTAACAGAACAGAGTATCTGGGCCCTCTGCTGGTGATCTCTGTGCTGTGGGGACTGGGCACTGCCCTGAACAAGACCGGGGTCAGCAGTAAGTAACAGCTGTGGTGTGTGTGCGTATGCTACACTAACTTGTTCACACGTGTTTCAGCATGAACTCCTCTCTCTGTGTGTGTGTATCAGCTCTGCTCGGTCTGCTGTACGCAGAGGAAAAAGAACGTCTGGACTTTGTCTACACCATCTATCACTGGTGGCAGGCCATCGCCATCTTCATAGTCTACCTCTGGTCCAATCTGCCGATGAGGGTACGACTGTGTGTGTGTGTGTTCAGACGATGTTTAAGGCGTGTTTGTGTCTCGAATATAGCACATTTTAAACATCGCTTGTTTCTGTCCCTCTCCCCCAGGCCAAACTCTCCATCCTGTTGTTCACTTTGTTGGTGGCCTGTTACTGTTATTGGTTGATGGAGCGCCGGCTTGCCAATAAAGTGCCTTTCAGGCTGCCTCGCATCCCTCGGCCCCGGCACAAGGTGACCAATCACAGTCTGACACTCTCACAAATGACTGCCTGAACCTTAGCAGATTCATGCTGTCAGATTCGTGCTGCAGTTTACTTGAACAAATAGGGATTCAATTTGTTTTGTAGCCAAATGTGGTAAAACAAATATTGGTGTCCATTTGATGTAAAAAAGCAACCAGAATTAGTCTGCACATATGCTGTTATGTTTCAACATTATAGCATCCTTTGCCAGATGAGTAACAGTTTTGTTTTATATATTTAATTTCAAGTAAGCCATAAAACCTTCAAACACTGAATGAGCAGCTTCCCTAAAATGAATGGGCAGCCACACTGAAAGAGCGTTTTGTTTGATATATAAATTGTGGGTATTATAAAAACCTTCTGCTGATGTTCTCATGTGGCTGTGAAGTTAAAAAACCGTTTATAGCAGCAAAGCATAGACATTAAAACCCCCCTCCACTGTTGCTTATTGTTACATCATTTGGATGTATGACCTTCACCGTGCAGAGTTTAAAACTAGAAGGCTGTTTTTCTCTGTGCTCACCTTAAATCTCATTTTAAGACCTGTACATAGGAGCAGGATTTTGTGACATATCACATCTAGTTATATATATATTAAATATGCAACTTACACAGGTGTGATGTGGAAACTTGAAACCTTCCACAGACAGACACTGAAAATGACTTGTCTAAACCAGCAGTGAAGGAGGCTGTCAAGCTTAATAAGGAGGCCTTTTCAGGTTTGGTTAGCCCAAGGGTCTCCTGACTTCTGGTCAGCCCCAAGGAACATCTGGCACACTATCAGACAACTCAGGAAGTGAAAGGAGGGTTTGCCTCAGGCTGCGATCAGTTCAGGAGGCGAACTGCCAACCCTTTGCAGAAGTATAAATCTCACTGCACACTAGATATCCACACTTTTTATTCCTTATTCTGGAGTGAACAATGCTTTTTCATCCCGCATGTGAACAGTTTTATTCCCTCCAGGAAACTCTCTTCTCTAATGCAGAAATAAAGAATTATCTTTAGAGGTCTGCTGTGTGGTGAGATTTGAACTACTGTAAACAGTGGTTTGCCCTGCACTCTACCAGCCCTCTATGGAAGGAATCCATCGGCTATGCAGGAGTAAAGTCATAACAATATATTCAGCGCTTTATCGTAAAACATTTAACTGGTCCAAACACAGTTTAACTTAAGAGCGCCTCACTTTGTCTCAGTCACCAACATAACATATTATTTGTGTCTGCAGGTCAAAGGCTACCGCTACCTTGAGGAGGACAACTCAGATGAGTCCGACTCTGAGAGAAGTGAGGAGGATGACGGAGATGACGAGGAGGATGGAGACCATGTGGTGGAAGAGATGGGAGCAGAGGACAGGGAGGAAGGAGGCCAAGACGGAGGGGTGCAGGGAGCTGACTCACCCAGAAACAGGAGGAGAGGGGCTGAGGGTCACCGTCACAGACGGGAGGACGCCCATGTGAAGTAGGGAGAGAGGGAGGAATGTGAGCGAGGGTGAGAGAGGAGAAATGAGGGGAGATGGTGGACAGAAGAGGAGGAGAGTTAGAGACGCGCTGGATGCTGTTGTGTTCATGACTCCATTCATATTTTTACAGATACTACACTAAACAAATCATTTCTTTTCTGGAATAAGCTGGAATTAAAAAGCTCTGATCACCTGTTCGACTGTAACAGCGATCCACAGGAGAAGGTACAGAAACCATATGGCCATTTAACAACAGATATGACGGTCTTAAAAAGTAGCGCACACTGGATAATAATAATATAATATAATAATGAATATAATAATAATACAACAAGAAGAGTTCTTTTTTTTGTTTTTTTTTGTATTGTGATGAATACAAAGCCAAAATGAATGTCTTGTTTTTTGTATCTTTTTTGTATCCGTAAAACAATATACAGAACCAAAAACAAAAGCAGCAACAACAAGAATACTTTAGTTTTTCCTTTGCTGCAGTTTGCGGCTCATATTTACAGACTGTACTGGTAATCATAGAGGGAGTTGCAGTTGCTTTTGTGCTTATCCAAGTAGAAAACACACTCTGTAACATAGAACTTGGTTTCATTTTTAAAAGAGCTTGTTGAGAAAAAAAGAACTGAAAGTGACAGAAAAAGAAATGAGGAATTGATTTTCTAAGCTTATCCTCCGGGTGAAGTGTGTTTTGCTGGAGTAATTTTTAGACAGTCTGGTCCTGCTGGATGTGAACAGCGTAAGCAGCCTCGGCTATATTTGATCTTCTGTCCTTGTTTGCCTTCAACCCTTTAATTTATGCACAATTTTTAGAGAAAACAAGCCGACTCAAGCTATTAAAAGAAGCTCAGGCATGTGTTTGTTGCCTGATATTTCTTGGGAGAAGTTTAATATGAATATGAATATATGTAACAGTGGCCTCAGGGATATGTTAGAGTAATTATTGTGTGGACTGGCTCAATTGCTTAATATAGTAATCTACAATATTAAAGTAAACAATATAATACAATAGTATACAGCCACGCTAGCTCCACCTAGGGACCGTGATCTGCTAACGTCAGCTGTTAACATGCTCACAGTAACTATGTTAACATGTTGATGTTTAGCAGGTATAATGTTTACCATGTTCAGTATCTCTGATATGTGCTAAATAGCACTAAACACAAAGTATCTCTGAGGCTAATGGGTATGTCCTTGTCTGCAGGTATTTGGGCATAAACCAAAGCATTGGATAATCTAAGGTGATGGATGAAAGTCAGTCTGTACCAAATCTGATGGCAATTCATCTCAAAGTCAGATTCACATTCAGACATTTAACTCAGAATCATAAATGTCAAGCTGCTGAGTCATTAGGATTCACCGCCTGGGGACCATAAATATCTGTACAGAATTCCACAGCAATCTGTCCTATAGAGGTTGAGATATTTCTGTGTGGACCAAAGTGGTAGACATCCAGCCATTCAGATTCAGATTCATACCGCTAGCGTGGCTAAAAAACAGCAGTGACTAACTATTTAGCCAAGAGCTGGTACACAAAATAACATATCAAGCAAACAAGGTCAGTTGCCTTGAAACTGAACACATATCAGGGTGTCATCATGTCCTTAAAACCCTTAAAAAGGTTTTGTAACAGTTGTATTTGTTTAAGTATTAAAATGTGATACATATATATATATAATATTGGAGATATTGTCATGATTCAAAAACAGCTTTGTTTTTGCTGAAACCAAGGCCTACTCGGTCTTTTCCACATCAAAGCAGGAGAAACAGGTGAAGAAAATAATACAGTGAATGGCTGCTGAATTTTGTTTAGCTGCTTCAGTTTCAGGGTCCTGGTGTTGTGTGTGCTGGCTCACTGTCAAGCCTGACTGAGACACTTGAATAGAACAGAGCCATTGTTAATGTTATCAGTAACACCTGTGCTTAAGTCAAAGTGTCTGCAGTAAAACAGGCGTATTAATCACAACCAGTTGGCAAGTTTGGAGACCTGCTATTGGACGATTTAGTGATTGCGAGAACACAGATGTCATTATATACAAAACCTGTACAGTATGTCACTCTGCTGTGCTTTCTTATCACTCTGTTTCCTGACATGTCTTTTGTTTTTCTGTGCATGTAAAGTTTGTAAAGTTATGTCATGTTGGAAACAACCTGGCTTCATCACACTTTTTATATTTTTAGTTTGAGTTGGTTTGATCCAGGCAGCATTTAAACAAAAGTAACTAACAGTTATGTCAGGACTGCAAGCTGTCATGTTTTCATACTGATGGTCAAACCTTCCTGTATATTGTAGGTTCGGTACCCAGAGTTTGTATAGTTTATTTTTGGGGGGGCTTTTTTGCCTTTACTGGACAGGACAGGAACAACAGGAAAGGGGGAGAAAGAGTGAGAGTGACACGCAGCAAAAGCCCACATGTCAGACTCCCAGGTGAGCGCCCCCAACAGTTCTCTTTTGTAATGAAAAATAACTCCTAATGTTTCAGTGAGCTGATGCCAGTGGTACGCAGTGTTGCACTGATCTCTATGACGGTGTTAATTTATGTAATGTCATGTGAAACTCTTTGTTGATGTGTTCAGGAAAACACTTTGTACTTCTCTCTTAATTACACCTGTACATTCAACTAAAGATTGTGCTGAACTTACCTACTGCTGTCTGTCATTGTGTTTGTCTTGACTGGTGGGTGGTGTGATGCTATAGTCACTGACTTTATATTATGGCCGTTGTGACAGCCAGGCACTTATCACCATGGAAACTTTAAAGTAGGTACTTTGCTTGTGTAAAGGTAGAAATATTAAAAAAAAGAAAACACATTTCAGTGTAAAAGTGTCACAAATTTTACGTAACTAATTTACAGTTTACAGCCTTCACTTTCAAATGGTAAATTACTGATGCATTATAATATCAGGTTATTATGAACACTAAGTTGTATTAATGGTAATGGTAATTAAACTGTATCACTTTTGAGTCATTTTTTCCATGCTTCTGCAGGGATTATCAGATGCTCAATAAATATGGGCCCTGGACTAAAAGTGTCCCCAAATAATAAATACTCTAAACATTATGACAGAACATTACATTTGAACTTCTGCACTGCAGTAAATGTATTTTGTAAATGTATGTAGTGTAAATGTACACATTGTTAGTGCTGTTTGTGCAGCGTTCACTCCCAGATGAAACAATGCCAAACATCCTCTCTGCATACGTCCACTCAACACAGGAAATTACAGAAAGAACTGGTCCGCTTCTCAATCTGAACTTTATTTCACTTGTACTAAGACAAAATGAGCATGAACAGAAATAGGAATATGAGCTGGGATAAAGAGGTAGCTGCTACGTCACTGATGGTTTGTGTTGTAAATGAAGCCTTAAACTCAGAACCAAACCAAAGTTCAGGCTCTTTGGCTCATAGTCAGGCCCCTAAAGCACAGCGCCCAGGTGTTAGCCCGAGCCGACACTGTTGCCTGTCCTAATCTGTCTCTTCTCAGTGCCTGATGCGTCTGATGGACTGGATCTTTGGAGTCTGGCAGTGGGAGCCCCAGTTCTTCCAGTGCTGGTAGTCTCCGCTGTGTCTTTCACACTCCATGATGTACTGCTGGCCTCTGTAGCCCGGGTACTCATAGCACACAAAGCTGAAGAAAGACAGGAGGAGGATGGAAAGTGAGTAAGTGAGAAGAGCTACAGTTACATTTCTACGTCTTGCTTTAAATGAAGAAATTCTCCAGGTGCTATTCGATTTAACCACCATTGGGGAAAACATTCAAATTAGAGTGACACTGTATTTCTGAGACGAACAGCAATATTTGAAAAGGGAAACATTTAAATAATCATGGCAATCTAGTATTTAGTAGTTGTTGAGATATTTCAGTCAGGACCAAACCAGTGGACCAATTCACATTGGCATCCCTAGAGCCATGCTGCTGGGCTGGCTGAGAATAACTGCATCATGGTTTTTAATATTTCACTGAACAGAAGGGTGATCCAGCTGCTGGGACAGGGGTGGAAAGAGGGGCACACTGCTGGACAGCTTTTGGGACTTTTTAGAAGTGGAATTTAGCATTAGCGGAGAGGAGGAAATGAGGTGCACTAAAGAAAAAAAAGAGAAATGGAAATTTAAAAGAGCCAGGGGCAGATCTAGATGGGTTGCAAAAGATGCCTGGCCACCCAAAGTGCCACCCCAGTTTGGTGTCACATTCATTTATATTAATTTTAAAAATAACACTTAAAAAAAACAGATGAACACATATTTAATGATCCGCTAATATTTTAGACTACATGATAGGCTGAAATTCAATTTAAAGTATTACTAAGAATAAATAACATTTGGAAATAAAACAACTTGTAATGCCAACTTTACACATTTCTATTAAATGCTTTACTAATTATATGTGCCACAATAATGTGTTTTAGTTCAAATATCTTCATTTGGCTTTTCCAAGCAAATATTGATGTATGTGATTGATTGCAAGTCAGTTTTGTCTGAACTGATAAACTACACCATGGATGTCTGTTTAATTCTTCAGTACTGAATGTGTTTTTTCTACTCTACTCCCTACTTCATTTTTCCTCTTTGAAGCCCTCTGGAAATTCTTTATAATAAAGCGCTGGAACGTGTTGGGATGAAGCACTGACTTACGCTCCGCACTGCACGTGCATGGAGCCCACCTCAGGCCTGAACCAGCCCATGGCCTGCAGGGAGGGGTAGTCGTCGCACAGCTCGCTGCAGCGGCCCATGAAGTTCTCCCTCTCGAAGATCATCATACGGCTGCTCTGGTGAGACTGTGGAGGGGATTGGTGTTAAAGTTAGCGTTAGGCCTGTCAGACAGACGTAAGACAGAAGCACAGAGTTGTCTCATTTCTGTTTCACTCCCTCCCTCCCTCCCCTCACTATCACTGCCACTCGTCATGCTCTGCAGGTACTCACGGCGCAGTAGATGGGGCGGAAGGACATGAAGCGCTCGGTGTGGTAGGACAGGGAGCCGCTGTAGGCGTCCCAGTTGGGGTACTCGCCCCTCTCCAGGATGAACTGCTGGCCCTGGAAGTCATGGTGCTCGTAACCCACCCAACTGGACACACGAGTGGAAGAACAAGGTGAAGTAGTCAAACAGGTGAGTAAAAAGGTTAATGTTTGATAATCAGTGTGAACATAAAACAGATAGGTGACATTAGACGGGGTGAGAGGAGTAAAAGGAGAGAGTCAGCAGCTGGAACATGAAACCAGTCTTGTCCTTCTAGTGGTCGCAGGAAACAGTGCACCTCATTAAGAGGATGATGGGCGGGTGCATGAAGTTGTTTTAATTAGTTACATATAACATTCCCGCATTGTATCCACCATTTAAAAAAACACAAGCAGGGCAGCACAGTGTGTCAGCTGAACTGAAGAGGACAGAGTGTACACAGGCAACTTCCAAACTGTCCCGGTTGCTCATTTGATTGTAGTATTCAGGGATTGTGTAATACTTGGTATTCAGGGATTGTATTTTCCTCCTCAGTATACAGAGATAATGGTAATCTGTGAAAACAGTAAAGTTCTCACAATTGTTTGTACTTTTAGTAGAATTAAGAACCGTAGAGTCATAATGTTCTAATGTTCACATGAAATACTTTATAATTTATAAAAAAAATACAGTTACATTATTATTCATTCCCAAAGGTGAAGAAATTAAATTAGTTCTTGAAAACAATGAGTACATAACCATCTATTTGAAGCCGACATTTATCACTCCTAAAACTGAAAGAAACTATTTTTTTGTTTAGTTTTTTTTGTTATTAAGTATAATTACAGGCAGTATATCTGATATTGTGTCAACATAATTATTGTCTTGGGTAAATATCTTATTATATTGCCCTGATGCCTGCTGAAGGCTGTTGGAGGGATGATTAATGAGAAACAGTTTTAGTTTTCTGTATTCATGTTCTTTGGCAGTGCCGTCACACACTTCCACGTACCAATGAGAGTGTGACAACATTTGAATCAAAGTGTAATGATTGTGTCACTCAGATCTGGTCAAACACACACACAGGGGTTACACTCTTAATAAATAACACCCCGGGATGTTTCTTCAAAACTTTACCTTTGATTCTTGCTTATTCAAACAGGAATATTTAATGATTTCAAGAAAAAAAACATTTCAGAGATGGGAAGTTAGCAAGCAGTGAGAAACCTGGACCACAGAAATATAACAGTATTGACACAGTATTGCATCCATCACAGGGATTGTGGCTTTTTTTCTCTCATACACTGTCTCAGACCATTTTATCAAAGGGATAAAAACACTCATGTGACCTGAAATTAGCCACTGCTGACCAATGATAACTGCTGACCACAGGTGAAACTCTGCAGTATAAAGAGCTTTCAGATTGGCTAAAAGATGGAGATAAAAACTCTTTTCCCAGCATTTCATCTGAAAAAGAAAGCTGTGGCAGAAAGAAGACGATCTCCTGCCTGCCGCTCATGCTGGGTGCGCCCTATTTGTAGGACACAGTTACCTCAGAGGTGACATGCTTTAGTGGGAGCCTGGATGTTACTTCCTCTCTCATTATCTCTCTACCTCGGTCTCACAGACAAACACTTACATAAACACACACACACACACACACACACACAGTCAGTCCACTGTCCACAGAGACTTGCAGGCGTACAGGCTGTGTGACTCACGCTCCACTCTCCACTCGGATGGAGCGGATGTTGTCCAGGCCGCATTCGTGGATGTTGCAGCACTCGGAGGTGAACTCCATACACTTGCCCTGGAAATACTCCCGCTCAAACACAGTCACCTGCACACAGGGGGAGACAGGGGGGAGGCATTATACATGTGTACTGTAAACATGTGTTTATGAGTGTGTGTGTGTGTGTGTGTGTGTGTGTGTTCACCTTGAAGCAAGGGGCTGTACCCATGCCAGGGAAGTACATGGGTGAGGTCATGTGGGTTCTAGCGTATCTATTCATTTCTAAAGCAAAATAGAAAAAACAAGAAAAACATTAGCAGATGGATGAGAGGAGTACAAACAGTAATGGTAATAGTATGAGCACATTCTGATTCATTGGACAACGAGGAAAAAGCGGTTTCTTTAAGTGAACTTTAATTTAATTTAACTAACTGACATTGTTTCCTCTCTATCGATTAAGAATTGAACTTATACAGCCAACACGGTCTTCATAAACAACTAGCACAAACATTGAATCCGTCCCGTGGGAAACTTCTGTCAGTCACTTTCCCGCTCCTGCTTACCTGGATGCTCTCCTCGCGCTCCTCACCAACCAAATCCTCTTCACGTGGACTTTTGTCTGAACCTGGCGCTTCTGTTTTATACCGGCGTCCACGCGAGAAGCTCGTGCTTGCGCGTGTGCGCGTGATGCCCCTCCATGCTGATGGTGTGAACGAGGCGAGTTTGTCAAGTGTGACGCTCGCCCGAATTTAGGATGATACTTCCGGTCAGAGACTTCAAAATTAAGGTCTATTGAACTGTGTTTTGTACAGTGATCATTCGAAATAATGCACAGTAAGAAGTTAAAAATGGAAAACATAATCACACAAATATATTTGTGATTGTTAAGTTGTCAGATTTTTGTTTTGGCCTCAAATTAACTGTTCCACGAGCAATGATTCATAAAAATGTAACTACAGCTAAAAAGATTAGCTTAGTCAATTAGACTAATTGATAATGACTGATGAGTAAATTTGGAGCAAAATATCAATGATGCCAACTTCTTCAATGTGAGAATTTGTTGCTTTTAGTAGATGTATAACTCATAAAGTATGTGTAAACTAATTTTATAGACTAAACAATTAACTGATTAATCAAGGGCCTAAAGTGGACAGATTGTTACCAATAGTGAAATGCGTCAGAGTTTGAGTGAGCATTCCTATGGCAGTCCAGTATTCATGTTACATAATGTTAGACCTTGCACTTAATCAATAATGACAACAATAATTAGTTGCAGCTCTACTTGGGAGCTCACTTCTGAACTATTAAGACTCTTATTTTGAAGGCAGATGGAAGAAGAGTTCCGGTGTTCTCCTGTCTAATTGTGATTAACGTGACGCAGGTGAGAGTGAGAGTGACCCTCACGTGCGCTCCTCTGTGCTCATGTTTGTGCGTAAAAAGCGTTTTGTGCGCGCGTGCCGGTGAGCCGGCCGCCCGGCGCGCGTCCCCACTCTCTCTCTCTCTCTTTCTCTCCCACTGTCTCTCTCTCTCTGTCTTTGTAACCCTATGCGGCCTGTCGACTCAGCAGATCATATAGAGGCAGGCACAGAGGTGAGGGGGGGGGGGAATGCGGGGCTGTTGTTGGTCTATTCGTATAGGTCAGCAGTGCCATCGTATAGAGCAACAATGGCCGGGGCTATAGGCAGAGAATGAGAAGGATTTGGAGAGCCATCCGGGAACATGTTTCAATGATGACTCCCAAAAGTCGAGGAAATTGGGACAGAGGAATTCAATTAATGATGATAATAATCCACAGTAACAGTATGGTAATAGCCTTCATATCTAGAAAATGGCTGAAGAGAGTTTGTCTTAAACACACAGAAACACTGAACAATATAACAATAACATTTGAAATCCTGCCACAATGAAGCTGCATCAGTGTCCGTCTTCAGAACATTTTTGCTCTGATGTTTTAATTCAATCCCCCTACCCAGTCCATCACTTTAATCGGCAACGGGCCACAGTTGCCACAGCAACCCCAACCCCCGCGTCCCCACCTCACATCATCTCATCTGGTCCTTGGCCCTTGAAATTTCATCTAGAGAGCACATGAAGAGGCACCAAGTTCCTCTCAGTGACAGACACACAAGGGCAGTGGCCATCACTCCGCCACCATTCACACAACAGACTCTGGGAAGTGAACCTCCAGCTTCACCACCTCTCTTCATTAGTTTATAATGAAACATTTATGTACATGGTGAGCAGATGTCTTGTCCCTCTCTGAATATGAACTACTCCACAGAAGACAGTCTTTGACTTAATAAATCTAATAGTGATATACGTAATAGCAAGGGCACCATCAGGATGCTGCACTTTGTTGTATTACATATTCTTAGTGTTATGGGTTGATGTATTGATGGATAAACAGATGTTGTGCTATATGCCTCTATATGAAAGGCAAAACATAAAATGTCAACACAGGAACAATGAACTGCTATATCTTTCTGGACTGTGTGAGGGAAAATCCATCAGGCTTTATTGAATTGAAGGTGTATTTCTGAGTTACATCAGACATTTCAGACAACATGTCATTGACATTTTATTGGCTGCAGTTATTACTGCAGTCCAGCATGTATGGCCTGGTTTTATAAAAGGGACTGATACAGATTTTGTGGCTTATATTGCCCTAAAAATCACCTACAAATACAGTTGGGCCCCAAAGTAAAATGATGACGTCATGTTCTTGTCATGTTTCCAGCTGTGCCAGATGTGAAAATGTACAGCCCTATAGCTTGATTCCAAGGATATTCTTGCAGGGAAGAAACTATAAAAGATAGTTTTCCTGCCGCGTTGCAAATGTTATATTTCTGACTGATTTCATAACTTCTCATCCTGTCCAGAAAGGCCTGGAAAAGTTTGGAAAGTCTCTAAAGTTCATTAATAAATGAAATCCAAGGGCTCAAAGTTAGCTACTTACAGATCCTTAAATCAGTTACTGCTTTAAGGTAAGGACATCACTTCTTTTACGTCTGTTCATTCATGTAAGGTTGATGTTTTATATGATCTGTGTGTTCTCATGCTACAGTGTGAATTATCATGTAAACTACTTTATGCTGGCATTTTGGTTTCTCTTAAAACAAACATCATTTTCAGAAGTCGGTTTGCTTACCTGAAAATAAGAATTGTTCGATCGTTTTCCTTAGAATGAGCCATATTGAACCGGCATGTTTAAGGCCAGACCGGACCAACCGAGGACTAGCTCTCGATAGCGCCTGTCTTGTTTTTCACAATCTTCAGGCCACTGTAGGGGTTTCAGTTTGTTACACACTGGTCCTTTTGAATCAAATAAAATCAAGTTCTCTGATAACAGAATGCATTCTTTATTGTTGGTTAAAAATATATGTTCTTCTACACATCCCCTGCTTATGCTTTGATCTGTGATGTGTATCCTCACTCATTTTTCTTCATCTGCTCTGAGAAGTGGTTTGTCAGCTTGAATGTCCTTTTGGATGGTGGACCCTGACTGATCCAGTCACTGAATCCAGTCCAAGGTGTAGGACCTGAGTCTGTCCTCCAGTCTCCACTACAGGACGGAGAACAGGCAGACGAGGATGCATAAATTAGAGACCTGCCCCTGGGTGCTCACTTAATTTCCCCTCGCTGTCGGACACTTCCCCTTTTTTTTCTACATTAATGTGACTCTCAGCAGTCACTGAGGGGGGGTAAGTGTGTGATTCACCCCTTCACACTGCGCTCCATGTGACCTTTCACTGATGTGAGCATTTGAGGATATTCAAATCTGCAGGATTAATGAGGCCGGCCACTGAATCCACAATATGATCAGTTTCACCTCATCTGGTGAACAGCTGCGGCCCTTCCTGTCCTCATCAGGACATGTGAAACCGTGATGTCACACGACACGTGACCCGGCCTGCGCAGCCACAATCGACCAGTTTGCTTGTTCCCTCATGAGCACTTTGGAATTCGCATCTCATGGACTTCCCTCTTGCAGCTAACACCCACAACAATATTTCACCCTCCCACACAAGGAAAAAGACAAAGGGCTTTAATTTAATAGCTTTCTCCGACTCCCACTGTGATGAGGAGAGAGATTCAGATTATTGTCCGTGCACACTCTGAACCACTTTGTTTGCCCAGAGGTGGAACAGCCAGGTTATTGCTTCTTACAGCTTATTGCTTTTTCCTGTTATTATTTGTCCCAGTGCCTCTTGATTACAGCAGTGGAGGGAATGGGAGCAAAGAATTCTGTGACAGGCCGTTAAATGTGAACCTGGTCAGCCTGGGTATTAATATTATGAAGCTCCTATTGGGGCTATGGCCTTAGAAAAAGACTTTGCATGTAACATCTCACTGCAGAAAAAGTAAAAGTCTCACTTTAAACTGACTGCACTCTCTTGTTAGATTCTTAATTTATGTCAACATCAAGTTATTATGTTAATTTGCCTCCCCTGGGGCCAAATATACATTGATTGTCAGTTTGTCTCTTGTTTCAACCTATATTTCACTGCCTCCCTTTCTGACCCACTGTTCCTCTCTCTCCCTCTCTCTCTGCCTCTCTCTCTCTCTTTGATGATGGGGGTATTTCTATTCTGTGGGGGCTGTGAGCTCAGCGAGTTTGTTTCTCTGTCTATAATCCCCTCTCTCTGGGCGCCAGCATATAAAAGCGTCGAGGGCCTGGCGCACTCTCACACAGACTACCAGTCTCAGCCCCGAGTCTACTCCTTTACGCACACACTGCCACAGGTAAGACAGTGGACAAACATCTTACAGAACGAGAAAAGAAAAGAAAGGCAGGAGGTAGAGAGCAAGAATAACCTGATGTAATACCTAAAAATAAGAAAATGTTATCATAGTTTGAGCTCAAGATATGTGTTTCGCGTAAATGAATAATAGTGGACAATAAATGCACCGTGGCCTGTTTACGTCAGTAGAAACTGTGCTAAATATAATGCTTGAATCTAGTCAGGTTGGTTCCACAAACACAGCACTTAAATTGCCAGAGTGTTCTGTTTTTAATTTCAGGTTCAAACCTCAAAAAGATTTCAGGCTAACAAAAAAAAAGTTAATATGTTTAATTTAAAAATGTTTGTTTTGGTGATTTGCAAAGAATGAACGTCTGTAAGTAATACTTACTTCATTTTGTTTTGTACCGAGGACTTAGGTAATGTTGATGGTTTTTGATGCAAAATGTTAACAAGATAGTAATTTGTGTGATTAAGTTAAGAACTGATTTCAATGTCAGGAATTGTACAAAAAATATTAAGGGTGGGTTGGGAAAGGGGGAGGTTTATTTGTATTTTTTGGTTATTCATTTATTTAATATCTATTATTTAAATTGGAGTGCACATCTTAAATTCTACATGCAGTTTCAGTTAATAACCAACTAACTGAATTGTTATTTTATTGAGATATTGTGTTGTATTATTTATTAGAGCTATTAAGGAGAGGGTGTAACAGTTTGTTCTCAAAGAAAATATTAATATAACTATAGAGGGATTTGCTTTAAAAAAGTTGTTTAATGTTTACCCCCCTCACCCCAATAATTCACACAGTCCCTTAGTAGGACAGTAAAAGACAGCTGATAAACAGTGATTCAAAGCATCTTTTCTTTTCTTCTCAGTCATCATGTCTGGAGAGAAATCCAAGTCTGCTTCCCAGACTGATGGGAAGGCGGCTCAGAACAAGATGTCTGAGATGGGCATGATGTCCTACAAGGTACAGTACACATACACACACACACAAACACACACACACACACACCACATGTATGCACACCAGATGATCACACATCTGCAAATATATCATACAGTGTTTTTCACACTATGTGAAGCAGCTGGCCTCTGTAACAGTTTACCTTCTGAGCTGATGTTTATTATCACGACCTGCTGGTTACAGCTCAGTGAGTGGGCGGTCAACAACTACAACTGGCCCTAAAATACCATGTGAGGCTAGTATGCGTTAAGTCACAGGGGATAATCATAACAACACAGCAACTTCATTTTACTCTGCCTCTCTCTTGTTTGGCCACTTACAATCTTCTACCACAGTCTTTCCATAGTATTCTGACTTTCCGCAGATGTTGCCCTTGACTTTGAAACCACCTCTGTGACCTCCTCTCTCACTCCCATTCTCTTTCTCTCTCCTTTACCACAAATATCCAGATGTGTGTGTATGACCAGGAGAACTTCCAGGGCCGCTGTATTGAGATCAACGCTGAGTGTATGAATGTCTGTGACATGGGAATGGATAGGGTGCGCTCCCTGCGCGTCGACTGTGGCCCGTAAGTAGCTTGTGCATGTACAGCTGCACGCACGCACACACCCACCCACCCACACACACATGCAAGTGCCTATAATGTACCCAGCACCCACACTCTTCTGAGCGCAGAGCAGGTGATTTCAGAATTGTACCCCACCATTATGTGACATTTCACACTTCACATTTTAGGCATTTGGATAATGCTTTTATCCCGAGTGATTTGCAGAGAGTGCAGCAGTAGATTGAACTTCAGTGTCTAAACTAGTAATATAACATAGCAACAAACAGTTTTGACTGGAATGAATGGTCACCTAACGATGTGGAGCAATGATATAATTGAAGAAAATAAAAAGAAGGAGATGAGGAGAAAGTCTTTTTCAAAAGTAAGAGCAAATAGAGCAGCGAAAAATGATTCCTCAAAGCATGTCCATTATACAGCACCTAAAGGGGACATCCAGTGATTTTGTATTGCAATTGTGCAACACTAAATCACTGGATGTCCCCCTACATCCACAAATGGTCAAAATCGAAGCAGCAGAGGCTGAGATTTTCTGACTTACACTGACAGCGTCATCAGGGTTGTTTCTCAAACTTTGGAAAGCTTGTACAACTTTTGTTTTTGGAAGCTGAGTAGTGCTCTTCATGATGACTAAATTGATCTTCATGCGTAAAATCAGTGCTCCCTTAGAAGGCAATACAACAACCGTACATCACGCTTAAAGCTCATCACCTCTCTTCCCTCTCGTCCTCGTGACCTTTCCTCCCCTCCCCAGCTTCGTGGGCTGGGAGCAGATGAACTTCTGCGGTGAGATGTTCATCCTGGAGAAGGGTGAGTACCCCCGCTGGGACTCCTGGAGCAACTGCCAGAAGAATGACTACCTGCTGTCCTTCAGGCCCGTCCGCATGGTAAACCCCCGTCAACAAAATACTTTCCTGACTTTGGCAGCTTGTATCCATACACCTAGTTAGCTCTGCTTTTCTTCTCATTTCAACCGCTTTCCCCGCCAACTTCTAGGACCCTGAGAAGCACAAGATCTGCCTGTATGAGGTCGGAGAGTTCAAGGGTCGTAAGATGGAGATCATGGACGATGACGTCCCCAGCCTGTTCTCCTATGGTTTCACCGACAGAGTTGGCAGCATCATGGTCAGCTGTGGAACGTGAGTATGGCGACAACATTACTAGCACTTTCTCATCTTTTATGAAAGAGTTGCTTGCGGTTTGTGGGAAATACACGTATTCCTTCTCTCGCCAAGACTTAGATGAGAAGATTAATAGCACTATAGCACTATCATGTCTGTACACTAAATTGAGCCAACAGACGTCAGCAGCTCAGTGTCTGTGTCAGAGGTGTGGCAGGCAACAGAGGCTGTTTTTGAAATGCTGTGATTACTTCATTTGTACTGCTCCTCGCTGCCTGAAAGAAACAGCTGGGAGGCAGGCTGCACAGTGGTTTTGTTACCTGACAGCATGACAAACAGATCAATGTCTTTATTAGATGTTTGTCCTCCCTGATTTGTCTCCGTCTGTTGTTCTAGCAAATTTCCTTCACATTTTATGTCTGTTACTCATCTTTCAACCTTGTTTTTCTTGAATCAGTTTCCATACCTACCCAACCATCACTTTCTGTACTGCTACAACCTTGCAATACATGTCCACTTTAGTGTATGTAAATGTAAATGTCCTCCCCCCTCTGCTCTTCCCCCCCTCTCCCCAGCTGGGTGGGTTACCAGTTCCCCGGCTACCGTGGCAGCCAGTACCTGCTGGAGAAGGGCGAATACAGGCATTTCAATGAGTATGGAGCCCGCTGCCCCCAGATGCAGTCCATGAGGCGCATCCGTGACATGCAGTGGCACCCACACGGCTGCTACACCATGTCCTCCAAGTGAAACCCAGCGAGGGCGAGGAAGAGAGGGATCGGAGGAGAGCTGGAGTTGGAGGGCGGGCACAGAGATGGCGTAGGAGGCAAGGGTGGGAGGGCGAAGAAGGAGAGGAAGAGGGAGAGGGTGTAATATTTCCTCCTCTGTCCCAAAGTCTCTTAGTGGTTTGAGTGCAGCATGAAGGGAATACAGTAGGTTGTTATTTTTAGTTGTAATCTAGCGACCAATGAAAAGTTATTCAAAGGGAAGGAGGAGATAATTACACAGACAATATCTGATAATAAACAATTTTTGTTCTCCCTTTCGCACCGTCTCTGTTTGTCAGCTCCCTTCTCCCCACTTTCCTCTCTCTCCTCCCCTCCCCGCCTCTCTCCCCCTCAAACTTCTCTTCCACATAACACCAACGTCAGCCCTCACTCAGCCTATTAGAGCCTGAATGACGGCAGTACCAGTGTGGATTTGTGTGTGTTTGTGTGGTGGGGGGAACTGAGACAGAGGAAAACAGCAAAGGAAGTGGTGGTCAATTCTCTGAGCTTAGATCCTGCAGTCACATCAACCCTAAACCCCAATAAAGTATCTCACACCCTGTTCCACTTTCAATGACGTCTTATTTAACAGATATGGTTGTGATATATATCTCCCAAATGCATGGACTGATTATGAAACAATGGGCCCCTGGGCATAGACACATAACCCCTTCCTACCTATCCAAACAGCCCCCACCACCCTGCACATTATTTTGTTCTCTAAATGTGAGCTTTTGGTTGAAAAAGGATCCTGAACTTAAAGCTGCTACAATCAATATGTCTTTTGTATTACAAAAGTTGCTCACAGTGACAAACCCACAAAGAATCATCACCCGCCATTTACACCAAAATAAACCTGATTAACCAACTGTGCATGACCTGCCCAGGACCAAAAAACAAAAACAGAGCTAAAAAAAGTGTCAATATAGGACCCAGATGGCCAGAAATACAAATCCATATGAATGATAACGTTGCTCTGTAGCTTATGGATGTGTAAATACTAAATAGGCACCTTTTTGCTAACCAGTTTGTATTATAAACTTTAAAGGAGATAATATGTCATTGGTGTGTTTATGACATGTATCTGCTGCCCCCAAGTGGCCAAGAAATTTGCTAAATGGTATGTTCACTTATTTTACACATCAAAGACTGTCTATAGGTGTTTGGGCATACTACTGCATATGTTAAAAATGTTGTTTAAAGGCTTTTATGAAGTAGATGTGTGTAGTCTGACAAATTGCCTCAAGTGATGTCATTGGAGTCAGTTGGGGCTGAAGACTACATGTTCAAATGAAAAATATTTGTGGGTATGGCGTTAGAAATATGTGAGCTCACCAGACCTCTGTTGGCTCCATTTCTGCTTGAAGCTAGCTCAACGCTACATTAGCTGCTAACACATCCCAGATTTTTGACCTAGCCGTTGGCAGGAAGGAAGAATTTGAAGCAAATTTCATTAATTTCTAAAGTTTTCCTGCTGGACACAAAATGTCTCCTACTTTACTGTAAAGTTCATTCTCAGTGGCTTCAGGTTTCTACATCATACTGTACAAGTTGCATACTGGACCAGGACTGACTTCCAAACTATTTGCAATGTCACAAATCATGATCATAGGCCCCACTGAGCACAGAGAAACTTTCCAATTTCATAACAGGCACAGTTCTGGGGACTTTAATAACAGGTACAGTTGCTGGGTTTAGCAATCCATCAATGCTCATATTAGCAGTTATGGTTTCAGTGTCTTGTCATTCTGACTCTAAACTGGAATTGCTCAGTTCATTTGTGTTTTTATAGAAAAATGTAAAGGAGTTTGATTTCCTGTCAGAAACTTTTTGTTATCTCTCTAAGACACAAACACACACTTTTATTGACTTACTTCACAGACTTCAAATAACTTTCAATCGACCGGCTCGCTGCATTTGTTATTGTTAGAGCACGCCTTGAGGTAATTTGCCATTTCTATCCCCAGTCCACTCACAGTGACTGATATTTGATTTGTACTGATGGAAAATAATTTGAACCAACATCATTGATGTGTGAAAGAAGAATGCACTCTTCTACCACTGCACTCTCTCTGAAATTGTCTTTCTATGATGAACGATTTCATGCATTATTTACTTTCTCAAAGAGAATATTGATGTTCGGTGTGGTCCACACGTCAGCACAGAAATGGACTTTACCACATTTTAGCGTTTAGACTTTCTTTTTATAATATAAAATCAATTATGCAGTGCTTGCTTCTTCCCCAAGGCTTATCAAATATTCAAAAATACGAAACTACATCATTGACGACGTAATCTGCACATTCTCTCTGTGTGGTGTGGTGTATCCACGATGTGACGTTAGTGATGATTAGACTTTTATAGAACAGGGCTTTTAAATTGCTGAGAGTGCTTTACACCATACAAATACAATGAGGCAAGTTTCATTAAACAGCATTAGAGTATCATTCAATCATTCATGGTGCATAAATACGATTCACTATGTCCTTTTATTTGTTTTTTTTCTCCCTCGCCAATCTGCTGACCAATCTATACACTTTCTATTTAAATACAACCAAAGATGTACACACTCCAACAAGAAATGATCTAATGCAACACAATAACATGTTTATTCCCACTGTTTCAAATGTGTGTCAGCTCGGCAAAGGGGGTTAAAGTTCATACACAGCGATTCTGCTAATGCTAATGCATGAAGCATCTTTGTATAAATATTTTGTCCTTGTAGCACCTCACTAAACTCCTGATTATGTAAGTGTAATTACTGGCAGCTCCATTTTTATAAGGTCATAACATTTTGATGGCAAACTGAGCAGTGTTAGCCAATGGAGCATGAGAGGGGGAAGATATTTGGGGTTTTCAGGGTTCTGTAAACAAACCTGTAGATCATCTTCTGCACAGGCTGGAGCATGATAATTAAGCTTTCCTGAGTAAATTGACTGTGAAAAATATGAAAATAATAAGATATAAGATAATAATCAGACTTACTGGTTGAAAAGTGAAAGGTGTAGGCCTGTATACATGAAAAATATGAGGTAAGTTGACTACAACTACTAACTTAAAATGATGTTGCCTGCGCCTCTAATGGCAAGTTAAAGCTTGAGTTTATGTTTTGTAGACTCCTGTTAATAATTGATTTTGCATTTTAGATCAATTTACTTTTGGATTCTGGGTCAGTGCTGGAAGAATTCAACACTGATGCAGTGTTTTCGTTCCAGTTGCAAAGACGAAGCCCTCTGAATTTGATATAGGTGCTATTCATTCTGTCTGGCTTCTTCCAGCAGCTGAGGCTTATGGGTACAGTAGAATTTAAAGTATAGTAAAGGTAAAACCAAACAGAAATAATAATAATAAAATAATATTTTCTATATATATAAAGCTATAATTATAGTATCATTAAATGAATCCTTGCTGCCATGACGAGGGACATGAAGATTCAGATGTGGTACCACCTCCAGTGTTGTTCTCCTGGGGCGGCTAATTGATTGGCAGGCGTGGGTCATTCAATTATGAGAACAAATTGAAATTCTCAGTCTTACATGAATGAATATTGCACAATAAAAGGAGACTTCCCAGATAGAGTGGATACAGCTGTAGCAGGCAGTCGTCACCACACGGACGTGGGAGGAGTGAGCAACAGAAATAGCAAAACCAATGGGAAGAGGTCGTTCAGCTTAGAAAAAATGTGAACATTATGACACTTAAAGACACATAACTTCTGGCCTCATTGCATTCACCTGGTGTTTCCGATTTGTGTTTTAGACTACTTACTCTTTTTTGTGCTGTTTAGTTAAATTATAGATGCACAGGGAACATCTCTTCATGACGTCACGTTGGTTTGAAAAAAAATAAAAAAATCTAATCTACTTTGTTATAGTTGCTCTTGTAACCGGGGAAAAAGGTTTTAGAGGTTTATTTTAATATGTGATGATGCACCCATTTCAGCGCATCCCTCATTATTTTTTCATCCCTCCTCTCTGAAATACTTCTGAATCCAAAAAACTAATTCAATCAGAACACATTCCCATGTAGTCCTACTCCAGAAATAAACTCCCTCAATTCAGCCTGGCCCTCTTCCTCCCTTCAGACTAGAGAGGGAAAGGCACACTTCACCTGTCACACAGGCACCCAGTTTAGTTCAGTCTATAAATACATTGAGATAAGACACCTACAAGGTGCTATGAGCCTTCCTCACTATAGTTAAATATGGATTGGAGGAGTATTGACGTCAGACTGACACACACACACACACACACACACACATATGGACGCTCATATGCGAGTAGACCCAAGCACAAGCTGGCACACTCATACACACATATACACACACATACAGGCACTCTACACTTATTTCCAGCCCTGCTTCTGATGTCATTCTGTGATTTGGGACTGTTTCAGCAGCAGGGCATTATGGGATAGCTTATAAGAGCTTAATGACTCCACTAGGTACAATACTGCTAAATAATGGGTAGAGAGCGAGTGAGAGGGATAAAAACACACACCCTCACACACACATGCATGTCCATCCAATCTTCACCTTCTCCTTTCCAATTCCAGCATTACACTTCTCACTCCATCTGGTGATTTAGCAGCTCTATCCAGCTGCCTGGCTGCTTAGACAGGAGGTAATTCACCACAGCCACAACTTATGCTGCTCATCCCTGGGGGGTGAGGTTATTCAGGTACCAGGCTCAGAGGGTTGAAGACTTTGATTTTCAATCTCTGTAGAGGAGAGGATGCACAGCTGAATCACAATGGAAGCCTGTAGTTTAATTGGAATTTAAAAGGATCATCGGAGCTACAGTCCTGTCTGAGTCTCCTGAGAGCTGCTTTATGGAGGACCAAACCTCTTCAATAATTAAATAAATAGAAAAAAAATGTAATTCAGTAAATGTAAATGAATAAATAAACAAATAAAGAAATTAAACAAGAAAAAACATACATGTGTTATTTCTCATATCTAACATTCAGTTTATCTTTCACTGTAATCTTAAAACTAATTTTCTTAAACAAGATTACACCCTCATATGGTGCATATTGGAAAAAATAATAATTAAGCTGTCATCAAGTGGAATTGAATCATGAGAGCTGCTTCATGGACGAGCAAAGTTGACTCATTAAAATATAAATGAGCAAAAGTGAAATAGAAACAAAATGGAGAAAAAACAAAACAAAACAAAAACAAATTCAAAAATCAATCAGGTGTAATGGTTGGGAGTTTTACAATTTAAGTTTGAATTAGTCAAGAAAACCACTCTTCGTGTGCATACATTAGTAAAGCACTGAGCTGAGTTGAAAATGTTATAGTCATTCAAGCCTCATGTATTTATCATGTGTGTTCACAGCAATAAGCAGCAACAACTGCTTTGTCAGCATTTTATGCCCTTGAGCTTTCCTCCCAGGCTACATACAAGCTGGCCTAACCCTCTGATTGGTGGGAGAAGCCTAGGGGGAACTCCTCCTGCTCCTCTATGGTAAACAATAGCTTTTTCTTTTAGATATATTTTATTTTTGCCTTTATTGGATAGGACAGCTGAAGATAGTCAGGAAAGTGCGAGAGAGAGAGAGAGAGAGAGAGAGAGAGAGAGAGAAGAGAGAGAGAAGAGAAAGAGAAAGAAAGTATTTGTAATACAGCAATTTAGATTGATGTTATGGAAAGCTGAATAACCAATTTCATCATATTTTATCTCACTGTGTCCCCATTCTTTTCCTGAGACCAAACCTATACAACTGATCAAGCCACACCCATTTGGAAAATCAAATGCTAAATGAAATACAGATATTCAGCTGAGGGAAAATTAAAACCAAAGATGACAATGAAACATAATATGACATGTACACATTTATTTTGCATTGTTGCATTGCATTTTATTCATTTATTGGTCCATTTGATTTAATTGTGTTTGAATTGTTTATTTGACCATTTTGTGTATTTATGTTTGATTGATTTCTTAGTTATTAGTCACATTTGGTCCTCCATATTCAGTCTGAAGTCATCATCTTGCTTCCCACCAACTGCACTGTAACCGTTTCCCAGCAAGCTTAATGAGTTTAGTCAGATACGGACAGATAATATAAAATCATCAAGCAGATGATTCTCTGTAATGCTATCAAAGTCACAGATCTTTTGCCAGCAATCGAGTGTGTCATCAGTACTAAATTTACCCTGATATTTGAATAATATAGTCCTACATGAATCCTTATTAATCATTATAATTGGCAGTGATTAGGATGCTGCCATTGTTACGTACAGGGATTGTCATATATTAATTTGGAAACAGCTTGCACACGTATGTTGAGTAGGAGTGGACTGACAATTTTAGTCTCATTGTCCAATTATGAGTAATATTAACTCATTACTATAAATTGAAAGGAAGAGGGGAAGGTGTCGGACCATATGAAGGAAAAACTTTGTCTTTCCTCTGTGCTGTATCGTATCTACTTTCTGTCTAGATCTGTTCTGCAGCCACATAACTTAACTATGCACAAATTAATTTGCACATATTTGCACGCACACACATATGCAAACACACACAAGTGCACAAACACTTCAACCTGACAGTTGGTGTGCGTCATGCAGTGTTGATTCTCATTCAGTGCCTCTATGAAAAGTCTCGGGCTGACTGTTGAGTGATGTAAGATTGATATGTAACTCCTCTTCTTTCTGCTCAGACAAATGAGTGGGTGTGTTGAGCTTTCAGGAAGATAGATGGGGTAGCGAGGGAGAGGGAAGAAGTGGGAATAATACAACGCTGATTATGTTTTTTAGTTTTTTGACACGGTGAACACCACAGCAGGGGATAAAGATGTTGCTGGCAGGTATTTCGGCATTGTGTGACAGGTGACAGGTTTTAGGAAGGCTACCTGTTTTGCTCCGAGTTATATGTAAAATTATGTATAATAACATTTCTGTTTCTCTCTCCGTCTGCCTCACCACCTATCTCCTCCCCTAGCTCAATCTTTCTCCCTCCTATAACAAGACCCCCTGAGTCTGCCTGTTTTTCTCATATCAGACACTGTCTCTGTCTGCAGCCCTTTCCCTCTTCAGTTTACTGTGTCCGTATTACGTGCCCAACTGCGTCACGTATGAGGCATGCCTGAGGGTTAAAAATAAAAGATGAAAGGGGAACAGACGGATGCAAGGAGAGAGGAGAGGGGGACTGATGACTAGGGGTGAGGATATGGAGGGGAGACGAGGGAGGACTGGCTTTAGAAGCATCAGCCTGCAGGAAAAGTAATACATCCATCCATTAATAGATGTTTGTTCATGTAGTTATTCACCAGTCTATCACCTATGAATGTGGTGCCACTGAGGCGTTAGAGGGACTGAATGCTTAGTGTCAGTGGCTGACACAGATCCTAATGAGAATGTCTGAATCCTGAGTGATAGGAGATAATGGCTAGTGCCCACAATAATCATCTGAGATTTGAATCCTGGAAAAGTCTGTATGTCTGCTTGTCATGTAGTTCTCTTCATGAGGGCTAAATGATAACAAGCCTGGGAGCAAGTTTTTGAAACTTTTGGTTTGTATAACTGCAGTGCAACACCATAAGAGCCTTCTAGGAGAGACCCAGGGAAGTGACCAGAGGGGGGGCCTGAAATCTGATTGGCCACCTGGTCACCTTCACCCTGCATGTGAATGTGGCTGTTGGGAACAGCTTCACACACTTTTGCCTTTAGACATGATCAGACAACACTTCATACAAACATGCTACACTTTTTGTGCAATGTGCACAGCTTTTCTGTGCTGGAATATTGCTGTGTGCGTTTGATTAAACACAAATTAAATTATAGTACACAACATGTAGGCACAACTTTGACATAATGATGGTACTGAAGCTATATTTTGACACAAGGAGGCCTTCAAGAAAGGACAACAAGATCATATAATACAGTAGGACCATTTAAGACCATTGCCATGCAATTTGTTAAATTAACACAAACCAGTAGACACACGGTAAATCTGCATTTTTCACGG
>NW_023339729.1:5055945-5068694 GCF_004916995.1 Morone saxatilis
CTGTCTGTGATAAGATGTGTCTTATCTGTCTTGTCTGTTGGGTAATTAGTGAAGAAATTAGTAATGTGTAACATGCCCAACACTGGTGTTCAATGTTATTGTGAAGTTTTTTCATATAATTTTAGTAGTTAGTTTTAGAAGTTGAAAGTGGTGTACCACACTGTTCTGTGCTTTTACCACTTCTCAGCCGGATATAGATAGATAGATATATAGACTAGATATAGACAGTGAAAATGACTTTATCCACAGAATAAAATGGAGGTTATCAACATTTCCTGATGCTGTAGAAAACATATATGGATTACTGAGAATCATTCAAAGCCTGCAGAAACTTGATTGAACTGTTATTTATCTCCTGCACATCAAACATTGCAAATTTGTTACAAGAGTGCATGTGACTGTATGAACTGAATTTGTCAAGACTTGATGTAATGTCCTGTTTCCCCCCATAGTATTACGACCTCCCTACAGTTGAGGATTCGTCTTGGTCTGTGCGTCACATCACTGACGTCTGTCTGTATGTGACTCAATATTACATTACCTGCTCCTCACCTATTGAGGTTAGTATTTTATGTGTGTGGCTGTTGGTCCTTCCTATCATTTCTTGGTGGTTTGTTTGATTTCTTGCCACATTGTCCATTTTATTGACTTATCCTGGTACCATTGTGCTGGTGAAGGATTTTTCTTTCTTTTTCATGGATTTTCTCATTGGAATTTTTCTCAATATCACTGGCCTGTTAGATCTTATATTCCTCAATACCCTTCTAGTGTTCATCCTGGTTTCCTTGGTTTTGTTCATTTTATGGCTCCATAAATCCACTCACACATTCATTCATTCATTCACACGCAGTCATTCTGCTCCAAAGTGGCTACTGCAGGCATATTAAACCAGGATCATTTACATTCATTGTAAAACTGTCTAACTGTGAGCTTTTGTTCTCTTTGAGGTACATCATTAATTTGGCAATATCATTACAGAACAGTAATGTTAAAAGGTTGTCTAAATGAAATGTAAGTGAAGAGATGGAGTGAAAGCACACAGCATAGTAAATTAGGTGAGGGAACATTTTCACAAGCCCAAAAGCAAGACCTTACACCTGGAGTGAAGTGTTAATAAGAAAATGTATGTACAGACGTAGACACATACGCACACACAACAAGCACACGCAACATTTGGAAGGGATGATGACGCGAAGCAAGTTGATGTGAGAAATGTGAAAAAAGAACTTGGGAAAAAGAATAAACCTGTGAACTTAAGTTGATCCTGTTACAGTGTGCTATAATCTGTGCCAATAAAGCTTCAGAGATTCGGATCAAACCAACATGAGAGACAGATGGAGACAGAGAGGATGGTGGAGGAAATAAAACACTGTTACAGATCAGAGAGAAAAACATGACGCTCATTGATTGGACACAGAAAAAATGTCCTGGCTGACCTATCTTCTGTGCAACATTCTGATCAAACCCAGGATAAGTGATCACCGTCTCCCTGCATGGTGTCGCCCACTTTAGAATTGCCAGGCTACAGAGCGTGGAGTGCGTATGTGGTCACTGCATGATAAGAAACGCACACCTCTGCTGTGAAAAATATTTCTCGCAGTGGGAATTGTTCTAAGATAATATTATAAATGCATTTCCTGAATTTCCTCTGTGATGCCAGAACAGTTTGTGAGCCTCATGGCTGAAGGACCAATTGCGGTGATTGTTGTGAAATACAATGCCCTCAGACAAAGCCACGGTGTCTTTGTAACTGGGCAACTTTTCTTGTACGTATACTACAAACAAACATTGTCAGCTTTACATGGCTGTATGGGTTAAAAATATGAAAATTTTTGGGGGTTTGGAAAATAAAAATGTAATCGGTATATTTGTCTCTTGTTTTTTATTGTTTTCCTTTTGCATTTTATACCAATCCTGTATTTGTAACTGTATATATATATATACACACATAATAGTTATATTGGCTGGCTTGTTTGAGCAGTTCTCTACACAGAATAAATAAAACTGTCTGCCCAGCTTTATAGAGAAGGTTGTGCTCTAATTTAGTGTCACTCACTGAAATGCATGTATATGTAATTATCCTTGAGACCAGAAAATTGTGATCTGTGCTTTTCCTTCCTCATGCAACATTTGCAAAGCTGATTTTAAAAAATATCTTAAATTATACATTGTTTTTTCTCCATGTTTACAAGAGTCTTTAAAGGTCCAGTGTGTAACATTTAGGATGATCTGCATTCTGAAACTACACCACTAGATGCCACTAAATCCTACAAGTCTACAAAGTCTCCTTTGTTTCCTTTTTTGACATTGCTATGTTTCTTTGCATGCTACTGTCACCAGCTGTCAGCAGAGTAGTGGCAGAAATGTGTATTGAGTCAGATGCTCTGTATCGTGCGTACAAGTGTTCATGATACAAACAAAGCGGGGGCTCAGAAAAGCACTACTAGTGGTCAAAAAGTCCACAGGAAGGAAAGGTTTGAAGGTAGGAAAAAGTTGGCAGAGAGCAGATATGGCCTTGAATATAAGCATTTGTCCTCAACAGTCGCTGACTGTAGAGATACAGGAGAGGGATGGGAAGGCAGATATGACACCCGACAAAATCTCTGGCTAGAATCAAACCAGGGACACCGTGATATTTTTGTTGCTACAGTTACGTAGCAACAGACATACAATCAGCACTGCAATAGACCCATCTATGCACTCAAAACATCACCACACAACATCACTCACTGTCTAACCACATATACTCATTTTAACAATGGTGTAAGTGTGGGAACAGTAAAAACAATGTAGAACACAGTACAATAACAATGCAGAAAAACAAGAAAGTCCTTTGCCCCAGTGCATTCTGGGAGGCTTTACTACACGTGTTGTATATGGCCTTGTCAGGCCATGGCTATGTAAAAATCAATACTTTTATTCATAGTTCATTCTGCTACGCTGTATATAGATGTGCACATATAACTTTTATTTATTTGCCTATGCTTTCCATTAAAATTCAATTTAATTCAGGAGAGAGTGGACAAATATGTTTGTGTAATTTGCGAGAGCGGCAAGAGGAAACTGCCGCCTAGCTGTAAAGAGAGAGTGAGCCGGTGAGTGAGAGAGTGAGTGAGTGAGTGAGTGAGTGAGGGAGGGAGGTATGGAAGTGTGGAGGAGGAGGATGGAGTCAGTGGACAATATTAATCTGAATACATGCATACAACACATATGGCTCAGTGTTATACAATTACTCTCCTGGTGATGACAGAGGAGGAGAGGAAGTTGCAATGACCAAAGAAAGCAGAATGAGTTCAGCCTTTACAGAAGAAAGTATCATTTTATAAACACTATCACTTTGCACACTGTATGTGTTCCAGTACAATGAGATTATATTTTTGAACCATCTGCACAAAAAGAAAAAAAAAATAGACATTTACAATCTGTAGGTACAGCATTAGGCTCCCAAGCTAGTCTCTAAATGCTTCGCTCAATGGACACTGAGGACATTCTCTCACCTTTTGTTGCTAAAAGTTGGTGGAAAAAAACCTGCATTGCCGAACCAATACAAAATCTTTAGGGCTGTGACATGGCAGCAACATGCAGAAGTCATGTGTGTTTGTTAGTGGTCGTCTGTATCCGGAATTTAAAAACCCCTA
This sequence comes from Morone saxatilis, assembly GCF_004916995.1. Classification (NCBI taxonomy): domain Eukaryota; kingdom Metazoa; phylum Chordata; class Actinopteri; family Moronidae; genus Morone; species Morone saxatilis. Next base: position 5,059,584 of record NW_023339729.1, read on the forward strand.
GATGATAGGAAGATGGCGAGATCTGTCATTGTCCAGTGTTGCGAGACTTGTAGTGAATAAGACACATGTTAGACACGGCAAGGCTGGATTACCAACAGGCTAAAGTTCACCGTCAGGGAGCCCATAGGCTCCGGGCTCCAAGCGTAAATGTAATACCTTTATTATTTTTAGTTGATATACAGTACATAGTACATGTTTCCAAGGAAATGCATATTTGTACATAACAAACTGCGTCAGTTAGTTTGTTGTGATTTGATTAAACACAAACTAGCACCGTAGCACTTTAATTATTATAGTCTCTTACAGTCTCTTTTTAAGCTGCCACATTGTCAGTGTTAAAATGTCCATGTTAAGATGTTTGTATGTTGATTTTTTTTGTTCTGTTTTTTTTTGGTCTGTTGTTTGAGGTATGGCTTGTTTCTGTGAAGCACAAAACTGTAGCACTGTGCCGACAAATTTCCCCTCGGGGACAATAAAGTTTATTCAATTCCATTCTATAAAATGTGTAGCGTGTAGGATCCCAGCATATATAAATGAATAATATAATGCAAAACAAAAAACCCTGATTTCATCATCAGGGATATTCTCTCAGAAGTTACACAGCTGTTTTCATGGACCTAGTAGTACTCCTCATAAACTGAGCTTCCTGTGTAAGTGTTGGCAGAGTGCCCCTTTAAAGTACATACACAATGCACAAAAAGTGAGAAGAACAGGATGTCATTAGGGGCCCACAAATCATCTTTGCCCCTGGGCCTCCTAGTAGGTTAAAGCAGCCCTGCACAGTACTCCATACAGGACATTTTTAGGAAACACCAAATACAAAACAGCTTAATAATATAATGTGTTTCATTTATTTTAAATAAACACGAAATTATTAACTTTGTGTTTGACTTAAAAATTATGAAAATAATAACATTAAATTGATGACGTCCTCCCTGAAATGGCTGTCTGGCTTTTCTGAAACTCAATAACTTGTTGCCTTACAAGAAGAAGAAACTAATTACATATCACTCCAGTAACCATTGTGCTGCAGACTGTGTGCCAGTGTGTGGAAAGAAAACAGCAGTATATGGTTAAGAGGAAGTAGTGACGCCAAAGGACAGAACAAATGAATGACTAGCAAAAAAGGGAGGGAGCATTGGACGACAAAGAGAAAAGCGATGTAGGAGAGGGGAGGTGAGCAAGACGCTGAAGAATAACACAACCGTCTTTGTCAGTGACAGTTTCAGATGCTGCTGCCTCTGTGAATGCGTGTGTGAGAGGTAGATGGACCGTGCCAGTGAACAATGTGTTAGATAGTTTTCTACAAAACAATATGACATGTTGAGTCACCTTCCAGAAGTACATGTCCTGGTTTTCTTTGTCTCACTGTTGATGTGCGTGACTGTCTGCTGTTTGTTTCTGTGTCTGCATCAGTCTTTTACTTCATGCTCATCACACTGTCTGTTGTAACCATCAGAGGGCGTGTATGCTCCTGTCACTGTTGCCCAATGGGGCGCAAATATACATAGTATAGTGTACAAGATGTGCATGCAAACAGTCCTTTGTGCTCACTAATGAGATGAACCGCGTAAAAGTCATTATCCCTTACTAAGTGTCCCATATTAAAAGGCATCTGTTATGTTTTTGTGATTTCCAGCTCTATATTTTTATTCTGGGACTCCACTAGAGTAGCTTTGCATGATTCACAGTTCGGAAACAATCCTTATTTATCTTACACTTGCCTTTTCTAGTTCATCCTCTGTCTGAAACAAGCGGTTTTAGCTCCTGTCTTTTTAAGCCCCCCTCCCTAAAAGCCTGCTTTCTTCTAATTGGTCAACTTCCGTAAGCCTGCTGAGGACCAGTACATGTCAGCACCACCACATCCTCTTGTCTTGTGCTCGATGTGCATGACAACTTCCTTACTTTATCAGGCACTGAATTTGATGAATTTACTGTTCATTAAACCACATATGAGGCAAGAATTACATTGGAAAAATGCCACTGGAGCGGAGAGTTTCTGGAGACCGGCTCTCACCGATTAATGTACAAAAACACACAATTTTTATAAACTGATGAAACTGGCTCATATTTTATAGAGAAAATATTTTCTGGTTTTCCCTCTGATGTCCTCCAGCTGCTTTGCCTCAACTCTAAAATAAAGGACAGCCTAATACAGAAGGTCCTCTTTAAATCAATAACACTCCAGGATGTTAATAAAGAGAAGCAAATTAAGTGTATTTAAGCCAGCATGAATTGTACAAAAGAGGGCTGCAGTCCAATAACAGGAAAATATTACTTATATTTAATATCTTCACAAACCAGAGAAGAGAGAAATGTGTGTTGTTACCTTGGCAACAGACACACCTCTACTACAAGATCAGCCTTACTAATATCCACTCCGACCTGCTATCAATGTGACGGTGTTGACGTCACGCAGGACAGAATTGCGTAGCCACACCTCCAGCCTGTGGTTGCGCAAATGCTGCTATCTTGCTCTATGTGGTGGGAGACAACCTGAAATAAACTGATTGCACTTTCAATTAGCTGATCCAAATTAGCCGATTGAAATCAGTTTATTTGAGGGTGTCTCCCACCACAGAGAGGAAAATAACAACACTGTAGCTGGTAGGTGCAGTGACGCACTCCTCAGTTGGAAATAAACAGTGGATCCAAGCCGGCCAGAGAGTGGATAAAGTGAGATACAGCAGGACGCAGAGGGACAGATAAAGACAGACATACAGATGGACAGAGAGACGGGTTGGCAGATGTGTCAGAGTGGGTGTGGGCCGGGGAAGCCTCGGTTTGTTTCTGTGTGGGGATTACACAAACACGACGTAGGAATCGTCACATTCATTGAGGAGATGGTGCCTACGCAGTACCACAAACCTGCTGTGTGGGTGACTGGCACAACACGGATTGACTGACACTGACTCGTGGCATTTAGACAAAGTTGTGCCTCGGCAGGCAGGCATGCAAATACACATCTACGGACACACACACACTTGCACAGCTGATATTGTGGGTGTGTTTGAAGGCCTGTGAGGTGCTGGTCCCGGATGGCCAGTGGGCACTGAAGCTCATCCACAAGTCCAGATAAGGACAAATCAGGAGGTGTGAGGGAACAACACACACACCGTGTAATGGATCCCCTCAATTACTCATTTGTTTATCATTGCCTGTGGCTCAGTTGGCTTTGTGCAGAATGAAGCTTCTGTATACAAACTGTGTGTGTGTACTGTACTGTATGCGTGTCGATGTGTGTGTGCGTGTGTGTGGCCATGCATACGCCCTTATGTGTGACTGTTTCTTCCCTCATACACTTGTCTGTTGTGCCACCTGTGTGTTACTATGAATGGGTGCGCTTCTGTTGTCTGCCTCCTCATGGCGCTCAGCCTGAGCAGCAATCTACATTTATTTTCAATGTCAAATCCACAACAAAAGATGGAAAATAATTTTATTCTCCAAGGCCGACTCTGACCTGTTCTATTGCTGCTCACATGGCTGGAAACTCACAATGGATACTGTGAAGATTATTTCCTGTCAGGCACGCAAACTAAATGCCCTTAAGAAACTCTGCCAGTAGAGTTAATTTAAATATACAGCTCCTTTTACATAAGCAAGGACATAACAGAGACACACTACTAGATCAAACTAATCAATGATCAGTTGAGTCATACCTTAAGGAAAAGGAAACAAGAAAGCAAACAAATACAAAACAAAGACTACCTTAAATGCCGATGTCATCTTGAAAGCCTGCATAAGACTTTTGAAATAACTGTAGCATCTTAGTTTCATAGCTTATTCTACACTTTTCCATATTTTCAGTATACTGTGGCTGTGGTGTGGTTCTTTGTGGTATGCTCGTCCTCTACCTTGCTAAGCTTTAATCTCTGGTTGCAGCTGATGTTTTTTTTGTGTTTATGCAGAGCAATACCATCCTCCTCTACTACTGCCAGATACATTTACTTTCTAAATGGTCGGTGGATGATTGAAGAAAACATTGTGACCATTAAGATACAGACACCTGTGATGTAATGCAATAGAGAGCAACAGGCCTGCAAATAATACGGAGTTAGCTGAAATTACTTTTCTCATTTATATTAATGGAAGAGCAAATACCCTCTACAAGCACCAAGCACAAGCTAAGCCTCTAACTGAATAAACATTCAGAGTCTATTAAAGCTTCACAAAGGAGCTAACATTACAGGGATGTTGTGTTGGATTGCATTAAGGGGTTTATTAAAGCGGCAAACTGCATCTTTAAGTTACATTAGGTTTGATCAGTGAGAAGGCAAGTGACAGTTCTATTTATCACACTGTATCATTGTCACAATTGATGCTATCTTGCTATCTTACAACACAAGCAGTGACAGCTTGAGGCACAGACACACAGCAAAACAGACTTGAAGTGGCATGCATATTAAGGCATCTGCTGTGTTTTGCTGTCTTTCTGCTTTCTGGCCTCATTACTAGCCCGTTTCCCCAATTTATGAACATAATTATCAATATTTGAACTAGTGCAATAGAAACAGAGAAATAAGGCCTCAGAGGGATTATATTACATGTTGCTTTGGATAAGCTAATTAAATGTAATGTAAAGTAAAGTCCAATTCACTTCACAGATTTAGTTTAAAGTGATCCAAATGTCCATAAATAGTGACAAAAAACACACACTTCTATCTGACCACTCTTCCCTTTTTTAGCCCCTTAGTGCCATTTCATATCTCCATCATCAAAAGAATTATGTCAGGAGCTATAATTAAAGTACAAACAGCATGATTGGAGCATGTCGTAGTTAACCTCCACAACAAATACTACTCAATCACGGTTGTTTTGAGTGACTCTCTTCTGGCACAGAATTCTCTCATGTGGCTGATTCATAATTCGGGGGCATCCTCCTTTCCTAAGACAGAACCATCCAAGCTTTTTTCTCTATCTCTCTGTCTGGCCTGCAGCGCGCCGGAAACAGACCATAACGGTCTCTGAAGGAGCCAGCCAGGAAACGAGCTGTGTGCGCTCTTCTCCTACCCGTCCTCCGCTCCTCCACAAAGCCCAGTCATCGTTACCGGGCACCGTGCCTTGCCCGACCCCCCTCCCTTTACAGTTTCTACTTTCACTCTATCGCCCTCCCTCCCTCCCTTTCTAATGTGCGTCGAAGAAGTCTCCTCCTCTCACAGAGCCTGAGCGCACGTCTCCAACCAGTCTTTACGCGCGTACAAACTCTCCAAGAGAATCCCTTGCGGTCGGCCCCTCCCCTTTCCGTTTCTTGCCGCCCTCACTCATTCATGACCCGGGATCGGTGACGTAGGAGATTCCACGGTGCCCACTGCCGTAGGCAATACGGGATGGTTGAGTATATATGGGACACTGGTAGCCATCAACCGGCACACTCTCAGTCGCTCCGACTCGGGAACCAGGGCATCAGCGGAGATAGCAGGCTTTACTTCTTAGGCTAACTCGCTTTGGGCTTTGGTTCAGGATGGAAACCTCTTCGATTTTTCGGAGCCGACGATGCTCCATCATGCGCAACTGCAAAAGTAAGTTTCTCTCTGTCTTCTTTGGTTTTGGATACGCCGTGGACACTGCAGACACAGAGCTAATGCTGCTTTTCATTACTTGTGCAACAGTTTCTAAGTTTTTATTCTAAGAACGCTTGATTTACTTTGATATATTTAATGTAACTATCGAAAAAATGCATACATGTTTGGATGGATGATAGAAGATGGAATGGAAACTCGTATTTTCTGTCAGATATTAACTTATTTTATGACTTGTGATAGTCAAATTTGAAAATTTGTAGAGGAATATAATGAGAACTTTTTCTTAACTGTAAGAAATAGTTGCTTTTGACTGAACACATTTCTGAACATGCTGTGCGTAAAGATTGGCGCAAGTGTAGTGCTGAGCTCAAACTTCCCTTTCTGCTGAAACATAGCTGTGAGGTGTTTATCCAGTTATTCTAGATATATTTCCTGATAAAATATGAGTGCAAACGTGCAAATAGCAAAAGAAACATACTGTTTTACCATGCAATACAAAATCAGCGCATATTGTAGATTATATTGACCCGTTAGGACTCAGCAGGCTGGTATAATGTACTGTATAGTAATTGGTGATTTCAGCACCTCGGACAGCTCCCGCTCACCTCTCTCTCTCTCCCTGCTCTCTTCCAGGCGGTCTCTCCCTCTGGTTGGTGGTGTGGCTGGTCCTCGGCAAGCCAAGTCCGGCATCGGCGTGCCCGCATCTTTGCGTGTGCTACCCGACGCCCATGACTGTGAGCTGCCAGGCGCAGAACTTCACCGCTGTCCCGGTCGGAGTGCCCTATGAGTCGCAGCGTGTGTTCCTCCAGAACAACCGGATCACGGAGCTTAGAGTTGGCTCTTTTGGCTTCGGGACTCAGGTAAGAAGAAAACGCCATAGAAATCTTCTATTTTATCATGTTTCTCACATCTAAAGTTAAGTAATATTCACTGTGAAGTAGAATAATCACCGTTCAAATCCTGGGTTTTCTTGCATTAGGTTCTGTGGCTGTTCTCCAACAACATCACGTGGATTGAGGCAGGGGCCTTCAGTGAGCTGAGGGACTTGGAGGAGTTGGATCTGGGAGACAACCCCAGTCTCCACAGGCTGGAGGGGGGAGCCTTCCGCGGCCTAGAGAAGCTCCAGAGCCTCCACATGCACCGCTGCCGGCTCACTGCCCTGCCCCATGACATCTTCCACAAGCTTTACAGCCTGCAGTTCCTCTATTTGCAGGTAGGGGGAGACATATACACACATGCAGATAACTGACACACAGATATACACACATACACATACACACATGCAACCACCCACACAGCATCACAAATGTCCAGTTATTACCAGTCCCAGTGTGTCTGTTCTTATCATGCTAAACCCTCTTCCCTTCTTTTCTTTTCTTCCTCAGGAGAATAATCTTCACTTCCTGCAGGACGACATCTTTTCTGACCTCATCAACCTGAGCCAGCTTTTCCTGCATGGCAACCGTATCCGCACCCTTTCAGAAAACGTATTCCGTGGGCTGGTCAACCTCGACCGTCTTCTCCTCCACGACAATCGTATCAGGCAGGTGAACCGCCGGGCCTTTCGTGACCTCGGCCGCCTGACCATGCTCTTCCTCTTCAACAACTCCCTGGCTGAGCTGCCTAGCCAGACCCTGAGAGACACGCAGGGGATTGAGTTCCTCCGCCTCAACGCCAACCCCTGGTCCTGCGGCTGCGAGGCCCGCGCCCTGTGGGAGTGGTTCCGTGAGGCCCGTGTGTCTTCATCCGAGGTGATCTGCGCCTCTCCTTCCACCCGACGTGGCCAGGACCTCCGCTTCCTTCGTGAGATGGACTTCGCCCTCTGCCCCCTGCCCGACCCTGGCTCCATCGCTGGCTCCACCACCACCACCTTCAGCACTAAAACCCGCTGGTGGTTCCACAAGAACAAGCCCCAATCATCCACGAAAGGTGTCTTTGAGAAGGCTTCAGAAACTGTGAAGGCTGGTTTGTATGGGAAAGGCCCATCCACAACCACATCAGTAGTCAAGTATGAGCTGGGGGAGGAAGAGCTGGCACTGCCCAAACTCGACGCAGAAGAGTACTGGGCAAACTACGGCAACGAGGACTCAGGTGTCACCCTGCGATGCTTCGAGCTTGAATGTCCGCCTGAGTTCGACATGCCACCATCTTCCTCCTCTCCCTCATCCTCCTCACCCTCCTTCCTCTTACTACTAGCCCTTTCTGTTTTCAGCCTCTGCCTCAACCTTCACCTGCTTTTTGGCTGAATCTGACTCTTAGTACCATATCCCTTTCCCCTTCCAGCCTGTTTTATAGGCTGTGAGGCTCCCTGTTAGACTTTCTACACCCCCTTTGCCCGCTTTGCTGTAAGCCAATCCTCAAGGCACAGCGAGGGAGATAGGGGGACGGTTAGATTCTGAATCTACCACCACAGGGCTTAACACCTTTCAGGGCTGCTAAGAGTTCTTTAGCTAAGGTAATATATATCTACAATACTCTACAGGTGTGGCTTTCTGTGTCTCACCTGTATGATGTCATGATTCCCTGCAATCAGGGCTACGAGGGCTGAGGCCATCATCAATATCAGTGCGATTTGATAGCAGTTGTGAATGATGTTGTCAATTTTGTCACCTCAACTTAGTTAAAACTACTAGTGCTATTTGTGCATCCAATTAACTGGCTGCTACGGATACTACAGTTACTGTTAGAATCAGTGCACAGTAATGACAATACTGTAACCACTTAAAGTGTCATGTAAATAGGTATGTACTTTTGTGAGTGTTCAAACTGTTCTTTGTGGTCCAGCACAATCAATTTCATCTCGATCATGGAAATAATTTGCAGGCTAGTGCTTCTATGGGACAGAGCACAATGCACAGTGAGGCTGAGAGTTTACTAAGAGAGAGTTAAGAGAGAGAAATATACTGTGAAGGTGGGAGGAAGGGAAAAGACAGAGAAGGGAATGCAAGCACGTTAGCCAAGAGGGAAGGGTGACAAGAAAAATGGCAGAGGGAGGAGGGGCGGGGAATGTTTTAAAGACACAGGATTAGAAAGAGGAAGAGAAGAAAGGAGGGAGGACAGGGACAGTGTTCATGCAGCAATAAGAGGAGAAGAGGTGAGAATACAGCGAGACACTATGCGAGACAGTGCTGGCGGTAGAAGCAGAAACATGCAGGAGAAAAGTAATATATCCACTCATCAGTAGTTGTTCCATCCATCCAGCTCATCCATCATTCTCTGTAGATATGGTGTCATTTGCGACAACCACACAGGGAAAGAATGCTTCCTGTCAGGAAGCCAGAGATTTTGGTTTTTGGATGTCTTTCTGTGACATATTGATATAATGTATAAAGATTGTTGACTTGGATGCAAATGAAGATCTTATATAAAAAAGATATACCGAATATTTCCTGAATCATGCTGTCTATCATGCTTTTCTTTGGGGCAATATTTGCATAATTTCTAAGATGCACTAATTTTTGTGTTGAAAGAAAAAGAAAAACAAACAACAAATATGGAACAAAACGACTAAAAACAAAAATCCAAAGAGTAGCAGATTGCTGCTGTTTGACTTTATCTGACTAAAGTGGACTAGATAGATAGATAGATA
>NW_023339729.1:5068718-5081338 GCF_004916995.1 Morone saxatilis
TAATCCCCGAAGGGAAATTGGGACTAAAGGGACTGACCACATGGGCCTGATGTCACAGCTATAGGCAGCTCAAAATGGCTCTGCCTGTGATGGGCATCTGTCCGTGTGTGTGTGTGGATAAATGAGGAATGAATGGATTCACAAGCTGGCACTGCTGCAAAAGGCAAATACGTCAGTAATTTTGTCACTCCACTGAATCATCGGTGGGCGATGCCAGATGGACGGACGAGGTGCAAATTGGCTGATTTGTAAATACACCAAGAGAGCAATGAGGGAGTCTGGTGACGGATGGAGCTGGAGACAAATTAAGACTGACACACTGACGTGCAGACAGACTAATGAAGATGATGTAGGGTGATAGAGGAGTGGGCTCTGATGTCTGCGGTGCAGGGAATTGGTAATGCTGAGACTGCAAAAATTCAGAGAAGAGATATTCTGAGGGAGCAGCAGAAGTAGTGCGAACAAAAGGGAGAAGGAGGAAGTTACCATATATAGGCATCCACTCCTCCTTCAGCAGTATTTTTTCATTCCTCCCTCTTCAAAACAAGTCTGTAGGTGTGCGGATGTATAGCAACTCCTTTTCTTCTTTAATTTCATTTGCCCACCGTTTTCCTAAAGCTCTCTCCATCCCTCAAGGGCAGATGCAGACCGGAAGGTGACGGTCCCAGTAGCTTCAATAGAGGTGACGAGGGCAAGGCCAAGATGTAGTGGGAGTGAAAGAGTAGGAGGTAATGTTAGAAAGGTACGCACACACATGCACAGAGATGCACTCACAAAGCCAGCCAGCCTTCAAAGGAGAAAAACCTCACACAATCTTCTTTTCCTCTATCTGGTTGTGAGAGTTACAGAAAAACGACTGCCTCTTCCGATTGTTTTGTGAATGGAGCTCTTGATTATAAGAAGAATGATTTTGTGAAATATTCGGTGTGTCGCTGTTTAGTCTCTTACTGAGTCTCCTGGAGGAGGTCAAACTGAGCCCGGGTGCTCTTCAGTGGCCATGACAGTGAGGTCACTGTCAGACGACCAAAGTGCCAGTTATACCATTTTCCCCAGTTTCCTTGTCCTGTTTGTCAGTGTGCATGTTCTGTGTTTTGTATCTGAGAATGAAATAATAATTCTATATGACAGATTGGCTTATTTGTTATTTATTTTTACTGTAAAAGAAAAAAAGATGTTGTTGAAAGATGCAGCATAAAGAAAGAATAAATTCATACTTGTTTTAACAAAATGTTTCTGTGTGGGCGTTTCATTCTATGTCTTGGCTATTCTCCAGTCAAACACCCAAAGCTATCAAAGCGAACGTACACACACACCCCCAGATACACACGTGAACACACAGACACACTTGCCATTGTGTTAGTTCTCCAGGCAGTTGTCCAGCTTCCTCAACTGTGTAAACTTCATCACTAAGAACCTCATTACTACTCTATACGCTACAATGCTCAAATTACATCATTGACAACACATGCTCTTGCACTATTCTGACAGCATGAATCAAAAAAGAGACAAGACAAACAATAATAGTACTCAAATAATAATAATTATTAGCATTGCTGATCACCAATGGATATACAATTACTGTTAGGATGATTTTTTAAATTTAAATTAAAACAATTATTTTGATGTGGTGATATTATCACATATTAACACATCACATATACCCCAACCTGTTGTGGACATGTGGTCATTTGTTCAAACTAAACCTAAACCTATAAAGGTTAGGTTCACATTTGTTATGTATTCATATGCTCATTTGTACATTACAGTGGTTATTGGTTGCTGCAATCATTTCTCCTGTTGATACTGGCAATCAAGAGAGCCCTTCTGAATGTGATTCCAATGTAAGTCATGGAGGACAAAAATCTTCTTCATTCAGAAATTCATTCAGACGTTCAGCTGTAGTTAATATAATGCTTCAGCAGTCTGGGTTTGTCAAGTCAAGTGGGTATTTTCTAAAGTTACAGTTGAACTGCATTGTGAGAACAGTAATAATAGAAAGAGCTTTACAGGAGTAGCCACACAACCATGTCACTGTTTTTTGGTGAAACTGATATTTTATGGAGGAAATGTTTTCTGGTTTCACTGCTAAGTCTAGCAGAGTTTACTGATTAACATGTAAAGTTACTGCTGCAAAATATGTTAGGCTGATGGTTAGCCTGGTTAGCCTCAGCCGTCTGTTCGGACTATAGGTGGCTCAGACCATCAGGGAGTGTTGGTGTTTAGAACTCCTAGGCATGGTCCAAAAGCAGAAAGAACTTATCAGGCCTTGGATGGGATGGGGTGCTGATCTGGCATTATGGCCAGAACTGGAGCTGGGTTGAGGGCAGCAATGTAACCAGGCTCAGCAGTTTCACTGAACACAGCTAATGGCAGAGGCGGAGACCTAACAGGACGACAAAGAAAGCTAAGTAGTGAAAAGGAGAAAGAAGCTGTCTGTAACTTTTAGTCGTTGGAGAGGTTTGTAAATTGCAGACAGCTTGCAAACTGCTGATATTAGCTGGCTTGCAATGTCTTGTTGTTTGCACTTGCTGATGTTTGGTTAGAAAAGTGGCTAGACCTCGCTAAGTTTTCGATCGCTAAGTTAATGTAATCATAACAAATGCACGTGTACAGCTGTCCATATTTCACGCAGCAGTGGTGTTAAATTGTTACTTTAACAGCTCTACCAGCTATTCTGCAGCTAAATTGTTTGCTTTTCCCTCTTTAGAAATACTTCTGAGCAAGTTCATTTGCAGCAGTTAGCATTTTAGATTGGTTGTTGTCATGGGAACTTTGCATCAGTTATTGGCCACGCAGGTAAATATACAAAAACAATTGTTTGTTAGGCAAACAAGATGAAAACTTTTTCTCAACACATAGTTCAGCAGGGGAGGCATAAATTGAGAAAAAGAAAATGTTTTATGATCCAAATGAACCATTATGGGACCAAATCCTTCCTTATACAAACGTTTCACTTTGTCCAACTGTACCAGACTTTATCCTGAGCAAACAGAAAGCTGTTACATACAAAAGTCACAGACTCACACTGCAAACACACACACACACGCAGATCACACATCAATGTGTGGCATGGAGCTCTCCTGGTGGAATCACAGCTCGTCATGCCTATATAAGGATGCAACATGCACATCAGACGTCCTTCCTTTTCCCATTGGTCTCCAAGCTTTTGTGTGGCAGAAAAATTCCATGACGCACCTTCTTCGCAGAGCACATACAAACTGCGTGGGTTCGATTGGAGGACGGCCATGTCACTCAACCATCAGACACGGTTGGAGGCAGGAATGTGTCTGTGGAAGCTACAGTATGTTGAATAGATGAATATTAATGACTCTCAGTTTATTCATGAGAAGAGAGAGAGCAAAACCGAGATGGGGAGGGTTGCTGTGAGCTTCTTCAAGTGCGTCACTACTTTGTCACAACTTGCCTCCACCTGCTGGGCCCCCATCCCTCTCGCTTACTTTCTCCCCCCCACACACACAAACACATATTCACAAAGATGCAAACAATTTCTCACTTTCTCATGCACATACGCAATTTGCATATTGTTCATCCTGTCAGACTCCTATATAACAAATCTGATGTCTCTTTCCCTTCTTGTCTACACTTCGTCATTCCCCTTTTCTTTCTAACATGTGACCTCCAGCTTGAGCCGACAAGCACCTCTGATTCATGGATTTTCTCACACTCATTCACAAGGTTAACTAGAAGTGGATCACTTCTATCCTCCCATTGTCTGTGAGTCTATTCGATCTGGAGCTGTGACTATATTTGGTCTATGCTCTGAAATACTTTTTACTGTTCACTTTTATGTTTTCCCCTTTAAATTATTCACATTAATCTGTTTTGTCCTTTTGTTCTTCCTCAGAGCTAGTGGGTATCTGAATACTTCCCATATCAAAGACATGAGAACAGAAGTCAGAGACTTTTGATGTTGTGTGCAGCCATGTAACGAATCTGTTGTTGGTGCAATGTATGTTATTTCATCTCTAAGTTATGCTTGGTAATGTGCTTACATTAAAGGCAACACTGTTAAACAAATAGCACCTTAATGAAGCTCAAATGTTGGTTTTTACATCTCTATGGTAATATCTGAGTCAGAGGTGAGTGATGTTATGCCACCTACTATAGATGCTCAGACAATACAAAATAGACCTCCTGTGCTAATAGATAGTGATCACAGACTGCTCAATGTGTGTGTGTGTGTGTGTGTGTGTTTGTGCGCAACAAAAAGACAGAAAAAGGTGAAAAGTCACTGACGCCAATATGGGGTGGAAAACGGGCCTTGCTGTTGACAGAATGAGATGAACATGAGAATTTGTGTGAAAGAGAGTGAGACAGAAAGATAGCAACAGAAGAGGTGTGATGCTTGAGTCATGTACTTGGATCCCTTCACAGCCGAGAACATTTGGAAGGCTTAAGTGTGCACGCACACACGTGCGAACGCACCCTCGTTGGCAGCTCTCGGCATGCTGGTATGCCTTGAGAGAGGCCCACTGGGAGACAGACGTTCCTCATCATATCACACAAGCGGGAACCACGCAAATGCATGCCTGCACACACTCACACCCACAAAGATGCAGACAAAAGGTACACTGTTACGTGCATAAGCAACATTTTCGCACCCAGGTGGCCCCAAAATATGTGCATGTTTTTGAGACATAGGCGTTCACATTTCAGCGTGTATTTTAATGTTTCTAAAGAGACAAGTGCGTCATGAACTGTGCTGTGATCCTGTTCCCCTTGCAGATGTATTTTTACAAAATGTTACCCTTTCACAGAAATATTGATGTACGCAAGAAAAACACTGAGTGTACCAAACACACGCATATGCAAACATGTACCAGCACAAACACACAGTAAACAGACGGAGACTCTCGCATACAGATGTCTCAGATGGACTCTGACATGATCTGTCAGGTTGTCATTTAAAGTGAGATAATAGAGAATAGGAAAGGGGGGGGGGGGGGGGGGGGGTGAAGCTGGACGCAAAGGGTAACAAGGAGGAGGAGGAGAACTGAAGAAAGAACAGAGAGAACACTTTGCTGTCATTGTAGGTCATGACAACAATGTAGTTAGCGCCTGCTGTGTCTGCCCTTTCCTCCTCCTCTCCCATTTTTCATTGCAAAACTCTTTTCACACTTTGCTGAATTCTTTCCCCCTCTTTCATTACAGACTCAAGGGAAAGTAGCTGAACTCACATTAAGTGGGATATGGTTAGAGTTAATGACTACATGGTAATCTCCAAGGAAACTGCAGTCCTCGTCAACTCACAAATCTTCATAAACAAGTTGAAAGGCCAGTTTCAAGCCCTATTAGTTGTTCGGGTCTTTGAGTATTACGTCTGTTTCAGCACTATGTACCATTATGCTCTGGAGCAAGTGCGTAATGTTTTACAGCACTAAGTCACACACCACCAACTATGTCAATAATTTTGGTGAAACTGGATCATATTCTATGGAGAAAAGGTTTTCTGGTTTTCCCTCTGATGTCCCCCGGCTCCTCTGCCTTAACTCTTTACATAGTTTCCTGATCCAGACCTCCAGAACTGGAGCTAGGCGAGGCGGACAACAGAGGAAGCTAAGTAGAGAAAAGGAGAGAGAAGCTGTTGGTTATTCTCGGCCTGTCTTTTAGTTTGTGAAATAAAAGGCTGCAAAGCTGGCTTTCTCAGTAATATTAGCTGGCTTGCAATGTCTTATGTTTTTTCACCCGCTGAAATGTCACATTATTGGAAAAAATTAGAAATGCTTACAGAAAAACTTTATTCTGTTTAAGGATGAAATCTGGTAACTCTTCCTCTTTTATTTAGGAAGTGGCCATAGTCTGAGCAATCTTGTGTGACATTTTTACTGTTTCTTTCTTTCTTTCCCTTTTTTCAATTCCCATTTTATTCTTCAGTTTGACATACTTCACATTCCTAATAGTTAAAACACGTAGGTAAAAGGCCGGATGAATATGACTTTATTGCTCTGTCTTATATTTATTGTTTGGGGATTTTACCATTTGGTACTTGAAAGTAGTATAGGAATATAGTGCAGATAAATCAGGGCCTGAGACCAAGTGTTGGTTAGATATTGTTGTTGTATGGGACTGTCACAGTGAAGAGGCAGCTGTGTGGTGACTGAAGTCTGTCAGGATAGGTGTCCTCAATCATTTGATGAGCTCAGCAATCTGGTAGAAGCTTTGTGTGCATCAGAAACCTGAAGCTCTGATGTGTGGTCAGTGCCTAAACTGGACTAAAAAATGCAACAGTACCCATATTCTGTACAACCCTAACCCTAAACACAACATAACCTGAAGGGTTTTTTTACAATTTTTTAGACATTTTATCAGGGACATTTTCTTTATGTTTGAGTTTGCATCATTTTGGATTTAAATCATAGAAATATGAAATGTGTGAAACTACAAGTAGTCCATTGGTAAACCATTGTTACTTGTTCAAGCTTTTCAATGATTCAGTTTCCTGTCCAGTCCGTCTTTTCAAGTTGGTGACATAACATAAAGAAAGACCCTGCACTTCACCACCCACAACACACACACACAAACACAAGTGATGACGGTGATCAGATGAGCAAGTATGTAATATATATAGACAATATCTTTAAAGCATCTTTGTTTTTTTTAAGGAAAAAAAACCCTCAGTGGTGGGTACGGCCATGCACATAAGAAGTGACTAGTGTACGCAATAAGAAGTAAGGGTACTCATGGACAAAAATCTGAAGTTCCGGTACTTAGTACGGGTGAGCAAAGGCCCATTTCCGGCACTGTGTGTGGTTACTTTTTGATCAGACATGCACGAGCCTATGGTGCAACTACAGAGCCTATGCACAATGTACGGCATAAGGTAATATAACTAGCAGCTGACGTCATGGGCACACCTGAGGTTGCCTGTCATATAAGACATGAAAAACTTAAAACATTCTGAACAATAATTTGATAATTTGAACCCTACATATATTTTATGGTCTTGAGGAAGCAGTGGTTGGTCCCACAGTAAATTCTTTTGGCTAATGTTAATAACTGCCACAGGCTAAAAAGCTCAGAGAAAATATTTCTGGAAACTAAGGGGGTGGGCATGTCTGATCTCTCTATCTCATATAATCATGATACAGCACCAATAAATTAGTCCTCCTACCCACAGTTCCCACTCCTCTGTGTCCTAGTTTCCCTCTTTGCCTCGCTGATTAAAACTGTCACAAGCTTTAAGCAAAATGACTCTGTGAAGCCGGCCCTCTGCAGATCGCTGCCCCCTTCTTTCTTGCTGTTTTCAAGTCCACGTTTTCTTGGACTCACATGGAGCCTCTCCACCTGTTTTCTCCTAATCACTCCTCTCTCTCATCTTTCCTGCAGCACAGAATGAAACTTTGTGTCCATCCCAACATCTTCACACTTCTTTGTCTCTCTCTCTCTCTTTCCAACTCCCTCATCTTTCTCACCCTGTTCTCTCTCATCTTTTCTTCTTCTTCTTCTTCTTCTCTGCCTCCTCTGTCATCCTCGAGTACGTTCTGTTCTACCGGTGATGACTAGCTGTGTCTCTGAGGTGGCACCTCAGTCAACAGTCCTTTACACTCATCTTTCAATTGTACCGTTTTTTTCTTTATTTTTTCTTGATTCATGAAAAATCACTAGAGGTGCTTTAAACTATTGAGGTCCATCAAATTATTTGTGATTACAAACAAATTGTGGTGTTCATACAGTAATTTGTAGGTCTTTTCTCTCCAAATAACCAAATACATTTCCAACGACTTAAAATCAGAAGGACACTTTACCACAAAATTTAAACTTGATGCCTTCCTAATATGGTTCTCAGCATGGAGCATTCTGGCAGTGGCTATTTATTCATATTTCTCTCACTCTAACTGCACTTTATTTTTTTTATCCTGTAATATTTCATTATAGCGTATTAGTGCATTTTATTTAATTTTTAAAAAAGAATCCTATTTATATGTCTATATTGTTTTTTCTTTCTTTATTTCTTGTCTTAAATTGTTTTGTATCTCCTTCCTCATAAAACATATGCAAAGCCATTTTTTAAAATCCTGCATTACAACAGAATAACAGAGAAATTACCCAGCTCACATCCTGGCAGGAAGACGGGTCTCTTGAAAAGGTTATTTGATAGATTTTTATCGTATGGTGTTAGCTACATGAACTTGGCCAGGTGTCAACAACGTCAACTGGAGGTGCTCATTGACTGCATTATTTGGAGAAAAGGATAAAGGAAATTAGAGTATTTTGTAACCAATCAGCATCCTTTGAGGAAGTCCTGGCAGCTGTTAAACTACAATGCTTCTAGAATCAATAATATTCAAAAGAGTATTTCTTCATTGAAAGGCTTTTCTCAGTGGAAAAGATGTATTCACCTCCCGAGTATTTTTGAATGTGCCTGTCCTTTTTACTAACAGTTTCCAACAATGACTTCCCAGATGGTTCTGTGTAAAATGTGCAAACCATCTGGCACGGTCAGGTTAGACTGGGCTGCCTATGAAGCCAGTGGGTCCAACCAAGATAATTTAGCCTGAGCATACAGTATAAATAATAGGCTCAAAGGTCCAGTGTGTATCATTTAGAAGAATCTATGGGTTATTATATTCAGTGTACTAATTAGTGTGTCAGGAATCATTGTGTTTCTATTACCTTAGAATAAGTTTTTTTTTCTTTTCACTTTTACTCAGTTAATGCTTGATCAGGGTAGGTTTGCAAAACGTGTTTTCTGACCATGTTGGTTGCCACACTGGAAGGGTGAAAAGCTAGCCATCATAAAGGAGGAGACGCAATATCTTTTAAATACGGGGATAATGGTGCACGTTTTCAGACGAAACCATTCACAGTGTTGCACTTGGTTATCACATGAAAAGAGAAAGAAATAGACAAGAGAGAGAAGTTCAAACCCTGGCTCATTTCTCACCACTTGAGGGTGACTAATGCTCACCAGGAAGCAGAAGAAGCATCAGCAAACCCGAGGCATGGCGGGGGAACAGGGAAATGACGGACCAGGACAGAGGCCTCCACACTGTAGCCCACTCAGCACTAACTGAACAGCCTGAGCTGCCTGGGATTTGACTCAGTGCAGCGCTCGCTAACAAACATTAACAAGGACAGTTGTTTCCCTACAGAGTAAGTGAGAGATCTGCTGCTACTCTGAAGAAGCTGTGTTCCTGGCTCTCGTCCAGTTCTCTCTTCTCCTTTCCAGTCAGAGCAGAGGAATTAGCATAAACGACAGCAGAGTTCACTACCTCCTGAATCCCTCAGGAATACGGCTCCTTTTAGAATTTTGTTTTGGAGTTTGATCATACAGACACTTTAACAATAGAATTTTCCCACATTACTGTATAATTCCAGCAGTGTGGTCTCTGCTGAAAAGCCCCCAATATCTCTTAATGGCCAAACACGTCTGGGATGGTCTGGACCTGCAGGGTACTGCACCTTTTTATGAGTTTTGACAAACTGCTCCAAAATTGTTTAATGTCCTCTTTCAAAGGTGTGGGTTGCCCATATAAATTATGGTGTATTTACATTCTCTGTGGGAAGGTTTTATAGATGGCAGTGCACAGTTTGCATGGTTCAAATTTTAATGCATAAAGAAAATGTGTCTCGTATAATGGCTTTAGCTGTGGGTGCCTTTTGAGTTTTCTGAGTCACCAGCTAAATTAGGTTAAAAACAAGCTATCACTCATGCCACTGCAACACTAGGATAAACAAACAAGAAAAAATATCTAAATGTGTCTGGGGGATCACCAGATACGGATGAAAGTGTGGCTAATCAGGCAGAGGCTTAAATGACATAACAGACTTACGTGAAACTCTCGTGGTTCTGAGAATCAGTCTGACCTTGGAATCAATAAACAGATCATGGAAAGCAGCAAATATTTTTTCTGGCAAGGACTACAAGATGATGTAACTGATGTAAGACTAACTGACAGGAAACTCTGTCTGAATCTGAATCCCAGGTGCTACCAGTAATGTCAAAGTTTAGACTGAAATATTGTGGCTGCATCACGAAACAGCCAAGGCTCGAATGACCTCAGCTGTCGCCCTTACAGCTAAGGGCAGTCCGCTGTATGCCCAGTGGAAAAAAACGTTAAAACTTTTTAGTGTGGCTTCAAAAGAATCAGGTATCATTTTGCAAAATACGTGTATTCACTTTTTTGCAGAGAGTTACGTGAGAAGATTAATACTCTCATGTCTGTATGCTAAATACAGTATGAAGCCTGGAAATAGGGAAAAACAGCAAGCTTAACTTTGTCCAAAGGTAATAAAATCCATCTACCGGCACCTCTAAACCTCACTAATTAAAGGTCCAGTGTGTAANNTGCAGAGAGTTACGTGAGAAGATTGACACCAGTGCAATGACTGAGCATTAAATATGCAGCTACAGCCTCGAGGCATTTAGCAAATGCTTTCTTCAAACTTCAAAAATGTTTTTGTCTTCTAAAGCGTAAAGTTTAACACATCGTATCTCTTTTTTTAAATCCAAACTCAAACAAACTTTCATTGTAACCAATAAAAATTAAAGAGAAAGTTGAAGAAGGATAGTCTAGCCGCATGCCTTCCCAGCTGCTTCCAGTCCCAAAAATGGTAATGGTAAATGGACTACTTGTATAGCGCTTTCTAGTCTTTCCGACCACTCAAAGCGCTCTCTGCCCTCATATGCAAACATCGAACAGAAAGTAACGCATTCAGACACTGATGCACACCATCGGGAGCTATTTGTGGTTCAGCATCTTGCTCTACTTGCTCTAGGATACTTCGACATGTGGCAGGAGGAGCCGGAGACCGAACCAACAACCTTCAGATTAGGAGACGACCCACTCTGCCTCACCAAAGTCATATCTACAGATTTTAAATATATTTTATAATATTTAATTTTCATAAATGTAAATAAATTAGAATAACTCTATGATATGATACTAATCATATCATAGGAACGTGAGTGTTAGTGAGTGGGAGGCAGAAGGTGCTCGTAGTATGTATATTGCGAGAGAATGAGAGATCAAAATGAAGCGAGTGTGTGTGGGTGCATTTGTTTTTGTGGTTCTGTATTATTGAGCGAACATTTTAAAAACTATTCAAGAATTGCCTCATTAGTGAATTCTGTTTTGACATGACTCATTACAGATGTAGCTTCAGTTTTATTATTTTTGCTTGTGTTATTATAAAATTATGTTATGGCTTCCCCTGTGTAGGAAAGAGTTTAAGATGCACTGATAAAGTCTTTCTAAGCAGACGGTGCTGGGACTCATTTGCATGTAAAGGAGACAGTAAAGTGTCTGCTAACTTTTTCGTGAAGTGCCTGCCAGACTGAGGGAATGAGATCCATCATTTAGATCACACTGAGATTACAGTTAATGATCCCTGAAAAGTGCTCTTGTTTGACAGTCCTCCCAGTATCTATCTTTCACTGTCCTTTTAGCCCTTCATTCCAGGCTTTCTCCACTCTAACATTTGTATCAGTATCATTTCACATGCATCACAACCAAAAGGCGTCATCGCAGTTAAATATAGAATCTAACTGATCCCACCCTCATGTCACATTTGGCATGCTTGGTCTTGTCTGATGTAGACTGATTCTTTTTGATCTCAACAGACCTTTTGAGAGTTAAAACTAGAAGTGAGTCACTCCCCACCAGTTTCCCTGCCTCCTCCCAGCCCCTCACCTTCTGCCGTCACCGCTGCCGTCTATTTTCATTCTGTGTAAATTATTAAGAAATTACTGCTACATCCCTTTGTAGTGCTCAAGGATAAACTGTATCTTTTGTGGCTTGATCTTAAGCCTCGAACCAACAGAGAAACAGTTGGTGTTTGTGTATGTTCTTCACTTACAGTACTCAAAGCTTTCTATCATTTGCATTTGTAATACTTTATTAATTTGCAGTTTAATGGTGGATTAAGGATTTCCCTGAACCATATGTTCAATCCATTTCAGTCTGTCTTTAAAGGTGATTTAAAGGTTATAGTTCTCTATTTTTTCTTGTTATTCATCAGGAAATGCTTTTCTGGTGATACAGTCTTTATGCCTCTGTAAACCCAGATTTTGATTCAACTCAAAGAGATTGAGTTCATATTACTTAAATGTGTCTAATTTATTGACATTACTTGTTAATTCTGATTAAGCTGAACTTTTTCATGTCCTTTCTTATTGTAATTGTGTTTTTAAGTCCAATCAGTAGTTTCTACTCAAACAAACTGAGTTTGTATTACTTAAACATGTCATTTCTTTACATTAATTATGAATTCTGAGTAAACTGTACTTTTTAATGGCCTATCTTATTGTAATTATGTGTTTGAGCTCAAACAACTCAATATCATCAAGTTTTGCCTGTTACTAATAGCAACGCATTGACGTCACCTATGCAACCGCCAAAAATCTAGTTTATACCAGTGTTGACAGAGTGGCATTGATGACCCACGCTTGAAGCCTTCGGTGAATGAACCAAAACGGTAAGTTGGAACCTGTCACTGGTTGCATGCCGTTGCAGCCCCGACTGCTAGCTGAGGTAATTTAGCTAGCAGTATATCACTTAAGTGAGTACACCCCTAACATTTTTACAAATATTTTATTATATCTTTTCATGGGGACAACACTCAATATAAATAAATTGATATAACTCAAAGTAGTCTAT
>NW_023339729.1:5081363-5092293 GCF_004916995.1 Morone saxatilis
GTAGATAATATATCTTATCAAGATATTTTTGCTATATCAAAGTTTCATTTTATAGTACTGTAGTTTATAAAAAAAACAAACTTCTTAGCTACGTGGAATCTTCAGGCAAAGAGGGGCCTCACAGGGCAGGTCTTGGCTGACCTGATTCGACAAACAAAGGTTAGTTTGATTTTCAACTCTATATTTACGTCTTAGAAACGTTGATACCTGATTGGCTTGAAAGAACACACATGTGTGTAAATAATGTACTGGTAATGTGCAGTTCCTGTTGGTAGAGTTTTTCTCTTTAACTTTGAGTAGCCTATGTGTAATGGAGTTGATTGGCTACTAACTCCTCAGAGTAATTACTTGCCACCCATTACATTAGTTTGCCAGGTTTGCTAGTTGATTGTAATGAGGTATGCAAATACATACTGTATGCACATAATGTCAAAGAAATCTTTAGTGTATGTTCCACAGGTAGATTTGGAAAGAAATGGCAAGATCACTTCAAATGGAAAACACTGACTGTAGTGGCAGTGCAGACGACTAAAGTGAGGTGAATTTTTCAAGACGGTCTGCACCAGAAAAAATATAGTCTTGTCGTATGTTCGAATGCCTATGTTTTCCTGTCAAGCAAAACCCTGATGACTGACCTTTGTCAAAGACAGAGTAGAGTGTTGTTATCCCACCACTATATACACAATAAATATATAAATATACAGATGTCTATGGTGGTATTAAAGAGGTAGTTTAGCCATTTATTTAATGATGTGTATGATTGGCCTTGGTGCTGTATGTGCTTTTGTTTGTCTGGTTATGTTAGTTACTATATTATTATTCGGTGTAACATTCAAATTAACAATTTTTATCTGTGAGTCCACAACAATGCTTTCTGTGTACTCCATGGAGTGGTCATTTGTGTGCGTTCTTTTTGAGATATCAGCCGATCTTGAAAATACAACTGCTTAGAAAAGATAATAGGAGGGTGCAGCAGCTGATCCCAGCTCTGTCAAGACTAAGACTTCCTCTTAGTTTCACTTCAGTTTTCTCAGTGGTAAGACAATTTTCTGGTTTTAGTCAAGATGATGCTTTTCAAACCATTTGAAGATTTTTGGTGTCATTTTGCTGCCAGCCCTGTCTGTCTATACTAAGTTTGCCTTTGATAAATACAGTACAATAAAATCCATGTTAACATATAAATGGATCGATTCGATTAAAGAGCTTTTAATCTGAAACAGATACAGGAGGTGTCAAGTTTAAAAAAATAACTGTATATTTTTTTCCATGCCTGTGACATGTTCTACAGATACAGAAATTGAAACTGTAGTGAGAAGGTGTACATGTTGCTGGAATAATGTCGACACTTTTCACTGCTTTCTGCTGGGAACCGCTTGTGGAAAAAATAGGCATTGACTCTCTAGTGAAGTGTTGCTGTAGCTGTAGCTTGAACAAGGGCAGTGTGGCTGCTCTATTCTGTTAATATGGGCGCTGAAATAAAAAGCAAGACGTCCCGTAACGCACATGTGCTCAGACTAAACAAAAACATTACAATCGAACAAAGGAAAGTCTGGATAAGTTATTGAATTGTTGACAAGCTAGGCACCCATTAGAGTTTTTGAAATGTTAGCTCCAGCTTGCATTGTTCAGATGAAATATGAAAAAATAAAACTAATTTTGTTACCAACTTGTCACCCTGGTACAGATGCTGTTTTCATTATGATCACAATAAGATTAAAGAGAGTCTTACACAAAAAAAAACCACACAAAGAGAGTCTACACAAAAATAGTTTACAAGCCCAGTGCATGGTTTGCTGAGTCAGAAAATATGTTGGAACAAAACTTGAGTAATCAGCCTTCTCTTTCCATGTTAAAACTGCATGTTCAGCCTTTTTTGTGTTTTGTGAAATCTTTTCTTCCTCATCTGAACATGCGGTTCATGTTGTGAAATTGGCAAAAAACAAACGAAACAGATCTCAAACAGTGGTCACATGCCCTCATAATCTCAGAGGTGGCAGAGATGGTTTATTCTAACCAGAAGCACAAACTGAATTCACTAATGAGTTCATCTTGTCTGCTTATACAAGAGTATTATTGCCCTGCATAAGTAAATAAAAATGAAAGGAGGGAGATCTTACATTTTGAGATTAATGGTGAAATACAATTCCAAGAATAAAGTCGACATTCTGGAGTTTCTAGTTTCTAGAGCAGCAACTGTAACATCAGAAAAGTTACTATACAAACTCAATAATATCTCACTGGAAACAAATCTAAAATTAAATCAAATGAATCCTATTCCTACGAAAGCCGAGAACGGCCATGGATTTTTTTTTATCTCATGATAACGACTTATTAATTCGTTATCTCGAGATAACAAAGTTTGTTTTCTTAATTAATTCATTATCACGAGATAACGAGCTTTGTTATGTCGAGATAATGAAATAATTAATTATTTATCTTGAGAAAACAAAGTTTGTTATCTGGAATAACAAACTTGGTACAAGGGTTGCCACGACGGCTTCGTAACCCACTGGTGTAGTGTTAGGCTGCCGTAAATTACCACTTTACCGTTGGTTGTTTTATTTGTCTGGAGCCGTTGGCAGCTCTTGTAGGTTGTGCAAATCAAGAAAGTTATTAATTATTATTAATTATTTTTACTTTTATTTTGTTTCATTTTGTTGTTCATTCCTTTTGGTTATCAGGAGAAAACGATCTTGTTATATCGAGATAACGAGATAATAAATCAGTATCAGCAAAGGCACCACCAGAGGGGGGGCTTGATTGGCCACTCCAAGTGCCACCCCATTATCTTTACCTCTTCCACTTCAGAGGATGTAGCAGGCTGTGTTTTAAAGCTAGAGTGAAAATACAGGTAACCATGTCATATTAAGGGGGCTAAGTAATGCTCCAAAGTTAGGCTAAATTTTGTCAATGGAAAAACTGGCATTGCCATTTTCAAAAGGATCCTTTGACCTCTGACCTCAAAATAGGTGGATAAAAATGGGTTACCTATAAAGCCTCCCCATTGTACACATGCCCAGTTTATGCTAATCCCAAAGAAGTTTTTGGGTAACAACCATGCAGTTTTTTGCATGTGGGATAAATGTGTTATTTTCACCTAGTGTATTTAAATATTTTTGCATACGGGGTCCCTAGATAACACATGTTTCAGGCCATCCCTGCATAAGTCAGAGGCCTTCTTGTGCTTCCCCTGTCAAAAAAGTCTGTAAACACCCCTGAGTATCAGTCCTTCCTCCTTTCCTCTCAGATTCATGGCAAACTAGCATAAATACTTCATAAAAACTACATACAGATATCTTTATTTAGTATATTATTCTCAAAATGCAAAAAAAAAAATCTTTTTCTCTGACTAACTCGCTAGCAACTAGTAAGAGGGGAGTCTCTTGCTCCGCCTACTGACCAACCCTCAATTTCTTTCCCACTGGCCACAGGTGAAAAGAACACCACACAAGGATTTAAAGTGAGTGTTGCATGTATTGGAGCATATCTACACTGCTTTTGCAGGTTGAAGTGACAGGAAATCAGTAGGTTAGTTTTTACTCTCCGAGATTGCTCAAAACATCATTCCTGCATATTTCAAGACTCTACAGACAGAGGTAAGGTTTACTTGCTTTATATCTTACATTCATGGTATTTAAATCTGGCATTATTATCCAGTGGTACAAAGCTTAAAAGCAATCAGCATCCGAGAAGTAGACGTTTCAGCACCTTGACACAGATGTTTCAGTCCTAGTAATTGGTGACACAAGGTCTAAAGATTTATTCTTTATGTGAAGATAGGAGAACTTACTGGAGGACACTTAGAAGAGTAGCATGAATGAAAGTGAAATGTTCTACATTTTCTATAGCAACATTACTGAAAAAACTATTTCAGAAGCTAATGCTACTGTTTTCTACTGGCAAGACTACAGCTCATGAAGC
This sequence comes from Morone saxatilis, assembly GCF_004916995.1. Classification (NCBI taxonomy): domain Eukaryota; kingdom Metazoa; phylum Chordata; class Actinopteri; family Moronidae; genus Morone; species Morone saxatilis. The sequence goes on from NW_023339729.1 coordinate 5,085,285, forward strand.
AGATGCAAAGATGGCTGTCGAGTACCATGCCTCTACAGTGACAAACATGGACATCGAAAACACTAAAATTGGATATAAGCAACTCTTTACAGATGGCAGCAAGCTCCGGTATTCAGGTATAAAGCTTAATTCCAAAAAGGGTTCGGTGATGTGATACCATGAGAGTATAAAAAAGGTGAACTGCCAGTTCCCCTTAGCTCTACAGAGCTTTTTGTTTTTCAGCTCACTGATTTGTTTTCATAGCCCACAGCTTTTTAGTTCAGTCTCTCTCCTCTCATCAACAGAAATCAGAAATTCTTAAGGTTACTGCTGACAACACTATGGATTTTATCCCCCGCTTATTGAAAAATTGAGAAAAATAACTTTTATTGAATCAATTTATTGAAAAGTGAAATAATAAAAAAAAATTTCACACCTGGAGGTAGAATAAGAAAATAAGAAACTGTCAGCAGCAACATTAGCATCCATTTTGAGTCATGTTTGTAGAAACAGTCAGCAGCAGCAGGTCATATATATATATATACTGTATATATAATATATTGTATAGAAGGGTTATCCAAAAACACTATTCCTGTCTAATGATCTTATATATAGACTTTGTCTCAGTTTAACTTCAATATATTTTATATTTTATTTATATAAATTATATATTATTATTATTACTAATATAAGATTGTATCCGTATTACACAACCCAGGTTAAAAATGATACAGCTGCCATTATAATAATTTTGATAGGTCCACTGCATCGTTTTATGTGATATATATTGGTATATGACCTATGATTAATGTTTGCAACACACTATTGTAATGCAGATAAAGCACATATAACATAACCACAACTTCCTTAAAACACTAAATTTTGAATTCCTGTTTTGCTTCCAGTTTATGCATTGAGAAACAGCCCTTTCCGGGTTGCTACACTCTGCCTTGGTCTGCTGTGTGTCATCCTGTTGGCTGGGGTCATAGGTCAGAGTGTCCACTGTGAGTCTACCTCTTTGTTTTCTCTGTCAAAAATCCACATGTTTCCACATGAAAGTTGCCTGTCAAGGTGAAAATCACTAATTTACTGATACCTCTCATCTCTGGCAGACCAAAAAGCAGAGCAAGACCATGAGAGCAACCTAAAAGCCTTGAGTGAAGAGAAAGAGAAACTACAGGTGGACCTGAAGACAGTGCAAAAGGACAAAAGGGATCTTCAGGCCAAAAGTAATCAGTTACAGCAGAATAATGATTACTTAAATAAAAGGAAAGAACAGATACAGATCAATAACAATTTACTGACTGAGCAAACAAACCAACTTAAAAATAGTCAAAGCGAGTTAAAGGCCAGTAACGATGCTTTGAAGAAAGCGAAAGAAGAGCTAGAAGCAAGCAAAGACCAATTGCAGATAAGCAACAATGCCTTGTCTACAGCCAAAGACCTGTTACAAAAAAATTATGATTTAGTGGTCCAACGCAAAAGTGAGTTACAGACCAGATATGACTCAGTGACCAGAGACAGAGACAATTTACAGAACAAATACAATAATGTAACCAGATCCAAAGAGCAGCTGCAAAAGGATTACAATGTCCTGATCAAAGATGTAGAGCATTTGCAGGACAGATACAACTTTTCTTCCCAAGAGAAAGACAAGCTAGAAAGCAGTCACCAAAACCTGACGATAGCAAAAGACACTCTACAGGCCAATTTCAATGTACTTGTTAAGGCAACAGATGAGTTGCGGGCATCTTACATGTCCTTGATTCAGGAAAAAAAAGAGCTAGAAAAGAGTTGCAAAAACGTAACTGTGGAGAGAGACTGGCTGAAGACAAACAATGACAACCTGACTGCTGAGAGAGACCAGCTTCAGATGGAAGTGGAGAGACTGAACGCAACGATTCAAGGTAAGCAGGATTTCGAAAAAAATAACAAAAAGGACACGTGAAGCATATTTCATATTGCAAAATGGCTTCTCAGCTGGGATAGTGCATGCGGCCTTCTTGTTAAAATTATGCATGGTAAAGCTAGGGCCACTGTGCAAGAAACAAAACCTTTTTTTTTATTAACCACAGAAAAAACACCCAACATCACTCTAAACATGTTTTCCACCTTAATGCTTGTAAACACTTTTGTCTCAATGTTTTTGTTATCGATCAATATGTATATTGCATTTTCAGATAAGAAATGCCCCTCTGGTTGGAAGAAATTCGAGTACAGCTGCTACTACACTTCTGATATCAAGAAGAACTGGAATCGGAGCAGAGAATTATGTCAGGCCAAAGGAGCAGACCTGGCAATCATAACAAGCAAAGAAGAAATGGTTTGTGTTTCTGTATGCACTTGTCTATATCTGCATGACTGTACCTGCAAGTGTCCTCATTCATTTTCATGAAAGTGCAACAAATCAGCTTCTTGAGGGAGTTTTAGTTTATTAAAGCTGCACTAATGAATATTTTCACGCTAACAATGTAACAATGTTTGAGTAACGTGGAAGATTCAAAAGTTGAATGCCACAAAGCTTTTTAACCACAACCAGCAAGTTTTGTTTCAGTTCTCCTTAACCAAAAGGAAGTTTGGGCTGGCACAGTGCTTTCTATGCTGAAAATATGGAGCCCTCTACTGGAAATAAATAAAAGAACAATATAGGAAAAATAATAAACAAAGGAGGCAAAGCTAAACTATAGCTACCTTTAAAAATACAACAAACACAATGGAAAGACTTAAAGGCCTAAAATTAGTTTTTGGCCAATGTTTGTAACAATGTTACGAAATTGCAACAAAAAGTAATTTGTGTTAAAGGCCTGTGCTTGTTTTACAGATTTTGGTAGTTAATTAAAAATCATGTATTCATGGTTATTATATTGTCATTGACAATGCAGGATTGTATAATGAAATTGTGATATTAATGTCCAATGTTCACCCCCGTTTTTGGTCTCCACCAACTCCTGAGGCAATATCTTTCTCTTTAGCTGCATAATGTTCTACTATATTCACCAGACAGTTGCTAACTTCATTCATAGCATCATTTCATCCATTTTTAGTATACAATATTGATTAGTGCAACTTTAAGCTATTTATGTAAAATAAACCTCTGCAAAAACTTCCTCTCTCATAGACCTTCATCAATGCCTTGTATGGAAGTGAGAAAGAAGTCTGGATTGGATTATCTGATGGAGGAGTGGAAGGGCAATGGCTATGGGTAGATGGGACACCAATGACCAAACCGTAAGAAACTAAACACACTTCATTTTCAAACTAAAAACTCAAAATGTCTATTCTCAATTTGGATGGCTGTCCTTGTCTTTCAGGTTCTGGGGTAAAGACCAGCCCAACAGCCATTTGGGGAGGAACCAGGACTGTGTGGAGTTCTGGCACCGTGCATCAGGGACTGGTGACTGGAATGATGAGAACTGTGCCATAGAACAAAACTGGATCTGTGAGAAGTAGTTTTCCTAGAGAGCTCTGGATATCCATCTTATGTGAGCACTTTACACACAATGGCACACAGCATTGCTAACAGCTAAAACCTGAAATGTATTGTTGTGATAAGTAATGCATTATGAAATCAACTTTAGCAGATAGCCCATTATGTGCTGGGGCAGGTACATTAATATAGGTTGCGTGGAGCAAACTCTGTAGTATGGAACCAGTTTGGCTCAAAGAGGACCAAGCTTTCCATAGCTATCTGTACATACTGTAGAAACAATTAAGATTTTTCTAAAGAAAGACACTTCATGATTATGTTAATTCATTTGCTAGTGGGATTAATTAATTAAGCATTTCCCAAGAGTTGTACCTATTAAATAGTTCCTGCTGAGCTAGTGATAGAGCATCTGGGTTAAGGTTGAACTGGCTAACATTAATATACGTATTATGCATTATTCATTATGTATTAACAACCATTCAATCAGTGCTTTAACTATTTAAATTGACAAATTAAATGTTATTTTATGTTCTCATATACACCTTTTATGTATTCATTCATGAAAACACACAAATTAAAATAAAAGAATTCACCTTGTACTACTAGTGTAATGAATCACACTCACAGAGTTTGTCAATGTGCTCAAGTCATTTTGACACTACACCTAAAGCTAGAGATAGTAGAATTATTGCCCCAAGGGTATCGATAATGACCTGTGTTGTCTCTAGGAACAATGTCATCTGCCAAAACCCTTGTGGTATTTGTATTGCAATTTGTAATGCATTTGAATGTTACAAGAAGGTGATGGGGTGAATGGTAAGTGTACTAAGTCACTTCTGACTTTTTCTGTGTTAAAACACATCACAATATTTCCCTTAATAACCATGAAAAAATAGAATAACCCTTTACTCACCGTAAATGCCTGTTTTGGTAGAATACCTTGTCAGTAAACATTTTAATGACATTCAATATCCACATTTTGGCAGCTTGCCAGGTACGTTAATTAACAGCATATGTTTTGTGTTAGGTTTGATGTTTGTTTTTTGTAACTATAGATTTTTGAATAGAGAGAAAAACTAAACAAATATTCTTTTCTGAGAGTATTATAAGTCACAATCTTAGTGGTCATGATAAGCGTAAACAAGATAAAGAAACTTAACAACAGACATTGGTCAATAATAAAATGTATAAAAATAATAATAATAACAATAATAAAGCCTCCATTCAAACAATAACTCCAGGCTTAATGGGGCTTGTACAGTCCAATGGGAAACCCAGCTGTCCCACTTGACCTCTTATTATTGCCCGGAATGCTTCAGTACTTCAGATGAAGTCCTCTTCCATTAGATGCTTAATAGCTTACATGCATTTGTTTACCACTTCTTCACACAGACCTCAGTCTACCTTTACTCTGGTGAAATTAATGAATCCTGTTTAGCCGTGCATAATCTAAAAAAATCTCACTTTTTCTGACCTCAAGTGGTTTAACTTTGCTGTACTTATCAATAATCTTTCTTACTGAAGGCCCTGAAAACATATTTTCTTAATCAGCATCTTACTGGGACCAATGGGCACAGATGTGTTATTAAGCTGGAGATCTCTTTATTTCTGTTTCTCTTAGTTAAAAGTTGATTCATCTGTGCACCAACCAGAATTCATCTAAGTTTGATCCAAAATGATGACAGTTGTTGATTGACAAATGTTGGCTGCACTGTCAGTTAAATCTGATCACACCATTAGTATTTACCACTCAGGAACTCCTGGTGGCATTCAGAACATTCATACCCTTTAGTAACAGTGTTTTGGTGACAAACCTGGTAGCTGCACCTGCATGCAATGATATTTCGCCAAGCAAATATATTTTTTATCTGGTTTGGATATGAGGCCAATTTGTTATTGCACAATTCTGGATATTCAGAAACACACATTCACACTTACAATACAAGCTTTTTTGTTTTTTTGGCCATCTTGTCATTCAAGCAGTGGTCACCAGCAACTGCAAAGACAAAGGCCCATGATAATGTGAATACCGCTGTAGGGTAAAGTCATGTGACAGCTAGAGGCACTAGGCACAGTGGGATGGACCTCTAACTGTTCCTTACTGTCCTCAGAGGTTAATGATGAACTTCCATGGGCAGAGATCAGAGGAATACTGTTTGTTGTCTGATGCTGTCATTTGACTGCCTCAACATGAAATACTTGTTTTGATCCCACACTGAAACTGCTGTGATTACACCTTTAACATTTAATCTGTGTTAGAACCCTCATACTACTACTGCCTTCCTTGCCCATACTGTTACTTGTGTACTTTGTTTTGTGGTATACAATTTTATATATGGAGCAAAGGTTCTTCATGCACTGTATTTTGAACCCATGAAAGATAAGCATTTACAGCTTTAATAAAACAGTTTAATGTATAATGTGGACTCAACATTCGGACTGGCAGTCCCATAGCCAGAAATCCTACTCATTCCTCTCCACAACGCCTTTGCATTTGCAGAAGAGTGTGTTCTCGTTTCTCTTTCAGTGCTGTAGGTGTTCCTCCCATTATCTTGCCTTTTGGAAAGACTCAAATGTTTCACCTAATGTGCACAGTAGTACACTAATTTACAATGAACACTCGCCCACACAAACCAAATGTTGATCTTACATATTTCAAATCATCAATCATTATCTATTAACTGCGGTATGATAAATGTGATTATCAACACATTCAACTGAAGATGTTTAACAAGCAACGAGTAATGGAGTTATACCCCTAATGTTTAGTCTCAAATAGATGTTCCTAAAAGATTTTTAGTTTACCTTTTAGTACTTGAAGGAGTACAGATATTTATTAATGATGAGTCCGTAGTCCATAGATTGCTGATACTAGATATGTTTGAGAAATATTAATCTATTAATGGGCCTCTCCACTGTTCTAACACATACAGATACATTTATTTTTGGCATAAAACTAAAACTAAAACTGTTTAAGAGAAAGCCAATCAGTAGTGGTGTGGGGTTTGAAAGAAGTGGGTATTTTGGAGGCAGGCTATTGATAAAGACAGTTATGTTGCACTTTTTGGAAGTGCAATACTAAATCACAGCTAGTAGAAATACCGACTACCATTAGCTAAATTGATTTTTAACTAAGACAAATTCTCACAATTTTAAATGGATCTGTTTGTTAGTCTAATTTCTTGTTAGCTATCATTCCTTCTCTTTTTTACATCCTACATGTGTGTTTGGCTCCCTGTCTGCTCCCTGACTCTATTTCTGGCAATTATTCTGGCAATTATTCTGAGGCTAAGAGGCAAGCTGCAGGTGCCAGTGTTAAGCAGGGAAATTATTCTATTTTTAACCTGCTTGTCTATGTCAATTTAATGACACAAACTGGTAGAAATATGGTCACTGACCGTAGAAAATACATTGTGACTAGCCCCTAAAGTCCCAAAAGGTAAAACATTTTTATCTTATGGGCACAAGTTACTTATTTTGTGGGCACAAGTTACTTATTTTGTGGGCACAAGTTATTATCTTATGGCTTTATAGGCATATGTTTGCTGATTTCTTCACTATGTTTAAAACATTGCTATGTTCATTGCTTTATTTAAGCAGTCA
>NW_023339729.1:5092334-5093530 GCF_004916995.1 Morone saxatilis
TTTCTGTTATTCGCCCGTTTTACCAACATGTCCATGCCCCTTTAAACAGAATCTGACGGACATTCAAATACCAGCAAGAGCAGCAATAAATTTCATGGTATGACATTTTGAGGTGAAAATAAAACTTATAAAGCTGAGTTCTCTCCATTATATGACAGCTGTGCGCATTTGAAGCCGCTAGAGATGCATGAATTTATAGTAAAGTATCTTGTGCGCAAAATGCATGTGATCATGAGTGGCAAAGCCCCCGATAATAATATTACATTTTGGAGGGAACAAGTTCAAAATAAGTGTCTTTTGTCTAAAAAGGCCAAAATAGTTTGTTGTATTTTGTATTGTATTTTTTGATTGGGTTCCTGTTGCCTGCTTCCTACTTCACATTGTATTGATGATCCAGTTCCAACACACAGTTTGGAAAAATCCATCGATCAAAAAATTATCAGGAAATCCAATCGCTGCATGGGGACACTAGTCTCTTACTGCCATTCATCCTCAAAAGGAACAAATTACATTCAGTCTCCATTTATCCAGCAATGAGTGACATGGTGCATGCGGCGTTAGACTACAGATCTAAGTGCCTTGCATTGAATCTGAGTGTGTGTGTTAATGGATGAATGAGAGGGAAACTGTAAAGTGCCTTGGAGAAATTCAGTATATCAATACAGTCCATTTCCAATTTACCATACAGTCCATTTAGTTCTCTGACTCATCAATAGCAAAAAAGCATAGTCCAAAGGACTCACTGCTTATTTCAGTAAAATAAAACTTCTCAAAAAGTGAACTAAATTTTCCAGATTTGTTACTTTGTTGCTGTACACTTACATCAAAGATTTGGAGTGTATATAAAGACTCAAATAGACACTGACGGTCAGCCACAGCTGGGTGGCGAAGATGTAATCTTCAGCCTCCACACACACTCCCTCCCTCTATGTACTACCCCGCCCACTCAAACAGGTAGGTGTTAAGTTTGGCTGTACTGCTGTGTGGGAGCTGTTCCATGTACACTGACACCACTCCTCAGAGAGGAAAAATACAAAGTCTTTACCTCACATACTTATTTGCCCCCTTCCTGATTTCTTATTTTTTTGCACACTTCTCACACTTAAATGTTTCAGATCAGTGGCGGTTCTATCTTGAATGACACCCTGGGCGAGACCCCCTTCGAGCCCCCCCAATTAAAAAAAATAATAAAAAAA
>NW_023339729.1:5093630-5097575 GCF_004916995.1 Morone saxatilis
AGATAGATAGATAGATAGAATCTATCAGAAACTGCCCCAATTTATCAATTGATCTTCTTACCCTTTGGCCTTGTCCTTTGAACCAGAAGAATTCCCTGACAATTTTGTGTCACTGAATGTAGATATGAGGCTCTTCACATTCACCCTGAAAAGTAATTAAAACTGAAATTATTCTGCTGATCTGATGCACTTACTGCGTCTGATGCCCAGTTGTCTGTATTGTAAGAGAATACAGAGTTGAAGTGTCAGTTTCAAGGGCATACTGTTGATCATGATTCAGTGCAGTTGACTTTAAGATGATCTAGGTCTATACAATACAACCAGTTGAAAACATAAATGAAAATATATGAAAGGAGTTACATACCCTACATCGTCATCCTTCAAAGAATCCATAATTTTTTTGACTGAGGAGTCAGTTACAGCTTAAACTTCCATCCACCTTTGAACCATACTGCCATTGGACCATAAGAGATGAGTATCAACCTGCTGATGTTATCAAGTATCAAAACCTAAAATTAGTCCATCGTCAATTCGTCACACACGTCATCAACACTCAATATTGAACATTTATGACCAGACCTCCATGCAATTGAATAATATATCACTAATTTATTATTGCATAATGTTCTTGAATCATGACTTTCCCGGAAAATGTTCCACCACCTCAGGGTTTATAACACCAAACATGTCGAATATACAATTTGGCATTTGCCTAGTTGAACAGCATTAGGTGTTTCACAGCAGCTACATGCTCTGGAGGCTGAGATGAACACACATAACTAAGACTTCTTTTTCCTCCAGTATATTACTGCTACATTTAAATCTTTGGACCAGAGAAACACATGAGAAAACTCTTTATTGACTATAGTTAAGCATTTAATGCCACTGCCCTCCAAGCTTGACATCAAGTTAAGAGACCTGGGACTCAACACTGCCTCAAATTTATATGTCATGGATGAATTGGAGGTTACAGTGTAAACATACTATACTTTAGTATCAAATAGTCTACTCATTATATCAAACGGCTTGTTATAATATCAGCCAAATTAATTATTTTACAAACTGGCAACCAAAAGGTTGTCTCTATTAATGACCAATCTGTAACACCATAATAAAGTGATTTAATACTATTAAAGTCATGTTATCTGTTAGTAGGAAGTATTTGTTTGTGGTTGGACCAAATTTCAAACTTCATAGAGTTTGATAGTTAATATAATGAAGCATCATGTAGTTTGAGCTTATTATGTTTTGTGTGTAAAATCTGAAACTGCAAAGCAACTAGTAGTTATAATGTACATGGTCTCATAAATGCAGTGGAATAAACAGTATTTCACAATTAAATGTACTGGAGTAGCATATAATGGAAGTTCCAGTATAGGGACCTAAAACTGTACTTAAGAATCAATACATGAACAATGGCATATAGTTACATAACAATGCAGGACTGCTTGCTTTTTATCCATTTTTTTATGAAATATAAGTGCAAAACATTTACTTTCATTATAATCCAATATAATCTATGACAGGGTTGGACAGACACACCAACAGTGATGCACTAGAGCACACTTACAAACCTAAATACATGGCGCATCCTATATATTTAAATAATTACATTAATCTCTAAAATTAACATCTTTAGTCGTGGGCTGCCCTAAAACTATTTAAATATCTTGTCCACTCAATGTATATGACGACAAAAAGATACTGTCACCTGCATAAAATAATCAGTCACTAATCAAAATGTCACTGGGAGAGAATCAGATCAAATATATATTGTGTAAAATAAAATACACAAACAGCTTACCTGAGTCTCCTGGTGAATCAGTCACGAGAGAACTCAAATAGGACTGAATGTGTTGCATTGGAGAGCAGAGAGTTCCTCCTGGCAAAGTTACTGACCTCGCCCTCATTTGTGTAATACATAACTAGTTCACATACCAGCAGAAGGCTGTATAAAAGGTCATATGAGAAAATGAACATGATTAACGTAATTGTTTCATTTATAAAGTTTACACATGTATGAATGTGATTACTTATTGTTTGTGTTTGTGTTTATTTCATACTGAACACTTTGGGGCTCCATCACTCTCAGTGTTCTGTTTGAAATTCAATGTGTGTACGTGTGCGTGCTCAAGTTCAAGTTCCACAGATGATAGAATGACACACAAGCATGGGAACTTTACAAAGTCTCTGGTTCATGAGTCGTTCACTTGGCAACTTCACTGGTGTCTTCTCCTCTCAGCATGCTAAACATGCACAGATATAGTAAGACAAATGCATTAATGCACCACAAAATGAAGGGTTTCTGATTACCAGCTAAATATACAGTGCTGTGAAAAAGTATTTGCCCACTTCCTGATTTCTTATTTTTTTGCATATTTGTCACAGTTAAATGTTTTAGATCATCAAACACATTTTTATATTAGACAAAGATAACCTGAGTAAATACAAATTGCACTTTTTAAATGATGATTTCATTTATTAATGGACAAAAGCTACCCAAACCTACCTGGCCCTATGTGGAATGGGGGATCCACTGTAAGTCAGGTGCTCTCTTAGCACCTCACGTTTTCAAATGTGTATTGCACTACCGGTAAGCCATTATGTAGCAGGAAGCTATGACAACATGTCTTTCAATTACCACTTCATCGCAGTGTCTTTCGGGTTTGATGAGCGTTCGTTATGCAAACAAACTACAAACTGCATTGAATCATTAGTGTGAACTTACACCACCCACAGCCAATAAAAAAACCTTGCTATTTAGACCGTACATTGACTTACCTCGTCGGAGGAGAAAGAACAGGGCACTTCAGCGTCCCTTTCAAAGCTTTCTTCCTTCATGCTCTTTCCACCTGGGCAAAAAGCTACCCCGATGGTTGGACCTTCGTTTTCTGAATACGCGGTCACGTTGCCTGTCTTTCGTTTGTGATGAGTTGCGTTATTGCAAACAAACTACAAAACTGCATTTGAATTCATTAGTGTGACTTACACACCCAAGCAATAAAAAAAACCTTTAATTTAGACCGTAACATTGACGTTACCTGTCGGAGGGCAGAAAGCAGCAACTTCAGCGTCCCTTTCAAAGTCTTTCTCCCTTCATTAGCCTTCTTTCCACCTGGAAAAGCGGTACCCCCGATTGGTTGACCCTTGTTTTCTGAATACGGCCCGGTCCGTTGCCTTTTTAATTCCCTTTTTCGCCCTTTCTTCCCGACGCATAATCCTTGTCCTGTGGCTCGCGCATAAGTATGATCCTCCATTATAAAACTAAAGTGCAGTGCAACTTTAAAATGTGCCAGGGCAGGACAAGCCGCCTCTCCTGATCTCCTTCTTCCGTTATAGCTGGTCAGTCACGTGATGCTGCTCTTGAAAGCAAACGCGTTGTTAGCTAGACAGGTAGGCCAGTGCTGTATGTCTTCTCCGCGCGATTGTAGTTATTCAAAAATGGCGGAACGGACATGGAAGCCTCATGGGACTTGCCCGTCAATGTATTATACAGCATAAGCAAATTCTTCGGCTTACGAGGATAAGTCAGCATCATGGCAGAAAAGTAATTACACCAATGAGGACACATTTATGAATGAACATTGATTTTAGCACAATAAAATACTTAAACATACTACACATTGTTCCCTTTAACTGATTGTACTTGGAACACTTTTTAAGGCGTGACAATCACCACCTCCAACCACTGCCCAAAAGACAATGACAAATAATGTTACAAATAAATATAGAATAAATATTGTTTCCCCATCACCCCAAACACGTCACTCACACCAGGGAGTCAAGACTAAAACCAATTCACCTTGGTGACCACATAATCGTTTTGTATTACTATTTCTTGTTAGCCCATTTCACTCAATTAAAAAAAAACAAAAAGTGCACGAACTTATAGGCCTGTATTTATTATATTATGAATGAAATGGTGGTTATTTGAAGAAAGTCAAG
>NW_023339729.1:5097600-5100141 GCF_004916995.1 Morone saxatilis
TGGCAGCGTGGTGTTATTTTGGTGGTTTTTGCGCATTTGGTGAGTTTTAATCCTACGAACTGTAGATGTAGTCACTTTTTGTGCCATCTGGATTTTACACTCTTTGAGAGCAGCGGATTAACTAAAAACTAGTTTGGAGATATTAATGGACTTTTGCAGTATTTTTTTTTTTACTTTACATGCTTTTTGTGATTTTTGAACTGGACATTTTGTCACCATGTCGGCTGATGAAAGTGAAGCTGTGCTGCAGTCTCCTCCCTCACAACTACAGCATGATGCTACATGGACTGGTGCTGCCTCTCTAGCCACACATGCTGTCTCCAGTGCTCTAAAAATTGATCTTCCACCTTCGTTTAAAGGAGATGGGACTGAATCATTCACAAGTTGGTCTCGACGCTTTGAAGTGGCAGTGCAGGCTATGAGTTCAACTGCTACGGATCTGCCTACAGTGATGGCCTCCATCCTCCCCACTCGCCTAGCTGATGCTGCATTTCTGTATTGGGACAGCCTTCCTCCTTCAACCCAGAGGGACTATGATTCAGTAAAGGAGAAACTCAGGGATGTTTTTGGACCAATATACTCCCTGCCATCCTTCCAGACACGTGAATGCTCGACCTCGTAAACCAGGTGAAAGTTTGGATGTGTACAGTGCAGACATCACTCGTCTTGTACTAGAAGCCTTTCCCAACTATGACCACAATGCACTAGAGGGTGAAAAATTTCGCCGCTTTGTTGCTGGCTTGGACCCAACTCTTCTGTCAAAAATCCATGAGATGGGTGCTGAGGATCTTGAGGAAGCCCTGCGTATCGCCAGCCGCTGTGAGAGAGCACGTGCAGCGCTCCAATTGACAACTGTAGGGTCTCCACACACCCAATCTTCAGAGCAGGTAGCTATGGTTCGTCCTAAACCTACTGATGACAAGCTTCTGCATGCAGTTGAGCAGCTGACTCTTACTGTCAACAGCCTAAAAAGTGAAGTACACCTGTTACGAGAGAAACACAGTTACCTGGCTCAGCGTGTAGACTCCAAACCTGAAAGGTTCTCCTCCAACGATGCTCGATACAGTGCACGCAGTGTCTCTCCACCATCCTACCATAACAGACAACACCGCAGAGACTATTACTTACCTGAGCAGCATCATGGTCGTGATCCAGAGTCCTGCTATGAACGTTGTCCTCCTTCCCCTGTTACTCAGAGAGACCATCAGTGGCATGATGATGACAGACGTGACCGGCATTACTCTCCATCACGCAAGTCCTATCAGTATTCCAGGTACAGTCGCCATCACAATGATGACACAAACCGATACAGACGCAGTCCTAGTCCTGCTCCACAGAGAAACAGAGACGCAAGTCCACACACTAGGGGCAGTGTTCGCTTCCAGTCTCCTGAAAAACATCCACACTCTGGCTCCAACCGTCAGGGAAACTTCCATTAGCTGCTGTTGAGGGGCAAACATCAGCTACTGTCTCACAGCCCCAGAATGATTCCCCCAAGTTAATGCCTGACAAAAATGACTCACCACCTGATGACTCTGTCTCTTCTACAACCTTGGCTATTGTTGAGGGCATTGAAGTGTGCACTTTAATTGACTCTGGTTCTACTGTCTCCATTGTGAGCGAAGATTTTCGTAACTCTCATCCAGCATTGAGAAAACGCCCCATGACACCCTCCTCTCTGCCAGCTCGCTCAGTCAATGGACAGTGCCTGGACATTTTAGGCAAGTTAACAATTGGGATCAGACTTGGAAATCAGGTATGGCAACAGGACTTTGAAATTCTCAGAGGTGCTTGCCAGCCAGTCATTCTTGGTTTCGATTTTCTGCGGAAACACCATGCCCTCCTTGACATCAAAAACAAAATGCTGCAACTTTGGGACATGAAAATTCCTCTCCTGCCCAAAGGACATGAAGTGGCTGCCTGCTGTAATGTGTCTGTGCTAGCGTACACTAAGATTCCAGCTATGAGTGAAACCCTCATCACAGCCTGTGTGTCAGCAGCTACACCTGCTTCTCCCATGCCAACTGACTACTATGGTGTTCTCATGCCCAACCCATCATGTGACATCATCGTGGCACATTCTCTCAGTGAGGTTCAAAATGGCACAACTGTTGTTCGAGTCTTAAATCCCTCCAGAGATGACATTGAGCTGCATTCAGGTCAACACCTGGGTGAGTTTCATTCTGCTTCGTCTGTTGACATCATATCAGGTGAAGGGACATGTTGTGCAATTTCCCATGTACATGATTTAGCTCCAGCTGTACAGATAAATGACAGCGACCTGTCACCTTCCCAAGTTCAGTCTCTGAAATCACTGCTTCAGCATACATCAAGCATCAAAATCCACACCGGTGATGCCACACCAATTAAACAGAGAGCCTACAGAGTGACACCAGCACAGAGAGCTGAAATACAGACTCAAGTTGAAAACCTGTTAAAAGCAGATGTCATTGAAGAAAGCTACAGTCCCTGGGCTGCGCCAGTTGTTTTGGTGCGAAAGAAAAATGGCACATGGCGTTTCTGCCTGGACTACAGAAAACT
>NW_023339729.1:5100351-5103641 GCF_004916995.1 Morone saxatilis
CTCCAGCTACATGCCAGCGCTTGATGGAAATGGTACTTCGTGGCCTCCCATGGAAAACCTGCCTAGTGTATTTGGATGATGTCTTCATCTACAGCTGCTCTTTCAGCAAACATCTCCAGCACCTGGAAGAAATCCTCTCCAGATTCCAGTCAAGTGGCCTGAAGCTGAATCCCTCAAAATGCTGTTTTGCCAGAGATCAGGTACAGTTTCTGGGCCATGTTGTATCCAAAGACGGCATTCAGCCAGACCTGCGAAATGTGAAAAGTGTTCAAGACTGGCCTATTCCACGGTCAGCTACGGAAGTAAGAGCATTTCTTGGACTTTGTTCATATTACCGCAAGTTCATCAGAAGCTTCGTACATCACAGTGTCCCCTTACACGCACTCACAGAGAAGAATGCACCTTTTCAATGGACTTTTCAATGTCAGGATGCATTCACTTACCTGAAACGTGCACTCACGCACCCTCCAGTGGTTGCATTCCCTGACTTTACTGTGCCATTCTCCCTCTACACAGATGCTTCATGCTCTGCTGTTGGTGCTGTGCTTGCTCAGAGGCAAGGAAATCAAGAAAAAGTGATTGCTTATGCTAGTCATGTCCTCAAAAAAGCAGAAAGAAAATGGTCAACATATGACAGAGAACTCTGGGCCATTGTCTGGGCTGTGCGACATTTCCGCCACTACCTTTACAAACAGCCCTTTGTTATTGTCACCGACCACAAACC
Organism: Morone saxatilis; assembly: GCF_004916995.1. NCBI lineage: Eukaryota > Metazoa > Chordata > Actinopteri > Moronidae > Morone > Morone saxatilis. Next base: position 5,101,076 of record NW_023339729.1, read on the forward strand.
TCTCCTGGGTCTCAGAAAAATACCCATTGACAATGACAGAACTGGTCGTCGTGCACGCTGGGCCCTTGAACTTGATCCTTTTGAATGGACTGTAATTCACAAGGATGGCCACAGTCACCTCAATGCAGATGCAATGTCACGTCGCCCTGCTGACATCAGACCAACAGAGCAGAGCACCTTCTCCAGTGCTCCTGGTAATCCACACTCTGACAAGAGACCTTCTAAGTCCTGTAAGTCTGTCTAGTCCTGTCAGTTCTGTACATCACAGCCTCTGCAGTACTAATACAAAGCCAGTTTGCTGTAACCTGACTGGACCACAGCCTCCTCCAGACTCTTCACAGTGTGTTACACAGTCTGTCTCCTCCACATTTGTGCTTCAGCTCCCTGAAGATGATTTCAAGAAGGAACAACAGCAAGACTCCATACTGTCAGAGGTCATTAGCTGGAAAGTTAAAGGACAGAAACCACCATACTTGCACATGAAAAAACGCACCCTTGCTGAGAAGGCACTTTGGCACGAGTTCCACAGACTTACCTTTCATAATGGTGTACTCTGCCGTAAAGTTTTCAACCCATCCACAAAATCAGTGCTCCATCAAATGATTGTCCCTCATGCTTTAAAAGACACTGTTCTGCAGATGCTGCATGGAAATCCAGTAACTGGTCATCTATCTGCTGATAAAGTCCTGAAACGTGCTCAGCAACTGTGCTACTGGCCCTTTATGTCACGTGACATCAAGATGTGGTGCAAGCAGTGTACACCATGTGATGCAGAGAGCTCCAATGAAGACAATTGTTGCTACTGAGCCATTCCAAAAGGTTGCGGCTGACATACTTGAGCTCCCCATCACAAGTCGTGGAAACAGGTATGTCTTGGTTGTCCAAGATTATTTCTCCAAGTATGTCAACCTCTATGCCATTCCAGACCAGCGCTCCATAACAGTTGCAAAATGTCTGTTTGAAAACTTCATCTGTGAACATGGCATCCCGGAAATGCTTCACACTGATCAGGGACGTCAGTTTGAGTCTGACCTGGTGAAACATCTGTGTGAACTACTGGGCGTGCAGAAAACACGAACCAGCCCATATCATCCTCAGTGTGACGGCATGATTGAGAGGTTCAACAGGACACTTATTGATCAGTTAGCCAAGACACTTCTTCAACAGCCTGGTGAATGCTGGGCTGGAATTGGGGCATGACTGCTCTCACCTAAGTTGCTTTTGGCTTACAATACCAACCCTCACTCTACAACAGGTTTTACACCCATTCTTCCTCAACACATGTTCATGAAGCCAGGATGCCTGCAACATGTTTTTAAGTTAACACACCATCTTCGTCTACTACAGGTTCTTTCTGCTAGACTATGTTGGCACAATATGACGCAGAAACTTGAGTCTGCTTTCAGTTCTGCTGCATGGAACAGAGATTGTCGCCACAATCAGCAGAAAATGACAGTATGACAAGAGTGTAAGCACACTCCCTATTTGGTTCCGTGAAGACCTGTGGTCCTGCGTTATGACGACTGACCCCCCTACCACAGCTTAACTCGCCCGTCTCAGCTGGATATAATGGCCCCTTTGAAGAATCGCCATAATAAGAGTTGCCTTGGATCTGGACCTGGGGGAGTGAGCATACAGGATTCACTACCTCCTGGCATCCAGTCTGATACAGTCCATGATTGAATCCACTGACAAACCGTCCTCAGACCCTACCATGGCTCCTGTGCCAGATCGGTAGGATATAAGACCACCTACATGTGGACGCTGTGTATGCAGCCTGCAACTCCCTCGTCGTCGTGACGGTGCATTGTCAGGTGCTTGTGCTCGCCCTTGACTTTCAGAGAACGTCGACAGCCACAAAGAGTAGTACGAACTTATCCGGCCACAGCTCAGTCGGTCCCTTCCATTAAGCCCTGCGTACTGCAGCGCCAGCACCCCACCACAGCGTCCCAATCCCACTCTCCCCTGGACCCTCCATTGGTCGGTGCCCTCCCCCGTTCTAGAGCCAAGTACGCCAGGTATTGAACACTGTGCCCCTGAAACTGGTCCGCACTCCATCAAGGTCTCTCTGGTTCCTCACTTACGGCCTGGAACCTCAGTTAATCCTCCAATTACTTTTTATTTACGTTGTTCCTTTTTTGAATAGTCAATACTTGAGAATAAGGGAGAGTCTCTCTTATGTAGCTAAATGAGGAGAGGGGAAGGACAGACAATGTAAGGTTTAGATGTAAACTACAGACTGGTGAGGAGGCTGTAATGGAGGTAACTCTCATTTGAAGACGGTGTCCAGAGAGTATGTTATATCGGCTTCAGGAGAACGTTGTGGGATGGGCTCATGGGATTTGAGTCTAATATTACTAGAAATGTTATTTACAATGTTTGTTCGAGTTGAAGATCCAATTACACGTATTTTATGTTTACACAATTATTTATTTCCATACTCTTAGACACAGTCAGTGAGTATTTTGTTGCAGATCTGACACTCTACTTAGTCCCTCACGTTCATACCTGCAGCCTAGATTCGTAGCTATGGCGATTAGGTATAGTTCATCACTTGAAGGTGGCA
>NW_023339729.1:5103741-5106229 GCF_004916995.1 Morone saxatilis
TATTTATGTTACACAATTATTATTTACATATTTAACACAGTCAGGATATTCTGTTGAATCTGCCTCTCTGATTCCCTCACGTTTACCTCAGTCTAAGTTCTAGCTTCTGATTGGTTAGTTCAGTCACGTGAAAGGTCCGAACAAGGAAGTGGAGTTGTTGTGAGTTGTGAAGTTCAGTAAAGTACCGCTTGAGAAAGTCATCCGTCTCCATCCTGCTGTTTATTCTCATAAAGAGTGATACACCACCACATACCGAACCCTCATGTTACACTAGTTAGCACATGCTAACAATTGCAGCTGTCATTAGGGCACATAAACAAATTGTTAAATAAAAGGATAGAAAAAGACACCAAACTCTGTAGATGTTGATCAGCTCTCTGCTTCAACGCATCCAACCTAAAGCTTGACAGGCCTGCCTATATAGTTGACTGCCTATAGACATTTGCACTGTTCTTGCTGAGGGGTTCAACGATCAATTAACTGATGTTGTCATTCTTTCAGATCGGCGGGACCAGATGATAACTATTTTGACTACAAGTCAGACTTGTCTTCAATGGACAATGGCCATGTTAATTTTGACAAGAAAATGTAAGACAGACTTGTGACTTTATTACATTTTTTTTTTTGTCCCAGCAGTGTTCATTTTACTTTGCTGACAAAGTTCTCAGTTATGCTGGGTTTTCCACTTGTTTTCAAAATAACAGTTTGCAAATGTGACATACTGTATTCTTGCATCTGAGGATTGTTCTATAATACTTATAGACAGAGGACATCAGCATTAGTGTCTGGTTATGAGGCATGGAGTAACCTCATGTACACTTGTCAACTTGAGCCTTGTAAATGGATGGAATATTCTTTTATAGTTTCTGCATCTTTGTCTTTAACATATCCAATTTTAGTGTTTCTTTTTTTCTTATCGCCTCCTTTCAGAAATTTACCATATGGTATGCCCCAGCCGTGGGGTGGACATGTGACTATGAACGTACATAGGTATTTCTCCTGCATCTTAAACTGTCTGATACCAAAGCTACATCTGTCTAATTTAGCAGTTACATGTATAGTAACGTTGCGTGTCTAATGATTTTCAGGTCAAAGATACCATGTCTGCCGTCTGCTGCGTATCCAGTACCAAGACCTGATCGCAGAGCTCCTGATGACAACAGGTAAAAGTTACTGATCAGATTACTGTATATTTCATGTGCTATTATTGAAAGAGCAGAAGGTTAATTAGTTACAAAAGAAATTCTTAGATAAATTTAACAACTTGGTGACATGCTCAGATGGCATTATGAGTGCTGTTTTCATATAAACAAAAACCTGTCACACACAGTCTGGTGTGCTGATAGCAAGTTGAATGTAAATATATACAGTGATACAGACAAGCTCTATAAACTGTAAAAAACAATTGCAAACAAGTCAAAGGATACTATATACAATTCCATACAAGCAAACAGTAGGACCATAGTATATGTAATATTATTATATACAGTAGGCCAGTTCCTTGTTCTACACTGTATTTACTTATTATTACTTAGATACTGTCTCTGAAGACCAACCTCTATGTTGTAACACCCATTGTAATCTGCACCTTATCATTTTTACTGTTACATTCTGATTATGAATAACAGAGCAAGATGCCGTTATGACTTTCAGGGCAAAAGGGAACCGTGCAAAGTCCAGTTTGGAGTCACAGAGGACTAATCAGGGGAGGGATTTTACATCACATCATAAGTAAGACAAAACATGTTGAACCTCACAGTTACCTTAAAATGACATTACAATTACAGATTCTTGAGATGGATGGAAAATAGTCTTTTTTTGCCTTTCAGTGTCAGTCGGGACTATCCAAAGACAAAGTTCTCTTATGACTCATCCGGTTATTCATCGTCTGAGACTTCTGGATCAAGAGATTCCCAACATGATGAAAGGCCAGTTTTATATGGTGATATGTGAGACACTTATTACATATACTACATTAATAGTTGGAGTGCACCAGCATTTTAGTATTACACTTCTAAGATCAAAATCCAATCCAGAGATAACCTGACTCATGGTGTGTCTACAGCAGCTGCTTCAACTGCAATTTTTCAGCTGCCTGTCTCACACGCTATTGACAGAACAGACACACAGTTATCTACACAGCCTGCGTTATGGCTTGTGTTTCACTCACGCGACCTGTTTAGACATGGTGTCACACAGCTCATGTAACGAAAGCAGCAGCTCACAGGATGCATTCAGGCACAGTATTCTGTAGATCACCTGCATTTTGCAACGCTCGTATCGTAACACACAATCAGTTTATGCATGTGAGAGGGAAGAAAAATAGACGTGGAGCAAAAAAACACGTTTCGGGTCGCATATAGCTCAAACTAAATGTGATTCCCCGTGAGCCCTGGTGTTGACAGTACTTTTGATTAATATTAAAGTGTATCTATTCCGCCATGTTTCTATAGTAGCCCAGAAGAGACAAACCAAACACTGGCTCCAG